>NC_136272.1:9984164-10308316 GCF_964187855.1 Myxine glutinosa | reverse complement strand
CGCACTTGTGTTGGTGCAGGAAACCACTTTAGCTCTTGTATTAGTTTGGAAAAACCACTTTTCGCACTTGTGTTAATGTTGAAAAACCACTTTTCGCAATTGTGTTAGTGTTGAAAAACAACTTTTCGCACTTGTGTTGGTGCAGGAAACCACTTTTGCACTTGTATTAGTGTGGAAAAAACACTTTTTGCACTTGTGATAGTGTTGAAAAACCACTTTTCGCACTTGTGTTAGTGTTGAAAAACCACTTTTCGCACTTGTGTTGGTGCAGGAAACCACTTTTGTACTTGTATTAGTGTGGAAAAACTACTTTTCGCACTTGTGTTAGTGTTGAAAAACCACTTTTCGCAATTGTGTTAGTGTTGAAAAACCACTTTTCGCACTTATGTTGGTGCAGGAAACCACTTTTCCACTTGTATTAGTGTGGAAAAAACACTTTTTGCACTTGTGATAGTTTTGAAAAACCACTTTTCGCACTTGTGTTGGTGCAGGAAACCACTTTTGCACTTGTATTAGTGTGGAAAAAACACTTTTTGCACTTGTGATAGTGTTGAAAAACCACTTTTCGCACTTGTGTTAGCGTTGAAAAACCACTTTTCGCACTTGTGTTGGTGCAGGAAACCACTTTTGCACTTGTATTAGTGTGGAAAAAACACTTTTCGCACTTGTGTTAGTGTGGAAAAACCACTTTTCGCACTTGTGTTAGTGTTGAAAAACCACTTTTCGCACTTGTGTTAATGTTGAAAAACCACTTTTCGCACTTGTGTTGGTGCAGGAAACCACTTTTGCACATGTATTAGTGTGGAAAAACCACTTTTCGCACTTGTGTTAGTGTTGAAAAACCACTTCGCACTTGTGTTGGTGCAGGAAACCACTTTAGCACTTGTATTAGTTTGGAAAAACCACTTTTCGCACTTGTGTTAATGTTGAAAAACCACTTTTCGCAATTGTGTTAGTGTTGAAAAACAACTTTTCGCACTTGTGTTGGTGCAGGAAACCACTTTTGCACTTGTATTAGTGTGGAAAAAACACTTTTTGCACTTGTGATAGTGTTGAAAAACCACTTTTCGCACTTGTCTTAGTGTTGAAAAACCACTTTTCGCACTTGTGTTGGTGCAGGAAACCACTTTTGTACTTGTATTAGTGTGGAAAAACTACTTTTCGCACTTGTGTTAGTGTTGAAAAACCACTTTTCGCACTTGTGTTGGTGCAGGAAACCACTTTTGCACTTGTATTAGTGTGGAAAAACCACTTTTCGCACTTGTGTTAGTGTTGAAAAACCACTTTTCGCACTTGTGTTAGTGTTGAAAAACACTTTTCGCACTTATGTTGGTGCAGGGAACCACTTTTCCACTTGTATTAGTATGGAAAAAACACTTTTTGCACTTGTGATAGTGTTGAAAAACCACTTTTCGCACTTGTGTTAGTGCAGGAAACCACTTTTGCACTTGTATTAGTGTGGAAAAAACACTTTTTGCACTTGTGATAGTGTTGAAAAACCACTTTTCGCACTTGTGTTAGTGTTGAAAAACCACTTTTCGCACTTGTGTTGGTGCAGGAAACCACTTTTGCACTTGTATTAGTGTGGAAAAACCACTTTTCGCACTTGTGTTAGTGTGGAAAAACCACTTTTCGCACTTGTGTTAGTGTTGAAAAACCACTTTTCGCACTTGTGTTGGTGCAGGAAACCACTTTAGCACTTGTATTAGTGTGGAAAAACCACTTTTCGCACTTGTGTTAGTGTTGAAAAACCACTTTTCGCACTTGTGTTAGTGTTGAAAAACCACTTTTCGCACTTGTGTTGGTGCAGGAAACCACTTTAGCACTTGTATTAGTTTGGAAAAACAACTTTTCGCACTTGTGTTAATGTTGAAAAACCACTTTTCGCACTTGTGTTAGTGTTGAAAAACCACTTTTCGCACTTGTGTTGGTGCAGGAAACCACTTTTGCACTTGTATTAGTGTGGAAAAACCACTTTTCGCACTTGTGTTAGTGTTGAAAAACCACTTTTCGCACTTATGTTGGTGCAGGGAACCACTTTTCCACTTGTATTAGTGTGGAAAAAACACTTTTTGCACTTGAGATAGTGTTGAAAAACCACTTTTCGCACTTGTGTTGGTGCAGGAAACCACTTTTGCACTTGTATTAGTGTGGAAAAAACACTTTTTGCACTTGTGATAGTGTTGAAAAACCACTTTTCGCACTTGTGTTAGTGTTGAAAAACCACTTTTCGCACTTGTGTTGGTGCAGGAAACCACTTTTGCACTTGTATTAGTGTGGAAAAAACACTTTTCGCACTTGTGTTAGTGTGGAAAAACCACGTTCGCACTTGTGTTATTGTTGAAAAACCACTTTTTGCACTTGTGTTAGTGTTGAAAAACCACTTTTCGTACTTGTGTTGGTGCAGGAAACCACTTTTGCACTTGTATTTGTGTGGAAAAACCACTTTTCGCACTTGTGTTAGTGTTGAAAAACCACTTTTCGCACTTGTGTTAGTTTTGAAAAACCACTTGTCGCACTTGTGTTGGTGCAGGAAACCACTTTAGCACTTGTATTAGTTTGGAAAAACCACTTTTCGCACTTGTGTTAATGTTGAAAAACCACTTTTCGCACTTGTGTTAGTGTTGAAAAACCACTTTTCGCACTTGTGTTGGTGCAGGAAACCACTTTTGCACTTGTATTAGTGTGGAAAAACCACTTTTCGCACTTGTGTTAATGTTGAAAAACCACTTTTCGCACTTGTGTTGGTGCAGGAAACCACTTTTGCACATGTATTAGTGTGGAAAAACCACTTTTCGCACTTGTGTTAGTGTTGAAAAACCACTTCGCACTTGTGTTGGTGCAGGAAACCACTTTAGCACTTGTATTAGTTTGGAAAAACCACTTTTCGCACTTGTGTTAATGTTGAAAAACCACTTTTCGCAATTGTGTTAGTGTTGAAAAACAACTTTTCGCACTTGTGTTGGTGCAGGAAACCACTTTTGCACTTGTATTAGTGTGGAAAAAACACTTTTTGCACTTGTGATAGTGTTGAAAAACCACTTTTCGCACTTGTCTTAGTGTTGAAAAACCACTTTTCGCACTTGTGTTGGTGCAGGAAACCACTTTAGCACTTGTATTAGTTTGGAAAAACAACTTTTCGCACTTGTGTTAATGTTGAAAAACCACTTTTCGCACTTGTGTTAGTGTTGAAAAACCACTTTTCGCACTTGTGTTGGTGCAGGAAACCACTTTTGCACTTGTATTAGTGTGGAAAAACCACTTTTCGCACTTGTGTTAGTGTTGAAAAACCACTTTTCGCACTTATGTTGGTGCAGGGAACCACTTTTCCACTTGTATTAGTGTGGAAAAAACACTTTTTGCACTTGAGATAGTGTTGAAAAACCACTTTTCGCACTTGTGTTGGTGCAGGAAACCACTTTTGCACTTGTATTAGTGTGGAAAAAACACTTTTTGCACTTGTGATAGTGTTGAAAAACCACTTTTCGCACTTGTGTTAGTGTTGAAAAACCACTTTTCGCACTTGTGTTGGTGCAGGAAACCACTTTTGCACTTGTATTAGTGTGGAAAAAACACTTTTCGCACTTGTGTTAGTGTGGAAAAACCACGTTCGCACTTGTGTTATTGTTGAAAAACCACTTTTTGCACTTATGTTAGTGTTGAAAAACCACTTTTCGTACTTGTGTTGGTGCAGGAAACCACTTTTGCACTTGTATTTGTGTGGAAAAACCACTTTTCGCACTTGTGTTAGTGTTGAAAAACCACTTTTCGCACTTGTGTTAGTTTTGAAAAACCACTTGTCGCACTTGTGTTGGTGCAGGAAACCACTTTAGCACTTGCATTAGTTTGGAAAAACCACTTTTCGCACTTGTGTTAATGTTGAAAAACCACTTTTCGCACTTGTGTTAGTGTTGAAAAACCACTTTTCGCACTTGTGTTGGTGTAGGAAACCACTTTTGGACTTGTATTAGTGTGGAAAAAACACTTTTCGCACTTGTGTTAGTGTGGAAAAACCACTTTTCGCACTGGTGTTGGTGAAGGAAACCACTTTTGCACTTGTATTAGTGTGGAAAAACCACTTTTCGCACGTGTGTTAGTGTTGAAAAACCACTTTTCGCACTGGTGTTGGTGAAGGAAACCACTTTTGCACTTGTATTAGAATGGAAAAACCACTTTTCGCACTTGTGTTAGTGTTGAAAAACCACTTTTCGCACTTGTGTTAGTGTTGAAAAACCACTTTTCGCACTTATGTTGGTGCAGGGAACCACTTTTCCACTTGTATTAGTATGGAAAATACACTTTTTGCACTTGTGATAGTGTTGAAAAACCACTTTTCGCACTTGTGTTGGTGCAGGAAACCACTTTTGCACTTGTATTAGTGTGGAAAAAACACTTTTTGCACTTGTGATAGTGTTGAAAAACCACTTTTCGCACTTGTGTTAGCGTTGAAAAACCACTTTTCGCACTTGTGTTGGTGCAGGAAACCACTTTTGCACTTGTATTAGTGTGGAAAAAACACTTTTCGCACTTGTGTTAGTGTGGAAAAACCATGTTTCGCACTTGTGTTAGTGTTGAAAAACTACTTTTCGCACTTGTGTTAGTGTTGAAAAACCACTTTTCGCACTTGTGTTGGTTCAGGAAACCACTTTTGCACATGTATTAGTGTGGAAAAACCACTTTTCGCACTTGTGTTAGTGTTGAAAAACCACTTCGCACTTGTGTTGGTGCAGGAAACCACTTTAGCTCTTGTATTAGTTTGGAAAAACCACTTTTCGCACTTGTGTTAATGTTGAAAAACCACTTTTCGCAATTGTGTTAGTGTTGAAAAACAACTTTTCGCACTTGTGTTGGTGCAGGAAACCACTTTTGCACTTGTATTAGTGTGGAAAAAACACTTTTTGCACTTGTGATAGTGTTGAAAAACCACTTTTCGCACTTGTGTTAGTGTTGAAAAACCACTTTTCGCACTTGTGTTGGTGCAGGAAACCACTTTTGTACTTGTATTAGTGTGGAAAAACTACTTTTCGCACTTGTGTTAGTGTTGAAAAACCACTTTTCGCAATTGTGTTAGTGTTGAAAAACCACTTTTCGCACTTATGTTGGTGCAGGGAACCACTTTTCCACTTGTATTAGTGTGGAAAAAACACTTTTTGCACTTGTGATAGTTTTGAAAAACCACTTTTCGCACTTGTGTTGGTGCAGGAAACCACTTTTGCACTTGTATTAGTGTGGAAAAAACACTTTTTGCACTTGTGATAGTGTTGAAAAACCACTTTTCGCACTTGTGTTAGCGTTGAAAAACCACTTTTCGCACTTGTGTTGGTGCAGGAAACCACTTTTGCACTTGTATTAGTGTGGAAAAAACACTTTTCGCACTTGTGTTAGTGTGGAAAAACCACTTTTCGCACTTGTGTTAGTGTTGAAAAACCACTTTTCGCACTTGTGTTAATGTTGAAAAACCACTTTTCGCACTTGTGTTGGTGCAGGAAACCACTTTTGCACATGTATTAGTGTGGAAAAACCACTTTTCGCACTTGTGTTAGTGTTGAAAAACCACTTCGCACTTGTGTTGGTGCAGGAAACCACTTTAGCACTTGTATTAGTTTGGAAAAACCACTTTTCGCACTTGTGTTAATGTTGAAAAACCACTTTTCGCAATTGTGTTAGTGTTGAAAAACAACTTTTCGCACTTGTGTTGGTGCAGGAAACCACTTTTGCACTTGTATTAGTGTGGAAAAAACACTTTTTGCACTTGTGATAGTGTTGAAAAACCACTTTTCGCACTTGTCTTAGTGTTGAAAAACCACTTTTCGCACTTGTGTTGGTGCAGGAAACCACTTTTGTACTTGTATTAGTGTGGAAAAACTACTTTTCGCACTTGTGTTAGTGTTGAAAAACCACTTTTCGCACTTGTGTTGGTGCAGGAAACCACTTTTGCACTTGTATTAGTGTGGAAAAACCACTTTTCGCACTTGTGTTAGTGTTGAAAAACCACTTTTCGCACTTGTGTTAGTGTTGAAAAACCACTTTTCGCACTTATGTTGGTGCAGGGAACCACTTTTCCACTTGTATTAGTGTGGAAAAAACACTTTTTGCACTTGTGATAGTGTTGAAAAACCACTTTTCGCACTTGTGTTAGTGCAGGAAACCACTTTTGCACTTGTATTAGTGTGGAAAAAACACTTTTTGCACTTGTGATAGTGTTGAAAAACCACTTTTCGCACTTGTGTTAGTGTTGAAAAACCACTTTTCGCACTTGTGTTGGTGCAGGAAACCACTTTTGCACTTGTATTAGTGTGGAAAAACCACTTTTCGCACTTGTGTTAGTGTGGAAAAACCACTTTTCGCACTTGTGTTAGTGTTGAAAAACCACTTTTCGCACTTGTGTTGGTGCAGGAAACCACTTTAGCACTTGTATTAGTGTGGAAAAACCACTTTTCGCACTTGTGTTAGTGTTGAAAAACCACTTTTCGCACTTGTGTTAGTGTTGAAAAACCACTTTTCGCACTTGTGTTGGTGCAGGAAACCACTTTAGCACTTGTATTAGTTTGGAAAAACAACTTTTCGCACTTGTGTTAATGTTGAAAAACCACTTTTCGCACTTGTGTTAGTGTTGAAAAACCACTTTTCGCACTTGTGTTGGTGCAGGAAACCACTTTTGCACTTGTATTAGTGTGGAAAAACCACTTTTCGCACTTGTGTTAGTGTTGAAAAACCACTTTTCGCACTTATGTTGGTGCAGGGAACCACTTTTCCACTTGTATTAGTGTGGAAAAAACACTTTTTGCACTTGAGATAGTGTTGAAAAACCACTTTTCGCACTTGTGTTGGTGCAGGAAACCACTTTTGCACTTGTATTAGTGTGGAAAAAACACTTTTTGCACTTGTGATAGTGTTGAAAAACCACTTTTCGCACTTGTGTTAGTGTTGAAAAACCACTTTTCGCACTTGTGTTGGTGCAGGAAACCACTTTTGCACTTGTATTAGTGTGGAAAAAACACTTTTCGCACTTGTGTTAGTGTGGAAAAACCACGTTCGCACTTGTGTTATTGTTGAAAAACCACTTTTTGCACTTGTGTTAGTGTTGAAAAACCACTTTTCGTACTTGTGTTGGTGCAGGAAACCACTTTTGCACTTGTATTTGTGTGGAAAAACCACTTTTCGCACTTGTGTTAGTGTTGAAAAACCACTTTTCGCACTTGTGTTAGTTTTGAAAAACCACTTGTCGCACTTGTGTTGGTGCAGGAAACCACTTTAGCACTTGTATTAGTTTGGAAAAACCACTTTTCGCACTTGTGTTAATGTTGAAAAACCACTTTTCGCACTTGTGTTAGTGTTGAAAAACCACTTTTCGCACTTGTGTTGGTGCAGGAAACCACTTTTGCACTTGTATTAGTGTGGAAAAACCACTTTTCGCACTTGTGTTAATGTTGAAAAACCACTTTTCGCACTTGTGTTGGTGCAGGAAACCACTTTTGCACATGTATTAGTGTGGAAAAACCACTTTTCGCACTTGTGTTAGTGTTGAAAAACCACTTCGCACTTGTGTTGGTGCAGGAAACCACTTTAGCACTTGTATTAGTTTGGAAAAACCACTTTTCGCACTTGTGTTAATGTTGAAAAACCACTTTTCGCAATTGTGTTAGTGTTGAAAAACAACTTTTCGCACTTGTGTTGGTGCAGGAAACCACTTTTGCACTTGTATTAGTGTGGAAAAAACACTTTTTGCACTTGTGATAGTGTTGAAAAACCACTTTTCGCACTTGTCTTAGTGTTGAAAAACCACTTTTCGCACTTGTGTTGGTGCAGGAAACCACTTTTGTACTTGTATTAGTGTGGAAAAACTACTTTTCGCACTTGTGTTAGTGTTGAAAAACCACTTTTCGCACTTGTGTTGGTGCAGGAAACCACTTTTGCACTTGTATTAGTGTGGAAAAACCACTTTTCGCACTTGTGTTAGTGTTGAAAAACCACTTTTCGCACTTGTGTTAGTGTTGAAAAACCACTTTTCGCACTTATGTTGGTGCAGGGAACCACTTTTCCACTTGTATTAGTGTGGAAAAAACACTTTTTGCACTTGTGATAGTGTTGAAAAACCACTTTTCGCACTTGTGTTGGTGCAGGAAACCACTTTTGCACTTGTATTAGTGTGGAAAAAACACTTTTTGCACTTGTGATAGTGTTGAAAAACCACTTTTCGCACTTGTGTTAGTGTTGAAAAACCACTTTTCGCACTTGTGTTGGTGCAGGAAACCACTTTTGCACTTGTATTAGTGTGGAAAAACCACTTTTCGCACTTGTGTTAGTGTGGAAAAACCACTTTTCGCACTTGTGTTAGTGTTGAAAAACCACTTTTCGCACTTGTGTTGGTGCAGGAAACCACTTTAGCACTTGTATTAGTGTGGAAAAACCACTTTTCGCACTTGTGTTAGTGTTGAAAAACCACTTTTCGCACTTGTGTTAGTGTTGAAAAACCACTTTTCGCACTTGTGTTGGTGCAGGAAACCACTTTAGCACTTGTATTAGTTTGGAAAAACAACTTTTCGCACTTGTGTTAATGTTGAAAAACCACTTTTCGCACTTGTGTTAGTGTTGAAAAACCACTTTTCGCACTTGTGTTGGTGCAGGAAACCACTTTTGCACTTGTATTAGTGTGGAAAAACCACTTTTCGCACTTGTGTTAGTGTTGAAAAACCACTTTTCGCACTTATGTTGGTGCAGGGAACCACTTTTCCACTTGTATTAGTGTGGAAAAAACACTTTTTGCACTTGAGATAGTGTTGAAAAACCACTTTTCGCACTTGTGTTGGTGCAGGAAACCACTTTTGCACTTGTATTAGTGTGGAAAAAACACTTTTTGCACTTGTGATAGTGTTGAAAAACCACTTTTCGCACTTGTGTTAGTGTTGAAAAACCACTTTTCGCACTTGTGTTGGTGCAGGAAACCACTTTTGCACTTGTATTAGTGTGGAAAAAACACTTTTCGCACTTGTGTTAGTGTGGAAAAACCACGTTCGCACTTGTGTTATTGTTGAAAAACCACTTTTTGCACTTATGTTAGTGTTGAAAAACCACTTTTCGTACTTGTGTTGGTGCAGGAAACCACTTTTGCACTTGTATTTGTGTGGAAAAACCACTTTTCGCACTTGTGTTAGTGTTGAAAAACCACTTTTCGCACTTGTGTTAGTTTTGAAAAACCACTTGTCGCACTTGTGTTGGTGCAGGAAACCACTTTAGCACTTGCATTAGTTTGGAAAAACCACTTTTCGCACTTGTGTTAATGTTGAAAAACCACTTTTCGCACTTGTGTTAGTGTTGAAAAACCACTTTTCGCACTTGTGTTGGTGTAGGAAACCACTTTTGGACTTGTATTAGTGTGGAAAAAACACTTTTCGCACTTGTGTTAGTGTGGAAAAACCACTTTTCGCACTGGTGTTGGTGAAGGAAACCACTTTTGCACTTGTATTAGTGTGGAAAAACCACTTTTCGCACGTGTGTTAGTGTTGAAAAACCACTTTTCGCACTGGTGTTGGTGAAGGAAACCACTTTTGCACTTGTATTAGAATGGAAAAACCACTTTTCGCACTTGTGTTAGTGTTGAAAAACCACTTTTCGCACTTGTGTTAGTGTTGAAAAACCACTTTTCGCACTTATGTTGGTGCAGGGAACCACTTTTCCACTTGTATTAGTATGGAAAATACACTTTTTGCACTTGTGATAGTGTTGAAAAACCACTTTTCGCACTTGTGTTGGTGCAGGAAACCACTTTTGCACTTGTATTAGTGTGGAAAAAACACTTTTTGCACTTGTGATAGTGTTGAAAAACCACTTTTCGCACTTGTGTTAGCGTTGAAAAACCACTTTTCGCACTTGTGTTGGTGCAGGAAACCACTTTTGCACTTGTATTAGTGTGGAAAAAACACTTTTCGCACTTGTGTTAGTGTGGAAAAACCATGTTTCGCACTTGTGTTAGTGTTGAAAAACTACTTTTCGCACTTGTGTTAGTGTTGAAAAACCACTTTTCGCACTTGTGTTGGTTCAGGAAACCACTTTTGCACATGTATTAGTGTGGAAAAACCACTTTTCGCACTTGTGTTAGTGTTGAAAAACCACTTCGCACTTGTGTTGGTGCAGGAAACCACTTTAGCTCTTGTATTAGTTTGGAAAAACCACTTTTCGCACTTGTGTTAATGTTGAAAAACCACTTTTCGCAATTGTGTTAGTGTTGAAAAACAACTTTTCGCACTTGTGTTGGTGCAGGAAACCACTTTTGCACTTGTATTAGTGTGGAAAAAACACTTTTTGCACTTGTGATAGTGTTGAAAAACCACTTTTCGCACTTGTGTTAGTGTTGAAAAACCACTTTTCGCACTTGTGTTGGTGCAGGAAACCACTTTTGTACTTGTATTAGTGTGGAAAAACTACTTTTCGCACTTGTGTTAGTGTTGAAAAACCACTTTTCGCAATTGTGTTAGTGTTGAAAAACCACTTTTCGCACTTGTGTTGGTGCAGGAAACCACTTTTGCACTTGTATTAGTGTGGAAAAACCACTTTTCGCACTTGTGTTAGTGTTGAAAAACCACTTTCGCACTTGTGTTAGTGTTGAAAAACCACTTTTCGCACTTATGTTGGTGCAGGGAACCACTTTTACACTTGTATTAGTGTTGAAAAACCACTTTTCGCACTTGTGTTAGTGTTGAAAAACCACTTTTCGCACTTGTGTTGGTGCAGGAAACCACTTTTGCACTTGTATTAGTGTGGGAAAAACACTTTTCGCACTTGTGTTAGTGTGTAAAAACCACTTTTCGCACTTGTGTTAGTGTGTAAAAACCACTTTTCGCACTTGTGTTAGTGTTGAAAAACCACTTTTCACACTTGTGTAAGTGTTGAAAAACCACTTTTCGCACTTGTGTTAGTGTTGAAAAACCACTTATCGCACTTGTGTTGGTGCAGGAAACCACTTTAGCACTTGTATTAGTTTGGAAAAACAACTTTTCGCACTTGTGTTAATGTTGAAAAACCACTTTTCGCACTTGTGTTGGTGCAGGAAACCACTTTTGCACTTGTATTAGTGTGGAAAAAACACTTTTCGCACTTGTGTTGGTGTGGAAAAACCACTTTTCGCACTTGTGTTAGTGTTGAAAAACCACTTTTCGCACTTGTGTTAGTGTTGAAAAACCACTTTTCGCACTTGTGTTGGTGCAGGAAACCACTTTTGCACTTGTATTAGTGTGGAAAAACCACTTTTCGCACTTGTGTTAGTGTTGAAAAACCACTTTTCGCACTTGTGTTGGTGCAGGAAACCACTTTTGTACTTGTATTAGTGTGGAAAAACTACTTTTCGCACTTGTGTTAGTGTTGAAAAACCACTTTCGCAATTGTGTTAGTGTTGAAAAACCACTTTTCGCACTTGTGTTGGTGCAGGAAACCACTTTTGCACTTGTATTAGTGTGGAAAAACCACTTTTTGCACTTGTGTTAGTGTTGAAAAACCACTTTTCGCACTTGTGTTAGTGTTGAAAAACCACTTTTCTCACTTATGTTGGTGCAGGGAACCACTTTTCCACTTGTATTAGTGTGGAAAAAACACTTTTTGCACTTGTGATAGTGTTGAAAAACCACTTTTCGCACTTGTGTTGGTGCAGGAAACCACTTTTGCACTTGTATTAGTGTGGAAAAAACACTTTTTGCACTTGTGATAGTGTTGAAAAACCACTTTTCGCACTTGTGTTAGTGTTGAAAAACCACTTTTCGCACTTGTGTTGGTGCAGGAAACCACTTTTGCACTTGTGTTAGTGTGGGAAAAACACTTTTCGCACTTGTGTTAGTGTGTAAAAACCACTTTTCGCACTTGTGTTAGTGTTGAAAAACCACTTTTCACACTTGTGTTAGTGTTGAAAAACCACTTTTCGCACTTGTGTTGGTGCAGGAAACCACTTTTGCACTTGTATTAGTGTGGAAAAACCACTTTTCGCACTTGTGTTAGTGTTGAAAAACCACTTTTCGCACTTGTGTTAGTGTTGAAAAACCACTTTTCGCACTTGTGTTGGTGCAGGAAACCACTTTAGCACTTGTATTAGTTTGGAAAAACAACTTTTCGCACTTGTGTTAATGTTGAAAAACCACTTTTCGCACATGTGTTAGTGTTGAAAAACCACTTTTCGCACTTGTGTTGGTGCAGGTAACCACTTTTGCACTTGTATTAGTGTGGAAAAACCACTTTTCGCACTTGAGATAGTGTTGAAAAACCACTTTTCGCACTTGTGTTGGTGCAGGAAACCACTTTTGCACTTGTATTAGTGTGGAAAAAACACTTTTTGCACTTGTGATAGTGTTGAAAAACCACTTTTCGCACTTGTGTTAGTGTTGAAAAACCACTTTTCGCACTTGTGTTGGTGCAGGAAACCACTTTTGCACTTGTATTAGTGTGGAAAAAACACTTTTCGCACTTGTGTTAGTGTGGAAAAACCACTTTTCACACTTGTGTTATTGTTGAAAAACCACTTTTTGCACTTGTGTTAGTGTTGAAAAACCACTTTTCGCACTTGTGTTGGTGCAGGAAACCACTTTTGCACTTGTATTAGTGTGGAAAAACCACTTTTCGCACTTGTGTTAGTGTTGAAAAACCACTTTTCGCACTTGTGTTAGTTTTGAAAAACCACTTGTCGCACTTGTGTTGGTGCAGGAAACCACTTTAGCACTTGTATTAGTTTGGAAAAACCACTTTTCGCACTTGTGTTAATGTTGAAAAACCACTTTTCGCACTTGTGTTAGTGTTGAAAAACGACTTTTCGCACTTGTGTTGGTGCAGGAAACCACTTTTGCACTTGTATTAGTGTGGAAAAACCACTTTTCGCACTTGTGTTAGTGTTGAAAAACCACTTTTCGCACTGGTGTTGGTGAAGGAAACCACTTTTGCACTTGTATTAGAATGGAAAAACCACTTTTCGCACTTGTGTTAGTGTTGAAAAACCACTTTTCGCACTTGTGTTAGTGTTGAAAAACCACTTTTCGCACTTATGTTGGTGCAGGGAACCACTTTTCCACTTGTATTAGTGTGGAAAAAACACTTTTTGCACTTGTGATAGTTTTGAAAAACCACTTTTCGCACTTGTGTTGGTGCAGGAAACCACTTTTGCACTTGTATTAGTGTGGAAAAAACACTTTTTGCACTTGTGATAGTGTTGAAAAACCACTTTTCGCACTTGTGTTAGCGTTGAAAAACCACTTTTCGCACTTGTGTTGGTGCAGGAAACCACTTTTGCACTTGTATTAGTGTGGAAAAAACACTTTTCGCACTTGTGTTAGTGTGGAAAAACCACTTTTCGCACTTGTGTTAGTGTTGAAAAACCACTTTTCGCACTTGTGTTAATGTTGAAAAACCACTTTTCGCACTTGTGTTGGTGCAGGAAACCACTTTTGCACATGTATTAGTGTGGAAAAACCACTTTTCGCACTTGTGTTAGTATTGAAAAACCACTTCGCACTTGTGTTGGTGCAGGAACCCACTTTAGCACTTGTATTAGTTTGGAAAAACCACTTTTCGCACTTGTGTTAATGTTGAAAAACCACTTTTCGCAATTGTGTTAGTGTTGAAAAACAACTTTTCGCACTTGTGTTGGTGCAGGAAACCACTTTTGCACTTGTATTAGTGTGGAAAAAACACTTTTTGCACTTGTGATAGTGTTGAAAAACCACTTTTCGCACTTGTCTTAGTGTTGAAAAACCACTTTTCGCACTTGTGTTGGGGCAGGAAACCACTTTTGTACTTGTATTAGTGTGGAAAAACTACTTTTCGCACTTGTGTTAGTGTTGAAAAACCACTTTTCGCAATTGTGTTAGTGTTGAAAAACCACTTTTCGCACTTGTGTTGGTGCAGGAAACCACTTTTGCACTTGTATTAGTGTGGAAAAACCACTTTTCGCACTTGTGTTAGTGTTGAAAAACCACTTTTCGCACTTGTGTTAGTGTTGAAAAACCACTTTTCGCACTTATGTTGGTGCAGGGAACCACTTTTCCACTTGTATTAGTGTGGAAAAAACACTTTTTGCACTTGTGATAGTGTTGAAAAACCACTTTTCGCACTTGTGTTGGTGCAGGAAACCACTTTTGCACTTGTATTAGTGTGGAAAAAACACTTTTTGCACTTGTGATAGTGTTGAAAAACCACTTTTCGCAC
The DNA here is from genome assembly GCF_964187855.1 of Myxine glutinosa. NCBI lineage: Eukaryota > Metazoa > Chordata > Myxini > Myxiniformes > Myxinidae > Myxine > Myxine glutinosa. The sequence continues at coordinate 10,294,138 of NC_136272.1, read as the reverse complement.
TTGTGTTAGTGTTGAAAAACCACTTTTCGCACTTGTGTTGGTGCAGGAAACCACTTTTGCACTTGTATTAGTGTGGAAAAACCACTTTTCGCACTTGTGTTAGTGTGGAAAAACCACTTTTCGCACTTGTGTTAGTGTTGAAAAACCACTTTTCGCACTTGTGTTGGTGCAGGAAACCACTTTAGCACTTGTATTAGTGTGGAAAAACCACTTTTCGCACTTGTGTTAGTGTTGAAAAACCACTTTTCGCACTTGTGTTAGTGTTGAAAAACCACTTTTCGCACTTGTGTTGGTGCAGGAAACCACTTTAGCACTTGTATTAGTTTGGAAAAACAACTTTTCGCACTTGTGTTAATGTTGAAAAACCACTTTTCGCACTTGTGTTAGTGTTGAAAAACCACTTTTCGCACTTGTGTTGGTGCAGGAAACCACTTTTGCACTTGTATTAGTGTGGAAAAACCACTTTTTGCACTTGTGTTAGTGTTGAAAAACCACTTTTCGCACTTATGTTGGTGCAGGGAACCACTTTTCCACTTGTATTAGTGTGGAAAAAACACTTTTTGCACTTGAGATAGTGTTGAAAAACCACTTTTCGCACTTGTGTTGGTGCAGGAAACCACTTTTGCACTTGTATTAGTGTGGAAAAAACACTTTTTGCACTTGTGATAGTGTTGAAAAACCACTTTTCGCACTTGTGTTGGTGTTGAAAAACCACTTTTCGCACTTGTGTTGGTGCAGGAAACCACTTTTGAACTTGTATTAGTGTGGAAAAAACACTTTTCGCACTTGTGTTAGTGTGGCAAAACCACGTTCGCACTTGTGTTATTGTTGAAAAACCACTTTTTGCACTTGTGTTAGTGTTGAAAAACCACTTTTCGTACTTGTGTTGGTGCAGGAAACCACTTTTGCACTTGTATTAGTGTGGAAAAACCACTTTTCGCACTTGTGTTAGTGTTGAAAAACCACTTTTCGCACTTGTGTTAGTTTTGAAAAACCACTTGTCGCACTTGTGTTGGTGCAGGAAACCACTTTAGCACTTGTATTAGTTTGGAAAAACCACTTTTCGCACTTGTGTTAATGTTGAAAAACCACTTTTCGCACTTGTGTTAGTGTTGAAAAACCACTTTTCGCACTTGTGTTGGTGCAGGAAACCACTTTTGGACTTGTATTAGTGTGGAAAAAACACTTTTCGCACTTGTGTTAGTGTGGAAAAACCACTTTTCGCACTGGTGTTGGTGAAGGAAACCACTTTTGCACTTGTATTAGTGTGGAAAAACCACTTTTCGCACGTGTGTTAGTGTTGAAAAACCACTTTTCGCACTGGTGTTGGTGACGGAAACCACTTTTGCACTTGTATTAGAATGGAAAAACCACTTTTCGCACTTGTGTTAGTGTTGAAAAACCACTTTTCGCACTTGTGTTAGTGTTGAAAAACCACTTTTCGCACTTATGTTGGTGCAGGGAACCACTTTTCCACTTGTATTAGTATGGAAAATACACTTTTTGCACTTGTGATAGTGTTGAAAAACCACTTTTCGCACTTGTGTTGGTGCAGGAAACCACTTTTGCACTTGTATTAGTGTGGAAAAAACACTTTTTGCACTTGTGATAGTGTTGAAAAACCACTTTTCGCACTTGTGTTAGCGTTGAAAAACCACTTTTCGCACTTGTGTTGGTGCAGGAAACCACTTTTGCACTTGTATTAGTGTGGAAAAAACACTTTTCGCACTTGTGTTAGTGTTGAAAAACTACTTTTCGCACTTGTGTTAGTGTTGAAAAACCACTTTTCGCACTTGTGTTGGTGCAGGAAACCACTTTTGCACTTGTATTAGTGTGGAAAAAACACTTTTTGCACTTGTGATATTTTGCACTTGTGATAGTGTTGAAAAACCACTTTTCGCACTTTGTGTTAGTGTTGAAAAACCACTTTTCGCACTTGTGTTGGTGCAGGAAACCACTTTTGTACTTGTATTAGTGTGGAAAGAACTACTTTTCGCACTTGTGTTAGTGTTGAAAAACCACTTTTCGCAATTGTGTTAGTGTTTGAAAAACCACTTTTCGCAATTGTGTTGGTGCAGGAAACCACTTTTGCACTTGTAATTAGTGTGGAAAAACCACTTTTCGCACTTGTGTTAGTGTTGAAAAACCACTTTCGCACTTGTGTTAGTGTTGAAAAACCACTTTTCGCACTTATGTTGGTGCAGGGAACCACTTTTACACTTGTATTAGTGTGGAAAAAACACTTTTTGCACTTGTGATAGTGTTGAAAAACCACTTTTCGCACTTGTGTTGGTGCAGGAAACCACTTTTGCACTTGTATTAGTGTGGAAAAAAACACTTTTTGCACTTGTGATAGTGTTGAAAAAACCACTTTTCGCACTTGTGTTAGTGTTGAAAAACCACTTTTCGCACTTGTGTTGGTGCAGGAAACCACTTTTGCACTTGTATTAGTGTGGGAAAAAACACTTTTCGCACTTGTGGTTAGTGTGTAAAAACCACTTTTCGCACTTGTGTTAGTGTGTAAAAAACCACTTTTCGCACTTGTGTTCGTGTTGAAAAACCACTTTTCACACTTGTGTAAGTGTTGAAAAACCACTTTTCGCACTTGTGTTAGTGTTGAAAAAACCACTTTTCGCACTTGTGTTGGTGCAGGAAACCACTTTAGCACTTGTATTAGTTTGGAAAAAACAACTTTTCGCACTTGTGTTAATGTTGAAAAAACCACTTTTCGCACTTGTGTTGGTGCAGGAAACCACTTTTGCACTTGTATTAGTGTGGAAAAAACACTTTTCGCACTTGTGTTGGTGTGGAAAAAACCACTTTTCGCACTTGTGTTAGTGTTGAAAAACCACTTTTCGCACTTGTGTTAGTGTTGAAAAAACCACTTTTCGCACTTGTGTTGGTGCAGGAAACCACTTTTGCACTTGTATTAGTGTGGAAAAACCACTTTTCGCACTTATGTTAGTGTTGAAAAACCACTTTTCGCACTTGTGTTAGTGTTGAAAAACCACTTTCCGCACTTGTGTTGGTGCAGGAAACCACTTTAGCACTTGTATTAGTGTGGCAAAACCACTTTTCGCACTTGTTTTAGTGTTGAAAAACCACTTTTCGCACTTGTGTTAGTTTTGAAAAACCACTTGTCGCACTTGTGTTGGTGCAGGAAACCACTTTTGCACTTGTATTAGTGTGGAAAAAACCACTTTTCGCACTTGTGTTAATGTTGAAAAACCACTTTTCGCACTTGTGTTAGTGTTGAAAAACCACTTTTCGCACTTGTGTTGGTGCAGGAAACCACTTTTGGACTTGTATTAGTGTGGAAAAAAACACTTTTCGCACTTGTGTTGTAGTGTGGAAAAACCACTTTTCGCACTGGTGTTGGTGAAGGAAACCACTTTTGCACTTGTATTAGTGTGGAAAAACCACTTTTCGCACGTGCGTTAGTGTTGAAAAACCACTTTTCGCACTGGTGTTGGTGAAGGAAACCACTTTTGCACTTGTATTAGAATGGAAAAACCACTTTTCGCACTTGTGTTAGTGTTGAAAAACCACTTTTCGCACTTGTGTTAGTGTTGAAAAACCACTTTTCGCACTTATGTTGGTGCAGGGAACCACTTTTCCACTTGTATTAGTGTGGAAAATACACTTTATGCACTTGTGATAGTGTTGAAAAACCACTTTTCGCACTTGTGTTGGGTGCAGGAAACCACTTTTGCACTTGTATTAGTGTGGAAAAAACACTTTTCGCACTTGTGTTAGTGTTGAAAAACCACTTTTCGCACTTGTGTTAGTTTTGAAAAACCACTTGTCGCACTTGTGTTGGGTGCAGGAAACCACTTTAGCACTTGTATTAGTTTGGAAAAACCACTTTTCGCACTTGTGTTAATGTTGAAAAACCACTTTTCGCACTTGTGTTAGTGTTGAAAAACCACTTTTCGCACTTGTGTTAGTGTTGAAAAACCACTTTTCGCACTTATGTTGGTGCAGGGAACCACTTTTCCACTTGTATTAGTGTGGAAAAAACACTTTTTGCACTTGAGATAAGTGTTGAAAAACCACTTTTCGCACTTGTGTTGGTGCAGGAAACCACTTTTGGCACTTGTATTAGTGTGTAAAAAACACTTTTTGCACTTGTGATAGTGTTGAAAAACCACTTTTCGCACTTGTGTTAGTGTTGAAAAACCACTTTTCGCACTTGTGTTGGTGCAGGAAACCACTTTTGCACTTGTAATTAGTGTGGAAAAAACACTTTTCGCACTTGTGTTAGTGTGGAAAAACCACTTTTCGCACTTGTGTTATTGTTGAAAAACCACTTTTTTGCACTTGTGTTAGTGTTGAAAAACCACTTTTCGCACTTGTGTTGGTGCAGGAAACCACTTTTGCACTTGTATTAGTGTGGAAAAACCACTTTTCGCACTTGTGTTAGTGTTGAAAAACCACTTTTCGCACTTGTGTTAGTTTTGAAAAACCACTTGTCGCACTTGTGTTGGTGCAGGAAACCACTTTAGCACTTGTATTAGTTTGGAAAAACCACTTTTCGCACTTGTGTTAATGTTGAAAAACCACTTTTCGCACTTGTGTTAGTGTTGAAAAACCACTTTTCGCACTTGTGTTGGTGCAGGAAATCACTTTTGCACTTGTATTAGTGTGGAAAAAACACTTTTCGCACTTGTGTTAGTGTGGAAAAACCACTTTTCGCACTGGTGTTGGTGAAGGAAACCACTTTTGCACTTGTATTAGTGTGGAAAAACCACTTTTCGCACGTGTGTTAGTGTTGAAAAACCACTTTTCGCACTGGTGTCGGTGAAGGAAACCTTGTATTAGAATGGAAAAACCACTTTTCGCACTTGTGTTAGTGTTGAAAAACCACTTTTCGCACTTATGTTGGTGCAGGGAACCACTTTTCCACCTGTATTAGTGTGGAAAAACACTTTTTGCACTTGTGATAGTGTTGAAAAACCACTTTTCGCACTTGTGTTGGTGCAGGAAACCACTTTTGCACTTGTATTAGTGTGGAAAAAACACTTTTTGCATTTGTGATAGTGTTGAAAAACCACTTTTCACACTTGTGTTAGCGTTGAAAAACCACTTTTCGCACTTGTGTTGGTGCAGGAAACCACTTTTGCACTTGTATTAGTGTGGAAAAAACACTTTTCGCACTTGTGTTAGTGTGGAAAACCACTTTTCGCACTTGTGTTAGTGTTGAAAAACCACTTTTCGCACTTGTGTTAGTGTTGAAAAACCACTTTCTCGCACTTGTGTTGGTGCAGGAAAACCACTTTTGCACATGTATTAGTGTGGAAAAACCACTTTCGCACGTGCGTTAGTGTTGAAAAACCACTTTTCGCACTGGTGTTGGTGAAGGAAACCACTTTTGCACTTGTATTAGAATGGAAAAACCACTTTTCGCACTTGTGTTAGTGTTGAAAAACCACTTTTCGCACTTGTGTTAGTGTTGAAAAACCACTTTTCCGCACTTATGTTGGTGCAGGGAACCACTTTTCCACTTGTATTAGTGTGGAAAATACACTTTATGCACTTGTGATAGTGTTGAAAAACCACTTTTCGCACTTGTGTTGGTGCAGGAAACCACTTTTGCACTTGTATTAGTGTGGAAAAAACACTTTTCGCACTTGTGTTAGTGTTGAAAAACCACTTTTCGCACTTGTGTTAGTTTTGAAAAACCACTTGTCGCACTTGTGTTGGTGCAGGAAACCACTTTAGCACTTGTATTAGTTTGGAAAAACCACTTTTCGCACTTGTGTTAATGTTGAAAAACCACTTTTCGCACTTGTGTTAGTGTTGAAAAACCACTTTTCGCACTTGTGTTAGTGTTGAAAAACCACTTTTCGCACTTATGTTGGTGCAGGGAACCACTTTTCCACTTGTATTAGTGTGGAAAAAACACTTTTTGCACTTGAGATAGTGTTGAAAAACCACTTTTCGCACTTGTGTTGGTGCAGGAAACCACTTTGGCACTTGTATTAGTGTGTAAAAAACACTTTTTGCACTTGTGATAGTGTTGAAAAACCACTTTTCGCACTTGTGTTAGTGTTGAAAAACCACTTTTCGCACTTGTGTTGGTGCAGGAAACCACTTTTGCACTTGTATTAGTGTGGAAAAAACACTTTTCGCACTTGTGTTAGTGTGGAAAAACCACTTTTCGCACTTGTGTTATTGTTGAAAAACCACTTTTTGCACTTGTGTTAGTGTTGAAAAACACTTTTCGCACTTGTGTTGGTGCAGGAAACCACTTTTGCACTTGTATTAGTGTGGAAAAACCACTTTTCGCACTTGTGTTAGTGTTGAAAAACCACTTTTCGCACTTGTGTTAGTTTTGAAAAACCACTTGTCGCACTTGTGTTGGTGCAGGAAACCACTTTAGCACTTGTATTAGTTTGGAAAAACCACTTTTCGCACTTGTGTTAATGTTGGAAAACCACTTTTCGCACTTGTGTTAGTGTTGAAAAACCACTTTTCGCACTTGTGTTGGTGCAGGAAATCACTTTTGCACTTGTATTAGTGTGGAAAAAACACTTTTCGCACTTGTGTTAGTGTGGAAAACCACTTTTCGCACTGGTGTTGGTGAAGGAAACCACTTTTGCACTTGTATTAGTGTGGAAAAACCACTTTTCGCACGTGTGTTAGTGTTGAAAAACCACTTTTCGCACTGGTGTCGGTGAAGGAAACCACTTTTGCACTTGTATTAGAATGGAAAAACCACTTTTCGCACTTGTGTTAGTGTTGAAAAACCACTTTTCGCACTTATGTTGGTGCAGGGAACCACTTTCCACCTGTATTAGTGTGGAAAAACACTTTTTGCACTTGTGATAGTGTTGAAAAACCACTTTTCGCACTTGTGTTGGTGCAGGAAACCACTTTTGCACTTGTATTAGTGTGGAAAAAACACTTTTTGCATTTGTGATAGTGTTGAAAAACCACTTTTCACACTTGTGTTAGCGTTGAAAAACCACTTTTCGCACTTGTGTTGGTGCAGGAAACCACTTTTGCACTTGTATTAGTGTGGAAAAAACACTTTTCGCACTTGTGTTAGTGTGGAAAACCACTTTTCGCACTTGTGTTAGTGTTGAAAAACCACTTTTCGCACTTGTGTTAGTGTTGAAAAACCACTTTTCGCACTTGTGTTGGTGCAGGAAAACCACTTTTGCACATGTATTAGTGTGGAAAAACCACTTTTCGCACTTGTGTTAGTGTTGAAAAACCACTTCGCACTTGTGTTGGTGTAGGAAACCACTTTAGCACTTGTATTAGTTTGGAAAAACCACTTTTCGCACTTGTGTTAATGTTGAAAAACCACTTTTCGCAATTGTGTTAGTGTTGAAAAACAACTTTTTGCACTTGTGTTGGTGCAGGAAACCACTTTTGCACTTGTATTAGTGTGGAAAAAACACTTTTTGCACTTGTGATAGTGTTGAAAAACCACTTTTCGCACTTGTGTTAGTGTTGAAAAACCACTTTTCGCACTTGTGTTGGTGCAGGAAACCACTTTTGTACTTGTATTAGTGTGGAAAAACTACTTTTCGCACTTGTGTTAGTGTTGAAAAACCACTTTTCGCAATTGTGTTAGTGTTGAAAAACCACTTTTCGCACTTGTGTTGGTGCAGGAAACCACTTTTGCACTTGTATTAGTGTGGAAAAAACCACTTTTTGCACTTGTGTTAGTGTTGAAAAACCACTTTTCGCACTTGTGTTAGTGTTGAAAAACCACTTTTCTCACTTATGTTGGTGCAGGGAACCACTTTTCCACTTGTATTAGTGTGGAAAAAACACTTTTTGCACTTGTGATAGTGTTGAAAAACCACATTTCGCACTTGTGTTGGTGCAGGAAACCACTTTTGCACTTGTATTAGTGTGGAAAAAACACTTTTTGCACTTGTGATAGTGTTGAAAAACCACTTTTCGCACTTGTGTTAGTGTTGAAAAACCACTTTTCGCACTTGTGTTGGTGCAGGAAACCACTTTTGCACTTGTGTTAGTGTGGGAAAAACACTTTTCGCACTTGTGTTAGTGTGTAAAAACCACTTTTCGCACTTGTGTTAGTGTTGAAAAACCCACTTTTCACACTTGTGTTAGTGTTGAAAAACCACTTTTCGCACTTGTGTTGGTGCAGGAAACCACTTTTGCACTTGTATTAGTGTGGAAAAACCACTTTTCGCACTTGTGTTAGTGTTGAAAAACCACTTTTCGCACTTGTGTTAGTGTTGAAAAACCACTTTTCGCACTTGTGTTGGTGCAGGAAACCACTTTAGCACTTGTATTAGTTTGGAAAAACAACTTTTCGCACTTGTGTTAATGTTGAAAAACCACTTTTCGCACATGTGTTAGTGTTGAAAAACCACTTTTCGCACTTGTGTTGGTGCAGGTAACCACTTTTGCACTTGTATTAGTGTGGAAAAACCACTTTTCGCACTTGAGATAGTGTTGAAAAAACCACTTTTCGCACTTGTGTTGGTGCAGGAAACCACTTTTGCACTTGTATTAGTGTGGAAAAAACACTTTTTGCACTTGTGATAGTGTTGAAAAACCACTTTTCGCACTTGTGTTAGTGTTGAAAAACCACTTTTCGCACTTGTGTTGGTGCAGGAAACCACTTTTGCACTTGTATTAGTGTGGAAAAAACACTTTTCGCACTTGTGTTAGTGTGGAAAAACCACTTTTCACACTTGTGTTATTGTTGAAAAACCACTTTTTGCACTTGTGTTAGTGTTGAAAACCACTTTTCGCACTTGTGTTGGTGCAGGAAACCACTTTTGCACTTGTATTAGTGTGGAAAAACCACTTTTCGCACTTGTGTTAGTGTTGAAAAACCACTTTTCGCACTTGTGTTAGTTTTGAAAAACCACTTGTCGCACTTGTGTTGGTGCAGGAAACCACTTTAGCACTTGTATTAGTTTGGAAAAACCACTTGTCGCACTTGTGTTGGTGCAGGAAACCACTTTAGCACTTGTATTAGTTTGGAAAAACCACTTTTCGCACTTGTGTTAATGTTGAAAAACCACTTTTCGCACTTGTGTTAGTGTTGAAAAACCACTTTTCGCACTTGTGTTGGTGCAGGAAATCACTTTTGCACTTGTATTAGTGTGGAAAAAACACTTTTCGCACTTGTGTTAGTGTGGAAAAACCACTTTTCGCACTGGTGTTGGTGAAGGAAACCACTTTTGCACTTGTATTAGTGTGGAAAAAACCACTTTTCGCACGTGTGTTAGTGTTGAAAAACCACTTTTCGCACTGGTGTCGGTGAAGGAAACCACTTTTGCACTTGTATTAGAATGGAAAAACCACTTTTCGCACTTGTGTTAGTGTTGAAAAACCACTTTTCGCACTTATGTTGGTGCAGGGAACCACTTTTCCACCTGTATTAGTGTGGAAAAACACTTTTTGCACTTGTGATAGTGTTGAAAAACCACTTTTCGCACTTGTGTTGGTGCAGGAAACCACTTTTGCACTTGTATTAGTGTGGAAAAAACACTTTTTGCATTTGTGATAGTGTTGAAAAACCACTTTTCACACTTGTGTTAGCGTTGAAAAACCACTTTTCGCACTTGTGTTGGTGCAGGAAACCACTTTTGCACTTGTATTAGTGTGGAAAAAACACTTTTCGCACTTGTGTTAGTGTGGAAAAACCACTTTTCGCACTTGTGTTAGTGTTGAAAAACCACTTTTCGCACTTGTGTTAGTGTTGAAAAACCACTTTTCGCACTTGTGTTGGTGCAGGAAAACCACTTTTGCACATGTATTAGTGTGGAAAAACCACTTTTCGCACTTGTGTTAGTGTTGAAAAACCACTTCGCACTTGTGTTGGTGTAGGAAACCACTTTAGCACTTATATTAGTTTGGAAAAACCACTTTTCGCACTTGTGTTAATGTTGAAAAACCACTTTTCGCAATTGTGTTAGTGTTGAAAAACAACTTTTTGCACTTGTGTTGGTGCAGGAAACCACTTTTGCACTTGTATTAGTGTGGAAAAAACACTTTTTGCACTTGTGATAGTGTTGAAAAACCACTTTTCGCACTTGTGTTAGTGTTGAAAAACCACTTTTCGCACTTGTGTTGGTGCAGGAAACCACTTTTGTACTTGTATTAGTGTGGAAAAACTACTTTTCGCACTTGTGTTAGTGTTGAAAAACCACTTTTCGCAATTGTGTTAGTGTTGAAAAACCACTTTTCGCACTTGTGTTGGTGCAGGAAACCACTTTTTGCACTTGTATTAGTGTGGAAAAACCACTTTTTGCACTTGTGTTAGTGTTGAAAAACCACTTTTCGCACTTGTGTTAGTGTTGAAAAACCACTTTTCTCACTTATGTTGGTGCAGGGAACCACTTTTCCACTTGTATTAGTGTGGAAAAAACACTTTTTGCACTTGTGATAGTGTTGAAAAACCACTTTTCGCACTTGTGTTGGTGCAGGAAACCACTTTTGCACTTGTATTAGTGTGGAAAAAACACTTTTTGCACTTGTGATAGTGTTGAAAAACCACTTTTCGCACTTGTGTTAGTGTTGAAAAACCACTTTTCGCACTTGTGTTGGTGCAGGAAACCACTTTTGCACTTGTGTTAGTGTGGGAAAAACACTTTTCGCACTTGTGTTAGTGTGTAAAAATCACTTTTCGCACTTGTGTTAGTGTTGAAAAACCACTTTTCACACTTGTGTTAGTGTTGAAAAACCACTTTTCGCACTTGTGTTGGTGCAGGAAACCACTTTTGCACTTGTATTAGTGTGGAAAAACCACTTTTCGCACTTGTGTTAGTGTTGAAAAACCACTTTTCGCACTTGTGTTAGTGTTGAAAAACCACTTTTCGCACTTGTGTTGGTGCAGGAAACCACTTTAGCACTTGTATTAGTTTGGAAAAACAACTTTTCGCACTTGTGTTAATGTTGAAAAACCACTTTTCGCACATGTGTTAGTGTTGAAAAACCACTTTTCGCACTTGTGTTGGTGCAGGTAACCACTTTTGCACTTGTATTAGTGTGGAAAAACCACTTTTCGCACTTGAGATAGTGTTGAAAAACCACTTTTCGCACTTGTGTTGGTGCAGGAAACCACTTTTGCACTTGTATTAGTGTGGAAAAAACACTTTTTGCACTTGTGATAGTGTTGAAAAACCACTTTTCGCACTTGTGTTAGTGTTGAAAAACCACTTTTCGCACTTGTGTTGGTGCAGGAAACCACTTTTGCACTTGTATTAGTGTGGAAAAAACACTTTTCGCACTTGTGTTAGTGTGGAAAAACCACTTTTCACACTTGTGTTATTGTTGAAAAACCACTTTTTGCACTTGTGTTAGTGTTGAAAAACCACTTTTCGCACTTGTGTTGGTGCAGGAAACCACTTTTGCACTTGTATTAGTGTGGAAAAACCACTTTTCGCACTTGTGTTAGTGTTGAAAAACCACTTTTCGCACTTGTGTTAGTTTTGAAAAACCACTTGTCGCACTTGTGTTGGTGCAGGAAACCACTTTAGCACTTGTATTAGTTTGGAAAAACCACTTTTCGCACTTGTGTTAATGTTGAAAAACCACTTTTCGCACTTGTGTTAGTGTTGAAAAACGACTTTTCGCACTTGTGTTGGTGCAGGAAACCACTTTTGCACTTGTATTAGTGTGGAAAAACCACTTTTCGCACTTGTGTTAGTGTTGAAAAACCACTTTTCGCACTGCTGTTGGTGAAGGAAACCAGTTTTGCACTTGTATTAGAATGGAAAAACCACTTTTCGCACTTGTGATAGTTTTGAAAAACCACTTTTCGCACTTGTGTTGGTGCAGGAAACCACTTTTGCACTTGTATTAGTGTGGAAAAAACACTTTTTGCACTTGTGATAGTGTTGAAAAACCACTTTTCGCACTTGTGTTAGCGTTGAAAAACCACTTTTCGCACTTGTGTTGGTGCAGGAAACCACTTTTGCACTTGTATTAGTGTGGAAAAAACACTTTTCGCACTTGTGTAAGTGTGGAAAAACCACTTTTCGCACTTGTGTTAGTGTTGAAAAACCACTTTTCGCACTTGTGTTAATGTTGAAAAACCACTTTTCGCACTTGTGTTGGTGCAGGAAACCACTTTTGCACATGTATTAGTGTGGAAAAACCACTTTTCGCACTTGTGTTAGTGTTGAAAAACCACTTCGCACTTGTGTTGGTGCAGGAAACCACTTTAGCACTTGTATTAGTTTGGAAAAACCACTTTTCGCACTTGTGTTAATGTTGAAAAACCACTTTTCGCAATTGTGTTAGTGTTGAAAAACAACTTTTCGCACTTGTGTTGGTGCAGGAAACCACTTTTGCACTTGTATTAGTGTGGAAAAAACACTTTTTGCACTTGTGATAGTGTTGAAAAACCACTTTTTGCACTTGTCTTAGTGTTGAAAAACCACTTTTCGCACTTGTGTTGGTGCAGGAAACCACTTTTGTACTTGTATTAGTGTGGAAAAACTACTTTTCGCACTTGTGTTAGTGTTGAAAAACCACTTTTCGCACTTGTGTTAGTGTTGAAAAACCACTTTTCGCACTTATGTTGGTGCAGGGAACCACTTTTCCACTTGTATTAGTGTGGAAAAAACACTTTTTGCACTTGTGATAGTGTTGAAAAACCACTTTTCGCACTTGTGTTAGTGTTGAAAAACCACTTTTCGCACTTGTGTTGGTGCAGGAAACCACTTTTGCACTTGTATTAGTGTGGAAAAACCACTTTTCGCACTTGTGTTAGTGTGGAAAAACCACTTTTCGCACTTGTGTTAGTGTTGAAAAACCACTTTTCGCACTTGTGTTGGTGCAGGAAACCACTTTAGCACTTGTATTAGTGTGGAAAAACCACTGTTCGCACTTGTGTTAGTGTTGAAAAACCACTTTTCGCACTTGTGTTAGTGTAGAAAAACCACTTTTCGCACTTGTGTTGGTGCAGGAAACCACTTTAGCACTTGTATTAGTTTGGAAAAACAACTTTTCGCACTTGTGTTGGTGCAGGAAACCACTTTTGCACTTGTATTAGTGTGGAAAAACCATTTTTCGCACTTGTGTTAGTGTTGAAAAACCACTTTTCGCACTTATGTTGGTGCAGGGAACCACTTTTCCACTTGTATTAGTGTGGAAAAAACACTTTTTGCACTTGAGATAGTGTTGAAAAACCACTTTTCGCACTTGTGTTGGTGCAGGAAACCACTTTTGCACTTGTATTAGTGTGGAAAAAACACTTTTTGCACTTGTGATAGTGTTGAAAAACCACTTTTCGCACTTGTGTTAGTGTTGAAAAACCACTTTTCGCACTTGTGTTGGTGCAGGAAACCACTTTTGCACTTGTATTAGTGTGGAAAAAACACTTTTCGCACTTGTGTTAGTGTGGAAAAACCACGTTCGCACTTGTGTTATTGTTGAAAAACCACTTTTTGCACTTGTGTTAGTGTTGAAAAACCACTTTTCGTACTTGTGTTGGTGCAGGAAACCACTTTTGCACTTGTATTAGTGTGGAAAAACCACTTTTCGCACTTGTGTTAGTGTTGAAAAACCACTTTTCGCACTTGTGTTAGTTTTGAAAAACCACTTGTCGCACTTGTGTTGGTGCAGGAAACCACTTTAGCACTTGTATTAGTTTGGAAAAACCACTTTTCGCACTTGTGTTAATGTTGAAAAACCACTTTTCGCACTTGTGTTAGTGTTGAAAAACCACTTTTCGCACTTGTGTTGGTGCAGGAAACCACTTTTGGACTTGTATTAGTGTGGAAAAAACACTTTTCGCACTTGTGTTAGTGTGGAAAAACCACTTTTCGCACTGGTGTTGGTGAAGGAAACCACTTTTGCACTTGTATTAGTGTGGAAAAACCACTTTTCGCACGTGTGTTAGTGTTGAAAAACCACTTTTCGCACTGGTGTTGGTGAAGGAAACCACTTTTGCACTTGTATTAGAATGGAAAAACCACTTTTCGCACTTGTGTTAGTGTTGAAAAACCACTTTTCGCACTTGTGTTAGTGTTGAAAAACCACTTTTCGCACTTATGTTGGTGCAGGGAACCACTTTTCCACTTGTGTTAGCGTTGAAAAACCACTTTTCGCACTTGTGTTGGTGCAGGAAACCACTTTTGCACTTGTATTAGTGTGGAAAAAACACTTTTCGCACTTGTTAGTGTGGAAAAACCACGTTTCGCACTTGTGTTAGTGTTGAAAAACTACTTTTCGCACTTGTGTTAGTGTTGAAAAACCACTTTTCGCACTTGTGTTGGTTCAGGAAACCACTTTTGCACATGTATTAGTGTGGAAAAACCACTTTTCGCACTTGTGTTAGTGTTGAAAAACCACTTCGCACTTGTGTTGGTGCAGGAAACCACTTTAGCACTTGTATTAGTTTGGAAAAACCACTTTTCGCACTTGTGTTAATGTTGAAAAACCACTTTTCGCAATTGTGTTAGTGTTGAAAAACAACTTTTCGCACTTGTGTTGGTGCAGGAAACCACTTTTGCACTTGTATTAGTGTGGAAAAAACACTTTTTGCACTTGTGATAGTGTTGAAAAACCACGTTTCGCACTTGTGTTAGTGTTGAAAAACCACTTTTCGCACTTGTGTTGGTGCAGGAAACCACTTTTGTACTTGTATTAGTGTGGAAAAACTACTTTTCGCACTTGTGTTAGTGTTGAAAAACCACTTTTCGCAATTGTGTTAGTGTTGAAAAACCACTTTTCGCACTTGTGTTGGTGCAGGAAACCACTTTTGCACTTGTATTAGTGTGGAAAAACCACTTTTCGCACTTGTGTTAGTGTTGAAAAACCACTTTCGCACTTGTGTTAGTGTTGAAAAACCACTTTTCGCACTTATGTTGGTGCAGGGAACCACTTTTACACTTGTATTAGTGTGGAAAAAACACTTTTTGCACTTGTGATAGTGTTGAAAAACCACTTTTCGCACTTGTGTTGGTGCAGGAAACCACTTTTGCACTTGTATTAGTGTGGAAAAAACACTTTTTGCACTTGTGATAGTGTTGAAAAACCACTTTTCGCACTTGTGTTAGTGTTGAAAAACCACTTTTCGCACTTGTGTTGGTGCAGGAAACCACTTTTGCACTTGTATTAGTGTGGGAAAAACACTTTTCGCACTTGTGTTAGTGTGTAAAAACCACTTTTCGCACTTGTGTTAGTGTGTAAAAACCACTTTTCGCACTTGTGTTAGTGTTGAAAAACCACTTTTCACACTTGTGTAAGTGTTGAAAAACCACTTTTCGCACTTGTGTTAGTGTTGAAAAACCACTTTTCGCACTTGTGTTGGTGCAGGAAACCACTTTAGCACTTGTATTAGTTTGGAAAAACAACTTTTCGCACTTGTGTTAATGTTGAAAAACCACTTTTCGCACTTGTGTTGGTGCAGGAAACCACTTTTGCACTTGTATTAGTGTGGAAAAAACACTTTTCGCACTTGTGTTAGTGTGGAAAAACCACTTTTCGCACTTGTGTTAGTGTTGAAAAACCACTTTTCGCACTTGTGTTAGTGTTGAAAAACCACTTTTCGCACTTGTGTTAGTGAAGAAAACCACTTTTCACACTTGTGTTGGTGCAGGAAACCACTATTGCACTTGTATTAGTGTGGAAAAAACACTTTTTGCACTTGTGATAGTGTTGAAAAACCACTTTTCGCACTTGTGTTAGTGTTGAAAAACCACTTTTCGCACTTGTGTTGGTGCAGGAAACCACTTTTGCACTTGTATTAGTGTGGAAAAAACACTATTTGCACTTGTGATAGTGTTGAAAAACCACTCTTCGCACTTGTGTTAGTGTTGAAAAACAACTTTTCGCACTTGTGTTGGTGCAGTAAACCACTTTTGCACTTGTGTTAGTGTGGAAAAAACACTTTTTGCACTTATGATAGTGTTGAAAAACCACTTTTCGCACTTGTATTAGTGTGGAAAAAACACTATTTGCACTTGTGATAGTGTTGAAAAACCACTTTTCGCACTTGTGTTAGTGTTGAAAAACAACTTTTCGCACTTGTGTTGTTGCAGGAAACCACTTTTGCACTTGTATTAGTGTGGAAAAAACACTTTTTGCACTTGTGATAGTGTTGAAAAACCACTTTTCGCACTTGTGTTGGTGCAGGAAACCACTTTTGCACTTGTGTTAGTGTTGAAAAACCATTTTTCGCACTTGTATTAGTGTTGAAACTTGTGTTAGTGTTGAAAATCCACTTTTCGCACATGTGTTGGTGCAGGAAACCACTTTTGCACTTGTAGTAGTGTGGAAAAAACACTTTTTGCACTTGTGTTAGTGTTGAAAAACCACTTTTCGCACTTGTGTTGGTGCAGGAAACCACTTTTGCACTTGTATTAGTGTGGAAAAAACACTTTTTGCACTTGTGATAGTGTTGAAAAACCACTTTTCGCACTTGTGTTAGTGTTGAAAACCACTTTTCGCACTTGTGTTGGTGCAGGAAACCACTTTTGCACTTGTATTAGTGTGGAAAAACCACTTTTCGCACTTGTGTTAGTGTTGAAAAACCACTTTTCGCACTTGTGTTAGTGTTGAAAAACCACTTTTCGCACTTGTGTTGGTGCAGGAAACCACTTTTGCACTTGTATTGGTGTGGAAAAAACACTTTTTGCACTCGTGATAGTGTTGAAAAACCACATTTCGCACTTGTGTTGGTGTTGAAAAACCACTTTTCGCACTTGTGTTGGTGCAGAAAACCACTTTTGCACTTGTATTAGTGTGGAAAAACCACTTTTCGCACTTGCGTTAGTGTTGAAAAACCACTTTAGCACTTGTGTTAGTGTTGAAAAACCACTTTTCGCACTTGTGTTAGTGTTGAAAAACCACTTTTCGCACTTGTGTTGGTGCAGGAAACCACTTTTGCACTTGTATTAGTGTGCAAAAACCACTTTTTGCACTTGTGTTAGTGTTGAAAAACCACTTTTCGCACTGGTGTTGGTGTTGAAAAACCACTTTTCGCACTTGTGTTAGTGTGGAAAAACCACTTTAGCGCTTGTGTTAGTGTTGAAAAACCACTTTTCGCACTTGTGTTAGTGTTGAAAAACCACTTTTCGCACTGGTGTTGGTGACGGAAACCACTTTTGCATTTGTATTAGAGTGGAAAAACCACTTTTCGCACTTGTGTTACTGTTGAAAAACCACTTTTCGCACATGTGTTAGTGTTGAAAAACCACTTTTCTTACTTGTGTTAGTGAAGGAAACAACTTTTCACACTTGTGTTGGTGCAGGAAACCACTTTTGCACTTGTATTAGTGTGGAAAAACCACTTTTTGCACTTGTGATAGTGTTGAAAACCCACTTTTCGCACTTGTGTTAGTGTTGAAAAACCACTTTTCGCACTTGTGTTGGTGCAGGAAACCACTTTTGCACTTGTATTAGTGTGGAAAAAACACTTTTCGCACTTGTGTTAGTGTTGAAAAACCACTTTTTGCACTTGTGATAGTGTTGAAAAACCACTTTTCGCCCTTGTGTTGGTGCAGGAAACCACTTTAGCACTTGTATTAGTGTGGAAAAACCACTTTTCGCACTTGTGTTAGTGTTGAAAAACCACTTTTCGCACTTGTGTTAGTGTTGAAAAACTACTTTTCGCACTTGTATTGGTGCAGGAAACCACTTTTGCACTTGTATTAGTGTGGAAAAACCACTTTTCGCACTGTGTTAGTGTTGAAAAACCACTTTTCGCACTTGTGTTGGTGCAGTAAACCACTTTTGCACTTGTGTTAGTGTGGAAAAAACACTTTTTGCACTTATGATAGTGTTGAAAAACCACTTTTCGCACTTGTGTTAGTGTTGAAAAACCACTTTTCGCACTTGTGTTGGTGCAGGAAACCACTTTTGCACTTGTATTAGTGTGGAAAAACCACTTTTCGCACTTGTGTTAGTGTTGAAAAACCACTTTTCGCACTTGTGATAGTGTTGAAAAACCACTTTTCGCACTTGTGTTGGTGCAGGGAACCACTTTTGCACTTGTATTAGTGTGGAAAAAACACTTTTTGCACTTGTGATAGTGTTGAAAAAACACTTTTCGCACTTGTGTTGGTGCAGAAAACCACTTTTGCACTTGCATTAGTGTGGAAAAACACTTTTTGCACTTGTGATAGTGTTGAAAAACCACTTTTCGCACTTGTGTTAGTGTTGAAAAACCACTTTTCGCACTTGTGTTGGTGCAGGAAACCACTTTTGCACTTGTATTAGTGTGAAAAAACACTTTTCGCACTTGTGTTAGTGTTGAAAAACCACTTTTCGCACTTGTGTTAGTGTTGAAAAACCACTTTTCGCACTTGTGTTGGTGCAGGAAACCACTTTTGCACTTGTATTAGTGTGGAAAAAACACTTTTTGCACTTGTATTAGTGTGGAAAAACCACTTTTCGCACTTGTGTTAGTGTTGAAAAACCACTTTTCGCACTTGTGTTAGTGTTGAAAAATCACTTTTCGCACTGGTGTTGGTGAAGGAAACCACTTTTGCACTTGTATTAGTGTGGAAAAACCACTTTTCGCACTTGTGTTATTGTTGAAAAACCACTTTTCGCACTTGTGTTAGTGTTGAAAAACCACTTTTCGCACTTGTGTTGGTGCAGGAACCACTTTTGCACTTGTATTAGTGTGGAAAAAACACTTTTTGCACTTGTGATAGTGTTGAAAAACCACTTTTCGCACTTGTGTTAGTGTTGAAAAACCACTTTTCGCACTTGTGTTGGTGCAGGAAACCACTTTTGCACTTGTATTAGTGTGGAAAAAACACTTTTTGCACTTGGGATAGTGTTGAAAAACCACTTTTCGCACTTGTGTTAGTGTTGAAAAACCACTTTTTGCACTTGTGTTGGTGCAGGAAACCACTTTTGCACTTGTATTAGTGTGGAAAAAACACTTTTTGCACTTGTGATAGTGTTGAAAAACCACTTTTCGCACTTGTGTTAGTGTTGAAAAACCACTTTTCGCACTTGTGTTGGTGCAGGAAACCACTTTTGCACTTGTGTTAGTGTTGAAAAAACATTTTTCGCACTTGTATTAGTGTTGAAAAACCACTTTTCGCACTTGTGTTAGTGAAGGAAACCACTTTTCGCACTTGTTGAAAACCCACTTTTCGCACTTGTGTTAGTGTTGAAAAACCACTTTTCGCACTTGTGTTGGTGCAGGAAACCACTTTTGCACTTGTATTAGTGTGGAAAAAACACTTTTTGCACTTGTGATAGTGTTGAAAAACCACTTTTCGCACTTGTGTTAGTGTTGAAAACCACTTTTCGCACTTGTGTTGGTGCAGGAAACCACTTTTGCACTTGTATTAGTGTGGAAAAACCACTTTTCGCACTTGTGTTAGTGTTGAAAAACCACTTTTCGCACTTGTGTTAGTGTTGAAAAACCACTTTTCGCACTTGTGTTGGTGCAGGAAACCACTTTTGCACTTGTATTAGTGTGGAAAAAACACTTTTTGCACTTGTGATAGTGTTGAAAAACCACTCTTCGCACTTGTGTTAGTGTTGAAAAACAACTTTTCGCACTTGTGTTGGTGCAGTAAACCACTTTTGCACTTGTGTTAGTGTGGAAAAAACACTTTTTGCACTTATGATAGTGTTGAAAAACCACTTTTCGCACTTGTATTAGTGTGGAAAAAACACTATTTGCACTTGTGATAGTGTTGAAAAACCACTTTTCGCACTTGTGTTAGTGTTGAAAAACAACTTTTCGCACTTGTGTTGTTGCAGGAAACCACTTTTGCACTTGTATTAGTGTGGAAAAAACACTTTTTGCACTTGTGATAGTGTTGAAAAACCACTTTTCGCACTTGTGTTGGTGCAGGAAACCACTTTTGCACTTGTGTTAGTGTTGAAAAACCATTTTTCGCACTTGTATTAGTGTTGAAACTTGTGTTAGTGTTGAAAATCCACTTTTCGCACATGTGTTGGTGCAGGAAACCACTTTTGCACTTGTAGTAGTGTGGAAAAAACACTTTTTGCACTTGTGTTAGTGTTGAAAAACCACTTTTCGCACTTGTGTTGGTGCAGGAAACCACTTTTGCACTTGTATTAGTGTGGAAAAAACACTTTTTGCACTTGTGATAGTGTTGAAAAACCACTTTTCGCACTTGTGTTAGTGTTGAAAACCACTTTTCGCACTTGTGTTGGTGCAGGAAACCACTTTTGCACTTGTATTAGTGTGGAAAAACCACTTTTCGCACTTGTGTTAGTGTTGAAAAACCACTTTTCGCACATGTGTTAGTGTTGAAAAACCACTTTTCGCACCTGTGTTGGTGCAGGAAACCACTTTTGCACTTGTATTGGTGTGGAAAAAACACTTTTTGCACTCGTGATAGTGTTGAAAAACCACATTTCGCACTTGTGTTGGTGTTGAAAAACCACTTTTCGCACTTGTGTTGGTGCAGAAAACCACTTTTGCACTTGTATTAGTGTGGAAAAACCACTTTTCGCACTTGCGTTAGTGTTGAAAAACCACTTTAGCACTTGTGTTAGTGTTGAAAAACCACTTTTCGCACTTGTGTTAGTGTTGAAAAACCACTTTTCGCACTTGTGTTGGTGCAGGAAACCACTTTTGCACTTGTATTAGTGTGCAAAAACCACTTTTTGCACTTGTGTTAGTGTTGAAAAACCACTTTTCGCACTGGTGTTGGTGTTGAAAAACCACTTTTCGCACTTGTGTTAGTGTGGAAAAACCACTTTAGCGCTTGTGTTAGTGTTGAAAAACCACTTTTCGCACTTGTGTTAGTGTTGAAAAACCACTTTTCGCACTGGTGTTGGTGACGGAAACCACTTTTGCATTTGTATTAGAGTGGAAAAACCACTTTTCGCACTTGTGTTACTGTTGAAAAACCACTTTTCGCACATGTGTTAGTGTTGAAAAACCACTTTTCGCACTTGTGTTAGTGTTGAAAAACCACTTTTCGCACTTGTGTTGGTGCAGGAAACCACTTTTGCACTTGTATTGGTGTGGAAAAAACACTTTTTGCACTCGTGATAGTGTTGAAAAACCACATTTCGCACTTGTGTTGGTGTTGAAAAACCACTTTTCGCACTTGTGTTGGTGCAGAAAACCACTTTTGCACTTGTATTAGTGTGGAAAAACCACTTTTCGCACTTGCGTTAGTGTTGAAAAACCACTTTAGCACTTGTGTTAGTGTTGAAAAACCACTTTTCGCACTTGTGTTAGTGTTGAAAAACCACTTTTCGCACTTGTGTTGGTGCAGGAAACCACTTTTGCACTTGTATTAGTGTGCAAAAACCACTTTTTGCACTTGTGTTAGTGTTGAAAAACCACTTTTCGCACTGGTGTTGGTGTTGAAAAACCACTTTTCGCACTTGTGTTAGTGTGGAAAAACCACTTTAGCGCTTGTGTTAGTGTTGAAAAACCACTTTTCGCACTTGTGTTAGTGTTGAAAAACCACTTTTCGCACTGGTGTTGGTGACGGAAACCACTTTTGCATTTGTATTAGAGTGGAAAAACCACTTTTCGCACTTGTGTTACTGTTGAAAAACCACTTTTCGCACATGTGTTAGTGTTGAAAAACCACTTTTCTTACTTGTGTTAGTGAAGGAAACCACTTTTCACACTTGTGTTGGTGCAGGAAACCACTTTTGCACTTGTATTAGTGTGGAAAAACCACTTTTTGCACTTGTGATAGTGTTGAAAACCCACTTTTCGCACTTGTGTTAGTGTTGAAAAACCACTTTTCGCACTTGTGTTGGTGCAGGAAACCACTTTTGCACTTGTATTAGTGTGGAAAAAACACTTTTCGCACTTGTGTTAGTGTTGAAAAACCACTTTTTGCACTTGTGATAGTGTTGAAAAACCACTTTTCGCCCTTGTGTTGGTGCAGGAAAGCACTTTAGCACTTGTATTAGTGTGGAAAAACCACTTTTCGCACTTGTGTTAGTGTTGAAAAACCACTTTTCGCACTTGTGTTAGTGTTGAAAAACTACTTTTCGCACTTGTATTGGTGCAGGAAACCACTTTTGCACTTGTATTAGTGTGGAAAAAACACTTTTTGCACTTATGATAGTGTTGAAAAACCACTTTTCGCACTTGTGTTAGTGTTGAAAAACCACTTTTCGCACTTGTGTTGGTGCAGGAAACCACTTTTGCACTTGTATTAGTGTGGAAAAACCACTTTTCGCACTTGTGTTAGTGTTGAAAAACCACTTTTCGCACTTGTGATAGTGTTGAAAAACCACTTTTCGCACTTGTGTTGGTGCAGGGAACCACTTTTGCACTTGTATTAGTGTGGAAAAAACACTTTTTGCACTTGTGATAGTGTTGAAAAAACACTTTTCGCACTTGTGTTGGTGCAGAAAACCACTTTTGCACTTGCATTAGTGTGGAAAAACACTTTTTGCACTTGTGATAGTGTTGAAAAACCACTTTTCGCACTTGTGTTAGTGTTGAAAAACCACTTTTCGCACTTGTGTTGGTGCAGGAAACCACTTTTGCACTTGTATTAGTGTGAAAAAACACTTTTCGCACTTGTGTTAGTGTTGAAAAACCACTTTTCGCACTTGTGTTAGTGTTGAAAAACCACTTTTCGCACTTGTGTTGGTGCAGGAAACCACTTTTGCACTTGTATTAGTGTGGAAAAAACACTTTTTGCACTTGTATTAGTGTGGAAAAACCACTTTTCGCACTTGTGTTAGTGTTGAAAAACCACTTTTCGCACTTGTGTTAGTGTTGAAAAACCACTTTTCGCACTGGTGTTGGTGAAGGAAACCACTTTTGCACTTGTATTAGTGTGGAAAAACCACTTTTCGCACTTGTGTTATTGTTGAAAAACCACTTTTCGCACTTGTGTTAGTGTTGAAAAACCACTTTTCGCACTTGTGTTGGTGCAGGAACCACTTTTGCACTTGTATTAGTGTGGAAAAAACACTTTTTGCACTTGTGATAGTGTTGAAAAACCACTTTTCGCACTTGTGTTAGTGTTGAAAAACCACTTTTCGCACTTGTGTTGGTGCAGGAAACCACTTTTGCACTTGTATTAGTGTGGAAAAAACACTTTTTGCACTTGGGATAGTGTTGAAAAACCACTTTTCGCACTTGTGTTAGTGTTGAAAAACCACTTTTTGCACTTGTGTTGGTGCAGGAAACCACTTTTGCACTTGTATTAGTGTGGAAAAAACACTTTTTGCACTTGTGATAGTGTTGAAAAACCACTTTTCGCACTTGTGTTAGTGTTGAAAAACCACTTTTCGCACTTGTGTTGGTGCAGGAAACCACTTTTGCACTTGTGTTAGTGTTGAAAAAACATTTTTCGCACTTGTATTAGTGTTGAAAAACCACTTTTCGCACTTGTGTTAGTGAAGGAAACCACTTTTCGCACTTGTTGAAAACCCACTTTTCGCACTTGTGTTAGTGTTGAAAAACCACTTGTCGCACTTGTGTTGGTGCAGGAAACCACTTTTGCACTTGTATTAGTGTGGAAAAAACACTTTTTGCACTTGTGATAGTGTTGAAAAACCACTTTTCGCACTTGTGTTAGTGTTGAAAACCACTTTTCGCACTTGTGTTGGTGCAGGAAACCACTTTTGCACTTGTATTAGTGTGGAAAAACCACTTTTCGCACTTGTGTTAGTGTTGAAAAACCACTTTTCGCACTTGTGTTAGTGTTGAAAAACCACTTTTCGCACTTGTGTTGGTGCAGGAAACCACTTTTGCACTTGTATTAGTGTGGAAAAAACACTTTTTGCACTTGTGATAGTGTTGAAAAACCACTCTTCGCACTTGTGTTAGTGTTGAAAAACAACTTTTCGCACTTGTGTTGGTGCAGTAAACCACTTTTGCACTTGTGTTAGTGTGGAAAAAACACTTTTTGCACTTATGATAGTGTTGAAAAACCACTTTTCGCACTTGTATTAGTGTGGAAAAAACACTATTTGCACTTGTGATAGTGTTGAAAAACCACTTTTCGCACTTGTGTTAGTGTTGAAAAACAACTTTTCGCACTTGTGTTGTTGCAGGAAACCACTTTTGCACTTGTATTAGTGTGGAAAAAACACTTTTTGCACTTGTGATAGTGTTGAAAAACCACTTTTCGCACTTGTGTTGGTGCAGGAAACCACTTTTGCACTTGTGTTAGTGTTGAAAAACCATTTTTCGCACTTGTATTAGTGTTGAAACTTGTGTTAGTGTTGAAAATCCACTTTTCGCACATGTGTTGGTGCAGGAAACCACTTTTGCACTTGTAGTAGTGTGGAAAAAACACTTTTTGCACTTGTGTTAGTGTTGAAAAACCACTTTTCGCACTTGTGTTGGTGCAGGAAACCACTTTTGCACTTGTATTAGTGTGGAAAAAACACTTTTTGCACTTGTGATAGTGTTGAAAAACCACTTTTCGCACTTGTGTTAGTGTTGAAAACCACTTTTCGCACTTGTGTTGGTGCAGGAAACCACTTTTGCACTTGTATTAGTGTGGAAAAACCACTTTTCGCACTTGTGTTAGTGTTGAAAAACCACTTTTCGCACTTGTGTTAGTGTTGAAAAACCACTTTTCGCACTTGTGTTGGTGCAGGAAACCACTTTTGCACTTGTATTGGTGTGGAAAAAACACTTTTTGCACTCGTGATAGTGTTGAAAAACCACATTTCGCACTTGTGTTGGTGTTGAAAAACCACTTTTCGCACTTGTGTTGGTGCAGAAAACCACTTTTGCACTTGTATTAGTGTGGAAAAACCACTTTTCGCACTTGCGTTAGTGTTGAAAAACCACTTTAGCACTTGTGTTAGTGTTGAAAAACCACTTTTCGCACTTGTGTTAGTGTTGAAAAACCACTTTTCGCACTTGTGTTGGTGCAGGAAACCACTTTTGCACTTGTATTAGTGTGCAAAAACCACTTTTTGCACTTGTGTTAGTGTTGAAAAACCACTTTTCGCACTGGTGTTGGTGTTGAAAAACCACTTTTCGCACTTGTGTTAGTGTGGAAAAACCACTTTAGCGCTTGTGTTAGTGTTGAAAAACCACTTTTCGCACTTGTGTTAGTGTTGAAAAACCACTTTTCGCACTGGTGTTGGTGACGGAAACCACTTTTGCATTTGTATTAGAGTGGAAAAACCACTTTTCGCACTTGTGTTACTGTTGAAAAACCACTTTTCGCACATGTGTTAGTGTTGAAAAACCACTTTTCTTACTTGTGTTAGTGAAGGAAACCACTTTTCACACTTGTGTTGGTGCAGGAAACCACTTTTGCACTTGTATTAGTGTGGAAAAACCACTTTTTGCACTTGTGATAGTGTTGAAAACCCACTTTTCGCACTTGTGTTAGTGTTGAAAAACCACTTTTCGCACTTGTGTTGGTGCAGGAAACCACTTTTGCACTTGTATTAGTGTGGAAAAAACACTTTTCGCACTTGTGTTAGTGTTGAAAAACCACTTTTTGCACTTGTGATAGTGTTGAAAAACCACTTTTCGCCCTTGTGTTGGTGCAGGAAACCACTTTAGCACTTGTATTAGTGTGGAAAAACCACTTTTCGCACTTGTGTTAGTGTTGAAAAACCACTTTTCGCACTTGTGTTAGTGTTGAAAAACTACTTTTCGCACTTGTATTGGTGCAGGAAACCACTTTTGCACTTGTATTAGTGTGGAAAAACCACTTTTCGCACTGTGTTAGTGTTGAAAAACCACTTTTCGCACTTGTGTTGGTGCAGTAAACCACTTTTGCACTTGTGTTAGTGTGGAAAAAACACTTTTTGCACTTATGATAGTGTTGAAAAACCACTTTTCGCACTTGTGTTAGTGTTGAAAAACCACTTTTCGCACTTGTGTTGGTGCAGGAAACCACTTTTGCACTTGTATTAGTGTGGAAAAACCACTTTTCGCACTTGTGTTAGTGTTGAAAAACCACTTTTCGCACTTGTGATAGTGTTGAAAAACCACTTTTCGCACTTGTGTTGGTGCAGGGAACCACTTTTGCACTTGTATTAGTGTGGAAAAAACACTTTTTGCACTTGTGATAGTGTTGAAAAAACACTTTTCGCACTTGTGTTGGTGCAGAAAACCACTTTTGCACTTGCATTAGTGTGGAAAAACACTTTTTGCACTTGTGATAGTGTTGAAAAACCACTTTTCGCACTTGTGTTAGTGTTGAAAAACCACTTTTCGCACTTGTGTTGGTGCAGGAAACCACTTTTGCACTTGTATTAGTGTGAAAAAACACTTTTCGCACTTGTGTTAGTGTTGAAAAACCACTTTTCGCACTTGTGTTAGTGTTGAAAAACCACTTTTCGCACTTGTGTTGGTGCAGGAAACCACTTTTGCACTTGTATTAGTGTGGAAAAAACACTTTTTGCACTTGTATTAGTGTGGAAAAACCACTTTTCGCACTTGTGTTAGTGTTGAAAAACCACTTTTCGCACTTGTGTTAGTGTTGAAAAACCACTTTTCGCACTGGTGTTGGTGAAGGAAACCACTTTTGCACTTGTATTAGTGTGGAAAAACCACTTTTCGCACTTGTGTTATTGTTGAAAAACCACTTTTCGCACTTGTGTTAGTGTTGAAAAACCACTTTTCGCACTTGTGTTGGTGCAGGAACCACTTTTGCACTTGTATTAGTGTGGAAAAAACACTTTTTGCACTTGTGATAGTGTTGAAAAACCACTTTTCGCACTTGTGTTAGTGTTGAAAAACCACTTTTCGCACTTGTGTTGGTGCAAGAAACCACTTTTGCACTTGTATTAGTGTGGAAAAAACACTTTTTGCACTTGGGATAGTGTTGAAAAACCACTTTTCGCACTTGTGTTAGTGTTGAAAAACCACTTTTTGCACTTGTGTTGGTGCAGGAAACCACTTTTGCACTTGTATTAGTGTGGAAAAAACACTTTTTGCACTTGTGATAGTGTTGAAAAACCACTTTTCGCACTTGTGTTAGTGTTGAAAAACCACTTTTCGCACTTGTGTTGGTGCAGGAAACCACTTTTGCACTTGTGTTAGTGTTGAAAAAACATTTTTCGCACTTGTATTAGTGTTGAAAAACCACTTTTCGCACTTGTGTTAGTGAAGGAAACCACTTTTCGCACTTGTGATAGTGTTGAAAAACCACTTTTCGCACTTGTGTTAGTGTTGAAAAACCACTTTTCGCACTTGTGTTGGTGCAGGAAACCACTTTTGCACTTGTATTAGTGTGAAAAAACACTTTTCGCACTTGTGTTAGTGTTGAAAAACCACTTTTCGCACTTGTGTTAGTGTTGAAAAACCACTTTTCGCACTTGTGTTGGTGCAGGAAACCACTTTTGCACTTGTATTAGTGTGGAAAAAACACTTTTTGCACTTGTATTAGTGTGGAAAAACCACTTTTCGCACTTGTGTTAGTGTTGAAAAACCACTTTTCGCACTTGTGTTAGTGTTGAAAAACCACTTTTCGCACTGGTGTTGGTGAAGGAAACCACTTTTGCACTTGTATTAGTGTGGAAAAACCACTTTTCGCACTTGTGTTATTGTTGAAAAACCACTTTTCGCACTTGTGTTAGTGTTGAAAAACCACTTTTCGCACTTGTGTTGGTGCAGGAACCACTTTTGCACTTGTATTAGTGTGGAAAAAACACTTTTTGCACTTGTGATAGTGTTGAAAAACCACTTTTCGCACTTGTGTTAGTGTTGAAAAACCACTTTTCGCACTTGTGTTGGTGCAGGAAACCACTTTTGCACTTGTATTAGTGTGGAAAAAACACTTTTTGCACTTGGGATAGTGTTGAAAAACCACTTTTCGCACTTGTGTTAGTGTTGAAAAACCACTTTTTGCACTTGTGTTGGTGCAGGAAACCACTTTTGCACTTGTATTAGTGTGGAAAAAACACTTTTTGCACTTGTGATAGTGTTGAAAAACCACTTTTCGCACTTGTGTTAGTGTTGAAAAACCACTTTTTGCACTTGTGTTGGTGCAGGAAACCACTTTTGCACTTGTGTTAGTGTTGAAAAAACATTTTTCGCACTTGTATTAGTGTTGAAAAACCACTTTTCGCACTTGTGTTAGTGAAGGAAACCACTTTTCGCACTTGTTGAAAACCCACTTTTCGCACTTGTGTTAGTGTTGAAAAACCACTTTTCGCACTTGTGTTGGTGCAGGAAACCACTTTTGCACTTGTATTAGTGTGGAAAAAACACTTTTTGCACTTGTGATAGTGTTGAAAAACCACTTTTCGCACTTGTGTTAGTGTTGAAAACCACTTTTCGCACTTGTGTTGGTGCAGGAAACCACTTTTGCACTTGTATTAGTGTGGAAAAACCACTTTTCGCACTTGTGTTAGTGTTGAAAAACCACTTTTCGCACTTGTGTTAGTGTTGAAAAACCACTTTTCGCACTTGTGTTGGTGCAGGAAACCACTTTTGCACTTGTATTAGTGTGGAAAAAACACTTTTTGCACTTGTGATAGTGTTGAAAAACCACTCTTCGCACTTGTGTTAGTGTTGAAAAACAACTTTTCGCACTTGTGTTGGTGCAGTAAACCACTTTTGCACTTGTGTTAGTGTGGAAAAAACACTTTTTGCACTTATGATAGTGTTGAAAAACCACTTTTCGCACTTGTATTAGTGTGGAAAAAACACTATTTGCACTTGTGATAGTGTTGAAAAACCACTTTTCGCACTTGTGTTAGTGTTGAAAAACAACTTTTCGCACTTGTGTTGTTGCAGGAAACCACTTTTGCACTTGTATTAGTGTGGAAAAAACACTTTTTGCACTTGTGATAGTGTTGAAAAACCACTTTTCGCACTTGTGTTGGTGCAGGAAACCACTTTTGCACTTGTGTTAGTGTTGAAAAACCATTTTTCGCACTTGTATTAGTGTTGAAACTTGTGTTAGTGTTGAAAATCCACTTTTCGCACATGTGTTGGTGCAGGAAACCACTTTTGCACTTGTAGTAGTGTGGAAAAAACACTTTTTGCACTTGTGTTAGTGTTGAAAAACCACTTTTCGCACTTGTGTTGGTGCAGGAAACCACTTTTGCACTTGTATTAGTGTGGAAAAAACACTTTTTGCACTTGTGATAGTGTTGAAAAACCACTTTTCGCACTTGTGTTAGTGTTGAAAACCACTTTTCGCACTTGTGTTGGTGCAGGAAACCACTTTTGCACTTGTATTAGTGTGGAAAAACCACTTTTCGCACTTGTGTTAGTGTTGAAAAACCACTTTTCGCACTTGTGTTAGTGTTGAAAAACCACTTTTCGCACTTGTGTTGGTGCAGGAAACCACTTTTGCACTTGTATTGGTGTGGAAAAAACACTTTTTGCACTCGTGATAGTGTTGAAAAACCACATTTCGCACTTGTGTTGGTGTTGAAAAACCACTTTTCGCACTTGTGTTGGTGCAGAAAACCACTTTTGCACTTGTATTAGTGTGGAAAAACCACTTTTCGCACTTGCGTTAGTGTTGAAAAACCACTTTAGCACTTGTGTTAGTGTTGAAAAACCACTTTTCGCACTTGTGTTAGTGTTGAAAAACCACTTTTCGCACTTGTGTTGGTGCAGGAAACCACTTTTGCACTTGTATTAGTGTGCAAAAACCACTTTTTGCACTTGTGTTAGTGTTGAAAAACCACTTTTCGCACTGGTGTTGGTGTTGAAAAACCACTTTTCGCACTTGTGTTAGTGTGGAAAAACCACTTTAGCGCTTGTGTTAGTGTTGAAAAACCACTTTTCGCACTTGTGTTAGTGTTGAAAAACCACTTTTCGCACTGGTGTTGGTGACGGAAACCACTTTTGCATTTGTATTAGAGTGGAAAAACCACTTTTCGCACTTGTGTTACTGTTGAAAAACCACTTTTCGCACATGTGTTAGTGTTGAAAAACCACTTTTCTTACTTGTGTTAGTGAAGGAAACCACTTTTCACACTTGTGTTGGTGCAGGAAACCACTTTTGCACTTGTATTAGTGTGGAAAAACCACTTTTTGCACTTGTGATAGTGTTGAAAACCCACTTTTCGCACTTGTGTTAGTGTTGAAAAACCACTTTTCGCACTTGTGTTGGTGCAGGAAACCACTTTTGCACTTGTATTAGTGTGGAAAAAACACTTTTCGCACTTGTGTTAGTGTTGAAAAACCACTTTTTGCACTTGTGATAGTGTTGAAAAACCACTTTTCGCCCTTGTGTTGGTGCAGGAAACCACTTTAGCACTTGTATTAGTGTGGAAAAACCACTTTTCGCACTTGTGTTAGTGTTGAAAAACCACTTTTCGCACTTGTGTTAGTGTTGAAAAACTACTTTTCGCACTTGTATTGGTGCAGGAAACCACTTTTGCACTTGTATTAGTGTGGAAAAACCACTTTTCGCACTGTGTTAGTGTTGAAAAACCACTTTTCGCACTTGTGTTGGTGCAGTAAACCACTTTTGCACTTGTGTTAGTGTGGAAAAAACACTTTTTGCACTTATGATAGTGTTGAAAAACCACTTTTCGCACTTGTGTTAGTGTTGAAAAACCACTTTTCGCACTTGTGTTGGTGCAGGAAACCACTTTTGCACTTGTATTAGTGTGGAAAAACCACTTTTCGCACTTGTGTTAGTGTTGAAAAACCACTTTTCGCACTTGTGATAGTGTTGAAAAACCACTTTTCGCACTTGTGTTGGTGCAGGGAACCACTTTTGCACTTGTATTAGTGTGGAAAAAACACTTTTTGCACTTGTGATAGTGTTGAAAAAACACTTTTCGCACTTGTGTTGGTGCAGAAAACCACTTTTGCACTTGCATTAGTGTGGAAAAACACTTTTTGCACTTGTGATAGTGTTGAAAAACCACTTTTCGCACTTGTGTTAGTGTTGAAAAACCACTTTTCGCACTTGTGTTGGTGCAGGAAACCACTTTTGCACTTGTATTAGTGTGAAAAAACACTTTTCGCACTTGTGTTAGTGTTGAAAAACCACTTTTCGCACTTGTGTTAGTGTTGAAAAACCACTTTTCGCACTTGTGTTGGTGCAGGAAACCACTTTTGCACTTGTATTAGTGTGGAAAAAACACTTTTTGCACTTGTATTAGTGTGGAAAAACCACTTTTCGCACTTGTGTTAGTGTTGAAAAACCACTTTTCGCACTTGTGTTAGTGTTGAAAAACCACTTTTCGCACTGGTGTTGGTGAAGGAAACCACTTTTGCACTTGTATTAGTGTGGAAAAACCACTTTTCGCACTTGTGTTATTGTTGAAAAACCACTTTTCGCACTTGTGTTAGTGTTGAAAAACCACTTTTCGCACTTGTGTTGGTGCAGGAACCACTTTTGCACTTGTATTAGTGTGGAAAAAACACTTTTTGCACTTGTGATAGTGTTGAAAAACCACTTTTCGCACTTGTGTTAGTGTTGAAAAACCACTTTTCGCACTTGTGTTGGTGCAGGAAACCACTTTTGCACTTGTATTAGTGTGGAAAAAACACTTTTTGCACTTGGGATAGTGTTGAAAAACCACTTTTCGCACTTGTGTTAGTGTTGAAAAACCACTTTTTGCACTTGTGTTGGTGCAGGAAACCACTTTTGCACTTGTATTAGTGTGGAAAAAACACTTTTTGCACTTGTGATAGTGTTGAAAAACCACTTTTCGCACTTGTGTTAGTGTTGAAAAACCACTTTTCGCACTTGTGTTGGTGCAGGAAACCACTTTTGCACTTGTGTTAGTGTTGAAAAAACATTTTTCGCACTTGTATTAGTGTTGAAAAACCACTTTTCGCACTTGTGTTAGTGAAGGAAACCACTTTTCGCACTTGTTGAAAACCCACTTTTCGCACTTGTGTTAGTGTTGAAAAACCACTTTTCGCACTTGTGTTGGTGCAGGAAACCACTTTTGCACTTGTATTAGTGTGGAAAAAACACTTTTTGCACTTGTGATAGTGTTGAAAAACCACTTTTCGCACTTGTGTTAGTGTTGAAAACCACTTTTCGCACTTGTGTTGGTGCAGGAAACCACTTTTGCACTTGTATTAGTGTGGAAAAACCACTTTTCGCACTTGTGTTAGTGTTGAAAAACCACTTTTCGCACTTGTGTTAGTGTTGAAAAACCACTTTTCGCACTTGTGTTGGTGCAGGAAACCACTTTTGCACTTGTATTAGTGTGGAAAAACCACTTTTCGCACTTGTGTTAGTGTTGAAAAACCACTTTAGCACTTGTGTTAGTGTTGAAAAACCACTTTTCGCACTTGTGTTAGTGTTGAAAAACCACTTTTCGCCCTTGTGTTGGTGCAGGAAACCACTTTTGCACTTGTATTAGTGTGCAAAAACCACTTTTTGCACTTGTGTTAGTGTTGAAAAACCACTTTTCGCACTGGTGTTGGTGTTGAAAAACCACTTTTCGCACTTGTGTTAGTGTGGAAAAACCACTTTAGCGCTTGTGTTAGTGTTGAAAAACCACTTTTCGCACTTGTGTTAGTGTTGAAAAACCACTTTTCGCACTGGTGTTGGTGACGGAAACCACTTTTGCATTTGTATTAGAGTGGAAAAACCACTTTTCGCACTTGTGTTACTGTTGAAAAACCACTTTTCGCACATGTGTTAGTGTTGAAAAACCACTTTTCTTACTTGTGTTAGTGAAGGAAACCACTTTTCACACTTGTGTTGGTGCAGGAAACCACTTTTGCACTTGTATTAGTGTGGAAAAACCACTTTTTGCACTTGTGATAGTGTTGAAAACCCACTTTTCGCACTTGTGTTAGTGTTGAAAAACCACTTTTCGCACTTGTGTTGGTGCAGGAAACCACTTTTGCACTTGTATTAGTGTGGAAAAAACACTTTTCGCACTTGTGTTAGTGTTGAAAAACCACTTTTTGCACTTGTGATAGTGTTGAAAAACCACTTTTCGCCCTTGTGTTGGTGCAGGAAACCACTTTTGCACTTGTATTAGTGTGGAAAAACCACTTTTCGCACTGTGTTAGTGTGGAAAAAACACTTTTTGCACTTATGATAGTGTTGAAAAACCACTTTTCGCACTTGTGTTAGTGTTGAAAAACCACTTTTCGCCCTTGTGTTGGTGCAGAAAACCACTTTTCGCACTTGTGTTGGTGCAGTAAACCACTTTTGCACTTGTGTTAGTGTGGAAAAAACACTTTTTGCACTTATGATAGTGTTGAAAAACCACTTTTCGCACTTGTGTTAGTGTTGAAAAACCACTTTTCGCACTTGTGTTGGTGCAGGAAACCACTTTTGCACTTGTATTAGTGTGGAAAAACCACTTTTCGCACTTGTGTTAGTGTTGAAAAACCACTTTTCGCACTTGTGATAGTGTTGAAAAACCACTTTTCGCACTTGTGTTGGTGCAGGGAACCACTTTTGCACTTGTATTAGTGTGGAAAAAACACTTTTTGCACTTGTGATAGTGTTGAAAAAACACTTTTCGCACTTGTGTTGGTGCAGAAAACCACTTTTGCACTTGCATTCGTGTGGAAAAACACTTTTTGCACTTGTGATAGTGTTGAAAAACCACTTTTCGCACTTGTGTTAGTGTTGAAAAACCACTTTTCGCACTTGTGTTGGTGCAGGAAACCACTTTTGCACTTGTATTAGTGTGGAAAAAACACTTTTTGCACTTGTGATAGTGTTGAAAAACCAATTTTCGCACTTGTGTTAGTGTTGAAAAACCACTTTTCGCACTTGTGTTGGTGCAGGAAACCACTTTTGCACTTGTATTAGTGTGAAAAAACACTTTTCGCACTTGTGTTAGTGTTGAAAAACCACTTTTCGCACTTGTGTTAGTGTTGAAAAACCACTTTTCGCACTTGTGTTGGTGCAGGAAACCACTTTTGCACTTGTATTAGTGTGGAAAAAACACTTTTTGCACTTGTATTAGTGTGGAAAAACCACTTTTCGCACTTGTGTTATTGTTGAAAAACCACTTTTCGCACTTGTGTTAGTGTTGAAAAACCACTTTTCGCACTGGTGTTGGTGAAGGAAACCACTTTTGCACTTGTATTAGTGTGGAAAACCACTTTTCGCACTTGTGTTAGTGTTGAAAAACCACTTTTCGCACTGGTGTTGGTGAAGGAAACCACTTTTGCACTTGTATTAGAATGGAAAAACCACTTTTCGCACTTGTGTTAGTGTTGAAAAACCATTTTTCGCACTTGTGTTAGTGTTGAAAAACCACTTTTCGCACTTGTGTTAGTGAAGAAAACCACTTTTCACACTTGTGTTGGTGCAGGAAACCACTATTGCACTTGTATTAGTGTGGAAAAAACACTTTTTGCACTTGTGATAGTGTTGAAAAACCACTTTTCGCACCTGTGTTAGTGTTGAAAAACCACTTTTCGCACTTGTGTTGGTGCAGGAAACCACTTTTGCACTTGTATTAGTGTGGAAAAAACACTATTTGCACTTGTGATAGTGTTGAAAAACCACTTTTCGCACTTGTGTTAGTGTTGAAAAACAACTTTTCGCACTTGTGTTGGTGCAGGAAACCACTTTTGCACTTGTATTAGTGTGGAAAAACCACTTTTCGCACTTGTGTTAGTGTTGAAAAACCACTTTTCGCACTTGTGTTAGTGTTGAAAAACCACTTTTCACACTTGTGTTAGTGTTAAAAAACCACTTTTGCACTTGTATTAGTGTGGAAAAACCACTTTGCGCACTTGTGTTAGTGTTGAAAAACCACTTTTCGCACTTGTGTTAGTGTTGAAAAACCACTTTTCGCACTTGTGTTGGTGCAGGAAACCACTTTAGCACTTGTATTAGTTTGGAAAAACAACTTTTCGCACTTGTGTTAATGTTGAAAAAACACTTTTCGCACTTGTGTTAGTGTTGAAAAACCACTGTTCGCACTTGTGTTGGTGCAGGAAACCACTTTTGCACTTGTATTAGTGTGGAAAAAACACTTTTCGCACTTGTGTTGGTGTGGAAAAACCACTTTTCGCACTTGTGTTAGTGTTGAAAAACCACTTTTCGCACTTGTGTTAGTGTTGAAAAACCACTTTTCGCACTGGTGTTCGTGCAGGGAACCACTTTTGCACTTGTATTAGTGTGGAAAAAACACTTTTTGCACATGTGATAGTGGTGAAAAAACACTTTTCGCACTTGTGTTGTTGCAGAAAACCACTTTTGCACTTGCAATAGTGTGGAAAAACACTTTTTGCACTTGTGATAGTGTTGAAAAACCACTTTTCGCACTTGTGTTAGTGTTGAAAAACCACTTTTCGCACTTGTGTTGGTGCAGGAAACCACTTTTGCACTTGTATTCGTGTGGAAAAAACACTTTTTGCACTTGTGATAGTGTTGAAAAACCAATTTTCGCACTTGTGTTAGTGTTGAAAAACCACTTTTCGCACTTGTGTTGGTGCAGGAAACCACTTTTGCACTTGTATTAGTGTGAAAAAACACTTTTCGCACTTGTGTTAGTGTTGAAAAACCACTTTTCGCACTTGTGTTAGTGTTGAAAAACCACTTTTCGCACTTGTGTTGGTGCAGGAAACCACTTTTGCACTTGTATTAGTGTGGAAAAAACACTTTTTGCACTTGTATTAGTGTGGAAAAACCACTTTTCGCACTTGTGTTAGTGTTGAAAAACCACTTTTCGCACTTGTGTTGGTGCAGGGAACCACTTTTGCACTTGTATTAGTGTGGAAAAAACACTTTTTGCACTTGTGATAGTGTTGAAAAAACACTTTTCGCACTTGTGTTGGTGCAGAAAACCACTTTTGCACTTGCATTAGTGTGGAAAAACACTTTTTGCACTTGTGATAGTGTTGAAAAACCACTTTTCGCACTTGTGTTAGTGTTGAAAAACCACTTTTCGCACTTGTGTTGGTGCAGGAAACCACTTTTGCACTTGTATTAGTGTGAAAAAACACTTTTCGCACTTGTGTTAGTGTTGAAAAACCACTTTTCGCACTTGTGTTAGTGTTGAAAAACCACTTTTCGCACTTGTGTTGGTGCAGGAAACCACTTTTGCACTTGTATTAGTGTGGAAAAAACACTTTTTGCACTTGTATTAGTGTGGAAAAACCACTTTTCGCACTTGTGTTAGTGTTGAAAAACCACTTTTCGCACTTGTGTTAGTGTTGAAAAACCACTTTTCGCACTGGTGTTGGTGAAGGAAACCACTTTTGCACTTGTATTAGTGTGGAAAAACCACTTTTCGCACTTGTGTTATTGTTGAAAAACCACTTTTCGCACTTGTGTTAGTGTTGAAAAACCACTTTTCGCACTTGTGTTGGTGCAGGAACCACTTTTGCACTTGTATTAGTGTGGAAAAAACACTTTTTGCACTTGTGATAGTGTTGAAAAACCACTTTTCGCACTTGTGTTAGTGTTGAAAAACCACTTTTCGCACTTGTGTTGGTGCAGGAAACCACTTTTGCACTTGTATTAGTGTGGAAAAAACACTTTTTGCACTTGGGATAGTGTTGAAAAACCACTTTTCGCACTTGTGTTAGTGTTGAAAAACCACTTTTTGCACTTGCGTTGGTGCAGGAAACCACTTTTGCACTTGTATTAGTGTGGAAAAAACACTTTTTGCACTTGTGATAGTGTTGAAAAACCACTTTTCGCACTTGTGTTAGTGTTGAAAAACCACTTTTCGCACTTGTGTTGGTGCAGGAAACCACTTTTGCACTTGTGTTAGTGTTGAAAAACCATTTTTCGCACTTGTATTAGTGTTGAAAAACCACTTTCCGCACTTGTGTTAGTGAAGGAAACCACTTTTCGCACTTGTTGAAAACCCACTTTTCGCACTTGTGTTAGTGTTGAAAAACCACTTTTCGCACTTGTGTTGGTGCAGGAAACCACTTTTGCACTTGTATTAGTGTGGAAAAAACACTTTTTGCACTTGTGATAGTGTTGAAAAACCACTTTTCGCACTTGTGTTAGTGTTGAAAACCACTTTTGCACTTGCATTAGTGTGGAAAAACACTTTTTGCACTTGTGATAGTGTTGAAAAACCACTTTTCGCACTTGTGTTAGTGTTGAAAAACCACTTTTCGCACTTGTGTTGGTGCAGGAAACCACTTTTGCACTTGTATTAGTGTGGAAAAAACACTTTTTGCACTTGTGATAGTGTTGAAAAACCAATTTTCGCACTTGTGTTAGTGTTGAAAAACCACTTTTCGCACTTGTGTTGGTGCAGGAAACCACTTTTGCACTTGTATTAGTGTGAAAAAACACTTTTCGCACTTGTGTTAGTGTTGAAAAACCACTTTTCGCACTTGTGTTGGTGCAGGAAACCACTTTTGCACTTGTATTAGTGTGGAAAAAACACTTTTTGCACTTGTATTAGTGTGGAAAAACCACTTTTCGCACTTGTGTTAGTGTTGAAAAACCACTTTTCGCACTGGTGTTGGTGAAGGAAACCACTTTTGCACTTGTATTAGTGTGGAAAAACCACTTTTCGCACTTGTGTTAGTGTTGAAAAACCACTTTTCGCACTGGTGTTGGTGAAGGAAACCACTTTTGCACTTGTATTAGAATGGAAAAACCACTTTTCGCACTTGTGTTAGTGTTGAAAAACCATTTTTCGCACTTGTGTTAGTGTTGAAAAACCACTTTTCGCACTTGTGTTAGTGAAGAAAACCACTTTTCACACTTGTGTTGGTGCAGGAAACCACTATTGCACTTGTATTAGTGTGGAAAAAACACTTTTTGCACTTGTGATAGTGTTGAAAAACCACTTTTCGCACTTGTGTTAGTGTTGAAAAACCACTTTTCGCACTTGTGTTGGTGCAGGAAACCACTTTTGCACTTGTATTAGTGTGGAAAAAACACTATTTGCACTTGTGATAGTGTTGAAAAACCACTTTTCGCACTTGTGTTAGTGTTGAAAAACAACTTTTCGCACTTGTGTTGGTGCAGGAAACCACTTTTGCACTTGTATTAGTGTGGAAAAACCACTTTTCGCACTTGTGTTAGTGTTGAAAAACCACTTTTCGCACTTGTGTTAGTGTTGAAAAACCACTTTTCGCACTTATGTTGGTGCAGGGAACCACTTTTCCACTTGTATTAGTGTGGAAAAAACACTTTTTGCACTTGTGATAGTGTTGAAAAACCACTTTTCGCACTTGTGTTGGTGCAGGAAACCACTTTTGCACTTGTATTAGTGTGGAAAAAACACTTTTTGCACTTGTCATAGTGTTGAAAAACCACTTTTCGCACTTGTGTTAGTGTTGAAAAACCACTTTTCGCACTTGTGTTGGTGCAGGAAACCACTTTTGCACTTGTATTAGTGTGGGAAAAACACTTTTCGCACTTGTGTTAGTGTGTAAAAACCACTTTTCGCACTTGTGTTAGTGTTGAAAAACCACTTTTCACACTTGTGTTAGTGTTAAAAAACCACTTTTGCACTTGTATTAGTGTGGAAAAACCACTTTTCGCACTTGTGTTAGTGTTGAAAAACCACTTTTCGCACTTGTGTTAGTGTTGAAAACCCACTTTTCGCACTTGTGTTGGTGCAGGAAACCACTTTAGCACTTGTATTAGTTTGGAAAAACAACTTTTCGCACTTGTGTTAATGTTGAAAAAACACTTTTCGCACTTGTGTTAGTGTTGAAAAACCACTGTTCGCACTTGTGTTGGTGCAGGAAACCACTTTTGCACATGTATTAGTGTGGAAAAAACACTTTTCGCACTTGTGTTGGTGTGGAAAAACCACTTTTCGCACTTGTGTTAGTGTTGAAAAACCACTTTTCGCACTTGTGTTAGTGTTGAAAAACCACTTTTCGCACTGGTGTTGGTGCAGGGAACCACTTTTGCACTTGTATTAGTGTGGAAAAAACACTTTTTGCACTTGTGATAGTGTTGAAAAAACACTTTTCGCACTTGTGTTGGTGCAGAAAACCACTTTTGCACTTGCATTAGTGTGGAAAAACACTTTTTGCACTTGTGATAGTGTTGAAAAACCACTTTTCGCACTTGTGTTAGTGTTGAAAAACCACTTTTCGCACTTGTGTTGGTGCAGGAAACCACTTTTGCACTTGTATTAGTGTGGAAAAAACACTTTTTGCACTTGTATTAGTGTGGAAAAACCACTTTTCGCACTTGTGTTAGTGTTGAAAAACCACTTTTCGCACTTGTGTTAGTGTTGAAAAACCACTTTTCGCACTGGTGTTGGTGAAGGAAACCACTTTTGCACTTGTATTAGTGTGGAAAAACCACTTTTCGCACTTGTGTTAGTGTTCAAAAACCACTTTTCGCACTGGTGTTGGTGAAGGAAACCACTTTTGCACTTGTATTAGAATGGAAAAACCACTTTTCGCACTTGTGTTAGTGTTGAAAAACCATTTTTCGCACTTGTGTTAGTGTTGAAAAACCACTTTTCGCACTTGTGTTAGTGAAGAAAACCACTTTTCACACTTGTGTTGGTGTAGGAAACCACTATTGCACTTGTATTAGTGTGGAAAAAACACTTTTTGCACTTGTGATAGTGTTGAAAAACCACTTTTCGCACTTGTGTTAGTGTTGAAAAACCACTTTTCGCACTTGT
Source organism: Myxine glutinosa (assembly GCF_964187855.1). Classification (NCBI taxonomy): domain Eukaryota; kingdom Metazoa; phylum Chordata; class Myxini; order Myxiniformes; family Myxinidae; genus Myxine; species Myxine glutinosa. The sequence goes on along the minus strand of NC_136272.1, from coordinate 10,254,799 downwards.
GTTGGTGCAGGAAACCACTTTAGCACTTGTATTAGTTTGGAAAAACAACTTTTCGCACTTGTGTTAATGTTGAAAAAACACTTTTCGCACTTGTGTTAGTGTTGAAAAACCACTGTTCGCACTTGTGTTGGTGCAGGAAACCACTTTTGCACATGTATTAGTGTGGAAAAAACACTTTTCGCACTTGTGTTGGTGTGGAAAAACCACTTTTCGCACTTGTGTTAGTGTTGAAAAACCACTTTTCGCACTGGTGTTGGTGCAGGGAACCACTTTTGCACTTGTATTAGTGTGGAAAAAACACTTTTTGCACTTGTGATAGTGTTGAAAAAACACTTTTCGCACTTGTGTTGGTGCAGAAAACCACTTTTGCACTTGCATTAGTGTGGAAAAACACTTTTTGCACTTGTGATAGTGTTGAAAAACCACTTTTCGCACTTGTGTTAGTGTTGAAAAACCACTTTTCGCACTTGTGTTGGTGCAGGAAACCACTTTTGCACTTGTATTAGTGTGGAAAAAACACTTTTTGCACTTGTATTAGTGTGGAAAAACCACTTTTCGCACTTGTGTTAGTGTTGAAAAACCACTTTTCGCACTTGTGTTAGTGTTGAAAAACCACTTTTCGCACTGGTGTTGGTGAAGGAAACCACTTTTGCACTTGTATTAGTGTGGAAAAACCACTTTTCGCACTTGTGTTAGTGTTGAAAAACCCGCACTGGTGTTGGTGAAGGAAACCACTTTTGCACTTGTATTAGAATGGAAAAACCACTTTTCGCACTTGTGTTAGTGTTGAAAAACCATTTTTCGCACTTGTGTTAGTGTTGAAAAACCACTTTTCGCACTTGTGTTAGTGAAGAAAACCACTTTTCACACTTGTGTTGGTGCAGGAAACCACTATTGCACTTGTATTAGTGTGGAAAAAACACTTTTTGCACTTGTGATAGTGTTGAAAAACCACTTTTCGCACTTGTGTTAGTGTTGAAAAACCACTTTTCGCACTTGTGTTGGTGCAGGAAACCACTTTTGCACTTGTATTAGTGTGGAAAAAACACTATTTGCACTTGTGATAGTGTTGAAAAACCACTCTTCGCACTTGTGTTAGTGTTGAAAAACAACTTTTCGCACTTGTGTTGGTGCAGTAAACCACTTTTGCACTTGTGTTAGTGTGGAAAAAACACTTTTTGCACTTATGATAGTGTTGAAAAACCACTTTTCGCACTTGTATTAGTGTGGAAAAAACACTATTTGCACTTGTGATAGTGTTGAAAAACCACTTTTCGCACTTGTGTTAGTGTTGAAAAACAACTTTTCGCACTTGTGTTGTTGCAGGAAACCACTTTTGCACTTGTATTAGTGTGGAAAAAACACTTTTTGCACTTGTGATAGTGTTGAAAAACCACTTTTCGCACTAGTGTTGGTGCAGGAAACCACTTTTGCACTTGTGTTAGTGTTGAAAAACCATTTTTCGCACTTGTATTAGTGTTGAAACTTGTGTAAGTGTTGAAAATCCACTTTTCGCACATGTGTTGGTGCAGGAAACCACTTTTGCACTTGTAGTAGTGTGGAAAAAACACTTTTTGCACTTGTGTTAGTGTTGAAAAACCACTTTTCGCACTTGTGTTGGTGCAGGAAACCACTTTTGCACTTGTATTAGTGTGGAAAAAACACTTTTTGCACTTGTGATAGTGTTGAAAAACCACTTTTCGCACTTGTGTTAGTGTTGAAAACCACTTTTCGCACTTGTGTTGGTGCAGGAAACCACTTTTGCACTTGTATTAGTGTGGAAAAACCACTTTTCGCACTTGTGTTAGTGTTGAAAAACCACTTTTCGCACTTGTGTTAGTGTTGAAAAACCACTTTTCGCACTTGTGTTGGTGCAGGAAACCACTTTTGCACTTGTATTGGTGTGGAAAAACACTTTTTGCACTCGTGATAGTGTTGAAAAACCACATTTCGCACTTGTGTTGGTGTTGAAAAACCACTTTTCGCACTTGTGTTGGTGCAGAAAACCACTTTTGCACTTGTATTAGTGTGGAAAAACCACTTTTCGCACTTGCGTTAGTGTTGAAAAACCACTTTAGCACTTGTGTTAGTGTTGAAAAACCACTTTTCGCACTTGTGTTAGTGTTGAAAAACCACTTTTCGCACTTGTGTTGGTGCAGGAAACCACTTTTGCACTTGTATTAGTGTGCAAAAACCACTTTTTGCACTTGTGTTAGTGTTGAAAAACCACTTTTCGCACTGGTGTTGGTGTTGAAAAACCACTTTTCGCACTTGTGTTAGTGTGGAAAAACCACTTTAGCGCTTGTGTTAGTGTTGAAAAACCACTTTTCGCACTTGTGTTAGTGTTGAAAAACCACTTTTCGCACTGGTGTTGGTGACGGAAACCACTTTTGCATTTGTATTAGAGTGGAAAAACCACTTTTCGCACTTGTGTTACTGTTGAAAAACCACTTTTCGCACATGTGTTAGTGTTGAAAAACCACTTTTCTTACTTGTGTTAGTGAAGGAAACCACTTTTCACACTTGTGTTGGTGCAGGAAACCACTTTTGCCCTTGTATTAGTGTGGAAAAACCACTTTTTGCACTTGTGATAGTGTTGAAAACCCACTTTTCGCACTTGTGTTAGTGTTGAAAAACCACTTTTCGCACTTGTGTTGGTGCAGGAAACCACTTTTGCACTTGTATTAGTGTGGAAAAAACACTTTTCGCACTTGTGTTAGTGTTGAAAAACCACTTTTTGCACTTGTGATAGTGTTGAAAAACCACTTTTCGCCCTTGTGTTGGTGCAGGAAACCACTTTAGCACTTGTATTAGTGTGGAAAAACCACTTTTCGCACTTGTGTTAGTGTTGAAAAACCACTTTTCGCACTTGTGTTAGTGTTGAAAAACTACTTTTCGCACTTGTATTGGTGCAGGAAACCATTTTGCACTTGTATTAGTGTGGAAAAACCACTTTTCGCACTGTGTTTCTGTTGAAAAACCACTTTTCGCACTTGTGTTGGTGCAGTAAACCACTTTTGCACTTGTGTTAGTGTGGAAAAAACACTTTTTGCACTTATGATAGTGTTGAAAAACCACTTTTCTCACTTGTGTTAGTGTTGAAAAACCACTTTTCGCACTGTGTTGGTGCAGGAAACCACTTTTGCACTTGTATTAGTGTGGAAAAACCACTTTTCGCACTTGTGTTATTGTTGAAAAACCACTTTTCGCACTTGTGATAGTGTTGAAAAACCACTTTTCGCACTTGTGTTGGTGCAGGGAACCACTTTTGCACTTGTATTAGTGTGGAAAAAACACTTTTTGCACTTGTGATAGTGTTGAAAAAACACTTTTCGCACTTGTGTTGGTGCAGAAAACCACTTTTGCACTTGCATTAGTGTGGAAAAACACTTTTTGCACTTGTGATAGTGTTGAAAAACCACTTTTCGCACTTGTGTTAGTGTTGAAAAACCACTTTTCGCACTTGTGTTGGTGCAGGAAACCACTTTTGCACTTGTATTAGTGTGAAAAAACACTTTTCGCACTTGTGTTAGTGTTGAAAAACCACTTTTCGCACTTGTGTTAGTGTTGAAAAACCACTTTTCGCACTTGTGTTGGTGCAGGAAACCACTTTTGCACTTGTATTAGTGTGGAAAAAACACTTTTTGCACTTGTATTAGTGTGGAAAAACCACTTTTCGCACTTGTGTTAGTGTTGAAAAACCACTTTTCGCACTTGTGTTAGTGTTGAAAAACCACTTTTCGCACGGGTGTTGGTGAAGGAAACCACTTTTGCACTTGTATTAGTGTGGAAAAACCACTTTTCGCACTTGTGTTATTGTTGAAAAACCACTTTTCGCACTTGTGTTAGTGTTGAAAAACCACTTTTCGCACTTGTGTTGGTGCAGGAACCACTTTTGCACTTGTATTAGTGTGGAAAAAACACTTTTTGCACTTGTGATAGTGTTGAAAAACCACTTTTCGCACTTGTGTTAGTGTTGAAAAACCACTTTTCGCACTTGTGTTGGTGCAGGAAACCACTTTTGCACTTGTATTAGTGTGGAAAAAACACTTTTTGCACTTGGGATAGTGTTGAAAAACCACTTTTCGCACTTGTGTTAGTGTTGAAAAAGCACTTTTTGCACTTGTGTTGGTGCAGGAAACCACTTTTGCACTTGTATTAGTGTGGAAAAAACACTTTTTGCACTTGTGATAGTGTTGAAAAACCACTTTTCGCACTTGTGTTAGTGTTGAAAAACCACTTTTCGCACTTGTGTTGGTGCAGGAAACCACTTTTGCACTTGTGTTAGTGTTGAAAAAACATTTTTCGCACTTGTATTAGTGTTGAAAAACCACTTTTCGCACTTGTGTTAGTGAAGGAAACCACTTTTCGCACTTGTTGAAAACCCACTTTTCGCACTTGTGTTAGTGTTGAAAAACCACTTTTCGCACTTGTGTTGGTGCAGGAAACTACTTTTGCACTTGTATTAGTGTGGAAAAAACACTTTTTGCACTTGTGATAGTGTTGAAAAACCACTTTTCGCACTTGTGTTAGTGTTGAAAACCACTTTTCGCACTTGTGTTGGTGCAGGAAACCACTTTTGCACTTGTATTAGTGTGGAAAAACCACTTTTCGCACTTGTGTTAGTGTTGAAAAACCACTTTTCGCACTTGTGTTAGTGTTGAAAAACCACTTTTCGCACTTGTGTTGGTGCAGGAAACCACTTTTGCACTTGTATTAGTGTGGAAAAAACACTTTTTGCACTCGTGATAGTGTTGAAAAACCACATTTCGCACTTGTGTTGGTGTTGAAAAACCACTTTTCGCACTTGTGTTGGTGCAGAAAACCACTTTTGCACTTGTATTAGTGTGGAAAAACCACTTTTCGCACTTGTGTTAGTGTTGAAAAACCACTTTAGCACTTGTGTTAGTGTTGAAAAACCACTTTTCGCACTTGTGTTAGTGTTGAAAAACCACTTTTCGCCCTTGTGTTGGTGCAGGAAACCACTTTTGCACTTGTATTAGTGTGCAAAAACCACTTTTTGCACTTGTGTTAGTGTTGAAAAACCACTTTTCGCACTGGTGTTGGTGTTGAAAAACCACTTTTCGCACTTGTGTTAGTGTGGAAAAACCACTTTAGCGCTTGTGTTAGTGTTGAAAAACCACTTTTCGCACTTGTGTTAGTGTTGAAAAACCACTTTTCGCACTGGTGTTGGTGACGGAAACCACTTTTGCATTTGTATTAGAGTGGAAAAACCACTTTTCGCACTTGTGTTACTGTTGAAAAACCACTTTTCGCACATGTGTTAGTGTTGAAAAACCACTTTTCTTACTTGTGTTAGTGAAGGAAACCACTTTTCACACTTGTGTTGGTGCAGGAAACCACTTTTGCACTTGTATTAGTGTGGAAAAACCACTTTTTGCACTTGTGATAGTGTTGAAAACCCACTTTTCGCACTTGTGTTAGTGTTGAAAAACCACTTTTCGCACTTGTGTTGGTGCAGGAAACCACTTTTGCACTTGTATTAGTGTGGAAAAAACACTTTTCGCACTTGTGTTAGTGTTGAAAAACCACTTTTTGCACTTGTGATAGTGTTGAAAAACCACTTTTCGCCCTTGTGTTGGTGCAGGAAAGCACTTTAGCACTTGTATTAGTGTTGAAAAACTACTTTTCGCACTTGTGTTGGTGCAGGAAACCACTTTTGCACTTGTATTAGTGTGGAAAAACCACTTTTCGCACTGTGTTAGTGTTGAAAAACCACTTTTCGCACTTGTGTTGTTGCAGTAAACCACTTTTGCACTTGTGTTAGTGTGGAAAAAACACTTTTTGCACTTATGATAGTGTTGAAAAACCACTTTTCGCACTTGTGTTAGTGTTGAAAAACCACTTTTCGCACTTGTGTTGGTGCAGGAAACCACTTTTGCACTTGTATTAGTGTGGAAAAACCACTTTTCGCACTTGTGTTAGTGTTGAAAAACCACTTTTCGCACTTGTGATAGTGTTGAAAAACCACTTTTCGCACTTGTGTTGGTGCAGGGAACCACTTTTGCACTTGTATTAGTGTGGAAAAAACACTTTTTGCACTTGTGATAGTGTTGAAAAAACACTTTTCGCACTTGTGTTGGTGCAGAAAACCACTTTTGCACTTGCATTAGTGTGGAAAAACACTTTTTGCACTTGTGATAGTGTTGAAAAACCACTTTTCGCACTTGTGTTAGTGTTGAAAAACCACTTTTCGCACTTGTGTTGGTGCAGGAAACCACTTTTGCACTTGTATTAGTGTGGAAAAAACACTTTTTGCACTTGTGATAGTGTTGAAAAACCAATTTTCGCACTTGTGTTAGTGTTGAAAAACCACTTTTCGCACTTGTGTTGGTGCAGGAAACCACTTTTGCACTTGTATTAGTGTGAAAAAACACTTTTCGCACTTGTGTTAGTGTTGAAAAACCACTTTTCGCACTTGTGTTAGTGTTGAAAAACCACTTTTCGCACTTGTGTTGGTGCAGGAAACCACTTTTGCACTTGTATTAGTGTGGAAAAAACACTTTTTGCACTTGTATTAGTGTGGAAAAACCACTTTTCGCACTTGTGTTATTGTTGAAAAACCACTTTTCGCACTTGTGTTAGTGTTGAAAAACCACTTTTCGCACTGGTGTTGGTGAAGGAAACCACTTTTGCACTTGTATTAGTGTGGAAAAACCACTTTTCGCACTTGTGTTAGTGTTGAAAAACCACTTTTCGCACTGGTGTTGGTGAAGGAAACCACTTTTGCACTTGTATTAGAATGGAAAAACCACTTTTCGCACTTGTGTTAGTGTTGAAAAACCATTTTTCGCACTTGTGTTAGTGTTGAAAAACCACTTTTCGCACTTGTGTTAGTGAAGAAAACCACTTTTCACACTTGTGTTGGTGCAGGAAACCACTATTGCACTTGTATTAGTGTGGAAAAAACACTTTTTGCACTTGTGATAGTGTTGAAAAACCACTTTTCGCACTTGTGTTACTGTTGAAAAACCACTTTTCGCACATGTGTTAGTGTTGAAAAACCACTTTTCTTACTTGTGTTAGTGAAGGAAACCACTTTTCACACTTGTGTTGGTGCAGGAAACCACTTTTGCACTTGTATTAGTGTGGAAAAACCACTTTTTGCACTTGTGATAGTGTTGAAAACCCACTTTTCGCACTTGTGTTAGTGTTGAAAAACCACTTTTCGCACTTGTGTTGGTGCAGGAAACCACTTTTGCACTTGTATTAGTGTGGAAAAAACACTTTTCGCACTTGTGTTAGTGTTGAAAAACCACTTTTTGCACTTGTGATAGTGTTGAAAAACCACTTTTCGCCCTTGTGTTGGTGCAGGAAAGCACTTTAGCACTTGTATTAGTGTTGAAAAACTACTTTTCGCACTTGTGTTGGTGCAGGAAACCACTTTTGCACTTGTATTAGTGTGGAAAAACCACTTTTCGCACTGTGTTAGTGTTGAAAAACCACTTTTCGCACTTGTGTTGTTGCAGTAAACCACTTTTGCACTTGTGTTAGTGTGGAAAAAACACTTTTTGCACTTATGATAGTGTTGAAAAACCACTTTTCGCACTTGTGTTAGTGTTGAAAAACCACTTTTCGCACTTGTGTTGGTGCAGGAAACCACTTTTGCACTTGTATTAGTGTGGAAAAACCACTTTTCGCACTTGTGTTAGTGTTGAAAAACCACTTTTCGCACTTGTGATAGTGTTGAAAAACCACTTTTCGCACTTGTGTTGGTGCAGGGAACCACTTTTGCACTTGTATTAGTGTGGAAAAAACACTTTTTGCACTTGTGATAGTGTTGAAAAAACACTTTTCGCACTTGTGTTGGTGCAGAAAACCACTTTTGCACTTGCATTAGTGTGGAAAAACACTTTTTGCACTTGTGATAGTGTTGAAAAACCACTTTTCGCACTTGTGTTAGTGTTGAAAAACCACTTTTCGCACTTGTGTTGGTGCAGGAAACCACTTTTGCACTTGTATTAGTGTGGAAAAAACACTTTTTGCACTTGTGATAGTGTTGAAAAACCAATTTTCGCACTTGTGTTAGTGTTGAAAAACCACTTTTCGCACTTGTGTTGGTGCAGGAAACCACTTTTGCACTTGTATTAGTGTGAAAAAACACTTTTCGCACTTGTGTTAGTGTTGAAAAACCACTTTTCGCACTTGTGTTAGTGTTGAAAAACCACTTTTCGCACTTGTGTTGGTGCAGGAAACCACTTTTGCACTTGTATTAGTGTGGAAAAAACACTTTTTGCACTTGTATTAGTGTGGAAAAACCACTTTTCGCACTTGTGTTATTGTTGAAAAACCACTTTTCGCACTTGTGTTAGTGTTGAAAAACCACTTTTCGCACTGGTGTTGGTGAAGGAAACCACTTTTGCACTTGTATTAGTGTGGAAAAACCACTTTTCGCACTTGTGTTAGTGTTGAAAAACCACTTTTCGCACTGGTGTTGGTGAAGGAAACCACTTTTGCACTTGTATTAGAATGGAAAAACCACTTTTCGCACTTGTGTTAGTGTTGAAAAACCATTTTTCGCACTTGTGTTAGTGTTGAAAAACCACTTTTCGCACTTGTGTTAGTGAAGAAAACCACTTTTCACACTTGTGTTGGTGCAGGAAACCACTATTGCACTTGTATTAGTGTGGAAAAAACACTTTTTGCACTTGTGATAGTGTTGAAAAACCACTTTTCGCACCTGTGTTAGTGTTGAAAAACCACTTTTCGCACTTGTGTTGGTGCAGGAAACCACTTTTGCACTTGTATTAGTGTGGAAAAAACACTATTTGCACTTGTGATAGTGTTGAAAAACCACTTTTCGCACTTGTGTTAGTGTTGAAAAACAACTTTTCGCACTTGTGTTGGTGCAGGAAACCACTTTTGCACTTGTATTAGTGTGGAAAAACGACTTTTCGCACTTGTGTTAGTGTTGAAAAACCACTTTTCGCACTTGTGTTAGTGTTGAAAAACCACTTTTCACACTTGTGTTAGTGTTAAAAAACCACTTTTGCACTTGTATTAGTGTGGAAAAACCACTTTTCGCACTTGTGTTAGTGTTGAAAAACCACTTTTCGCACTTGTGTTAGTGTTGAAAAACCACTTTTCGCACTTGTGTTGGTGCAGGAAACCACTTTAGCACTTGTATTAGTTTGGAAAAACAACTTTTCGCACTTGTGTTAATGTTGAAAAAACACTTTTCGCACTTGTGTTAGTGTTGAAAAACCACTGTTCGTACTTGTGTTGGTGCAGGAAACCACTTTTGCACTTGTATTAGTGTGGAAAAAACACTTTTCGCACTTGTGTTGGTGTGGAAAAACCACTTTTCGCACTTGTGTTAGTGTTGAAAAACCACTTTTCGCACTTGTGTTAGTGTTGAAAAACCACTTTTCGCACTGGTGTTGGTGCAGGGAACCACTTTTGCACTTGTATTAGTGTGGAAAAAACACTTTTTGCACATGTGATAGTGGTGAAAAAACACTTTTCGCACTTGTGTTGGTGCAGAAAACCACTTTTGCACTTGCATTAGTGTGGAAAAACACTTTTTGCACTTGTGATAGTGTTGAAAAACCACTTTTCGCACTTGTGTTAGTGTTGAAAAACCACTTTTCGCACTTGTGTTGGTGCAGGAAACCACTTTTGCACTTGTATTAGTGTGGAAAAACCACTTTTCGCACTTGTGTTAGTGTTGAAAAACCACTTTTCGCACTTGTGTTGGTGCAGGGAACCACTTTTGCACTTGTATTAGTGTGGAAAAAACACTTTTTGCACTTGTGATAGTGTTGAAAAAACACTTTTCGCACTTGTGTTGGTGCAGAAAACCACTTTTGCACTTGCATTAGTGTGGAAAAACACTTTTTGCACTTGTGATAGTGTTGAAAAACCACTTTTCGCACTTGTGTTAGTGTTGAAAAACCACTTTTCGCACTTGTGTTGGTGCAGGAAACCACTTTTGCACTTGTATTAGTGTGAAAAAACACTTTTCGCACTTGTGTTAGTGTTGAAAAACCACTTTTCGCACTTGTGTTAGTGTTGAAAAACCACTTTTCGCACTTGTGTTGGTGCAGGAAACCACTTTTGCACTTGTATTAGTGTGGAAAAAACACTTTTTGCACTTGTATTAGTGTGGAAAAACCACTTTTCGAACTTGTGTTAGTGTTGAAAAACCACTTTTCGCACTTGTGTTAGTGTTGAAAAACCACTTTTCGCACTGGTGTTGGTGAAGGAAACCACTTTTGCACTTGTATTAGTGTGGAAAAACCACTTTTCGCACTTGTGTTATTGTTGAAAAACCACTTTTCGCACTTGTGTTAGTGTTGAAAAACCACTTTTCGCACTTGTGTTGGTGCAGGAACCACTTTTGCACTTGTATTAGTGTGGAAAAAACACTTTTTGCACTTGTGATAGTGTTGAAAAACCACTTTTCGCACTTGTGTTAGTGTTGAAAAACCACTTTTCGCACTTGTGTTGGTGCAGGAAACCACTTTTGCACTTGTATTAGTGTGGTAAAAACACTTTTTGCACTTGGGATAGTGTTGAAAAACCACTTTTCGCACTTGTGTTAGTGTTGAAAAACCACTTTTTGCACTTGTGTTGGTGCAGGAAACCACTTTTGCACTTGTATTAGTGTGGAAAAAACACTTTTTGCACTTGTGATAGTGTTGAAAAACCACTTTTCGCACTTGTGTTAGTGTTGAAAAACCACTTTTCGCACTTGTGTTGGTGCAGGAAACCACTTTTGCACTTGTGTTAGTGTTGAAAAACCATTTTTCGCACTTGTATTAGTGTTGAAAAACCACTTTTCGCACTTGTGTTAGTGAAGGAAACCACTTTTCGCACTTGTTGAAAACCCACTTTTCGCACTTGTGTTAGTGTTGAAAAACCACTTTTCGCACTTGTGTTGGTGCAGGAAACCACTTTTGCACTTGTATTAGTGTGGAAAAAACACTTTTTGCACTTGTGATAGTGTTGAAAAACCACTTTTCGCACTTGTGTTAGTGTTGAAAACCACTTTTCGCACTTGTGTTGGTGCAGGAAACCACTTTTGCACTTGTATTAGTGTGGAAAAACCACTTTTCGCACTTGTGTTAGTGTTGAAAAACCACTTTTCGCACTTGTGTTAGTGTTGAAAAACCACTTTTCGCACTTGTGTTGGTGCAGGAAACCACTTTTGCACTTGTATTAGTGTGGAAAAAACACTTTTTGCACTCGTGATAGTGTTGAAAAACCACATTTCGCACTTGTGTTGGTGTTGAAAAACCACTTTTCGCACTTGTGTTGGTGCAGAAAACCACTTTTGCACTTGTATTAGTGTGGAAAAACCACTTTTCGCACTTGTGTTAGTGTTGAAAAACCACTTTAGCACTTGTGTTAGTGTTGAAAAACCACTTTTCGCACTTGTGTTAGTGTTGAAAAACCACTTTTCGCCCTTGTGTTGGTGCAGGAAACCACTTTTGCACTTGTATTAGTGTGCAAAAACCACTTTTTGCACTTGTGTTAGTGTTGAAAAACCACTTTTCGCACTGGTGTTGGTGTTGAAAAACCACTTTTCGCACTTGTGTTAGTGTGGAAAAACCACTTTAGCGCTTGTGTTAGTGTTGAAAAACCACTTTTCGCACTTGTGTTAGTGTTGAAAAACCACTTTTCGCACTGGTGTTGGTGACGGAAACCACTTTTGCATTTGTATTAGAGTGGAAAAACCACTTTTCGCACTTGTGTTACTGTTGAAAAACCACTTTTCGCACATGTGTTAGTGTTGAAAAACCACTTTTCTTACTTGTGTTAGTGAAGGAAACCACTTTTCACACTTGTGTTGGTGCAGGAAACCACTTTTGCACTTGTATTAGTGTGGAAAAACCACTTTTTGCACTTGTGATAGTGTTGAAAACCCACTTTTCGCACTTGTGTTAGTGTTGAAAAACCACTTTTCGCACTTGTGTTAGTGTTGAAAAACCACTTTTCGCACTTGTGTTGGTGCAGGAAACCACTTTTGCACTTGTATTAGTGTGGAAAAAACACTTTTTGCACTTGTGATAGTGTTGAAAAACCAATTTTCGCACTTGTGTTAGTGTTGAAAAACCACTTTTCGCACTTGTGTTGGTGCAGGAAACCACTTTTGCACTTGTATTAGTGTGAAAAAACACTTTTTGCACTTGTATTAGTGTGGAAAAAACACTTTTCGCACTTGTGTTAGTGTTGAAAAACCACTTTTCGCACTTGTGTTAGTGTTGAAAAACCACTTTTCGCACTTGTGTTAGTGTTGAAAAACCACTTTTCGCACTTGTGTTGGTGCAGGAAACCACTTTTGCACTTGTATTAGTGTGGAAAAAACACTTTTTGCACTTGTATTAGTGTGGCAAAACCACTTTTCGCACTTGTGTTATTGTTGAAAAACCACTTTTCGCACTTGTGTTAGTGTTGAAAAACCACTTTTCGCACTGGTGTTGGTGAAGGAAACCACTTTTGCACTTGTATTAGTGTGGAAAAACCACTTTTCGCACTTGTGTTAGTGTTGAAAAACCACTTTTCGCACTGGTGTTGGTGAAGGAAACCACTTTTGCACTTGTATTAGAATGGAAAAACCACTTTTCGCACTTGTGTTAGTGTTGAAACCATTTTTCGCACTTGTGTTAGTGTTGAAAAACCACTTTTCGCACTTGTGTTAGTGAAGAAAACCACTTTTCACACTTGTGTTGGTGCAGGAAACCACTATTGCACTTGTATTAGTGTGGAAAAAACACTTTTTGCACTTGTGATAGTGTTGAAAAACCACTTTTCGCACCTGTGTTAGTGTTGAAAAACCACTTTTCGCACTTGTGTTGGTGCAGGAAACCACTTTTGCACTTGTATTAGTGTGGAAAAAACACTATTTGCACTTGTGATAGTGTTGAAAAACCACTTTTCGCACTTGTGTTAGTGTTGAAAAACAACTTTTCGCACTTGTGTTGGTGCAGGAAACCACTTTTGCACTTGTATTAGTGTGGAAAAACCACTTTTCGCACTTGTGTTAGTGTTGAAAAACCACTTTTCGCACTTGTGTTAGTGTTGAAAAACCACTTTTCACACTTGTGTTAGTGTTAAAAAACCACTTTTGCACTTGTATTAGTGTGGAAAAACCACTTTTCGCACTTGTGTTAGTGTTGAAAAACCACTTTTCGCACTTGTGTTAGTGTTGAAAAACCACTTTTCGCACTTGTGTTGGTGCAGGAAACCACTTTAGCACTTGTATTAGTTTGGAAAAACAACTTTTCGCACTTGTGTTAATGTTGAAAAAACACTTTTCGCACTTGTGTTAGTGTTGAAAACCCACTGTTCGCACTTGTGTTGGTGCAGGAAACCACTTTTGCACTTGTATTAGTGTGGAAAAAACACTTTTCGCACTTGTGTTGGTGTGGAAAAACCACTTTTCGCACTTGTGTTAGTGTTGAAAAACCACTTTTCGCACTTGTGTTAGTGTTGAAAAACCACTTTTCGCACTGGTGTTGGTGCAGGGAACCACTTTTGCACTTGTATTAGTGTGGAAAAAACACTTTTTGCACATGTGATAGTGGTGAAAAAACACTTTTCGCACTTGTGTTGGTGCAGAAAACCACTTTTGCACTTGCATTAGTGTGGAAAAACACTTTTTGCACTTGTGATAGTGTTGAAAAACCACTTTTCGCACTTGTGTTAGTGTTGAAAAACCACTTTTCGCACTTGTGTTGGTGCAGGAAACCACTTTTGCACTTGTATTCGTGTGGAAAAAACACTTTTTGCACTTGTGATAGTGTTGAAAAACCAATTTTCGCACTTGTGTTAGTGTTGAAAAACCACTTTTCGCACTTGTGTTGGTGCAGGAAACCACTTTTGCACTTGTATTAGTGTGAAAAAACACTTTTCGCACTTGTGTTAGTGTTGAAAAACCACTTTTCGCACTTGTGTTAGTGTTGAAAAACCACTTTTCGCACTTGTGTTGGTGCAGGAAACCACTTTTGCACTTGTATTAGTGTGGAAAAAACACTTTTTGCACTTGTATTAGTGTGGAAAAACCACTTTTCACACTTGTGTTAGTGTTGAAAAACCACTTTTCGCACTTGTGTTAGTGTTGAAAAACCACTTTTCGCACTGGTGTTGGTGAAGGAAACCACTTTTGCACTTGTATTAGTGTGGAAAAACCACTTTTCGCACTTGTGTTAGTGTTGAAAAACCACTTTTCGCACTGGTGTTGGTGAAGGAAACCACTTTTGCAATTGTGATAGTGTTGAAAAACCACTTTTCGCACTTGTGTTATTGTTGAAAAACCACTTTTCGCAATTGTGTTGGTGCAGGAAACCACTTTTGCACTTGTATTAGTGTTGAAAACCCACTTTTCGCACATGTGTGATAGTGTTCTCCTTCATGATGTCTCTGATGCCTTGGTATCTCTCCCAGGTTACTCCCTCCTCCGGTATGATAGACCTGAGCCTCGTCCTGGAGGTGGGGTTGCTATCTTTATAAAAAACTCTCTTCCTCACTCGCCCTCCACTGCCCTCTCTCCACCTCACCCCCAGGAATACCTTTGGCTACGGCTTCCCCTTCGCTCCCACCTTTTGTTCATATGTGTGTTGTACCGTCCACCAAACAGCGATGACTCCATCTACATCTCGCTGTCTGATAATATGGACCAAATTCTATCGACCCATCCCAACTCTCTCTTCCTCATATGTGGTGATTTCAATTGTCACCATGCCAGTTGGCTGGGTGTGGGTACCTCTCTCACCAGCCATGGCTCTTCAGCAAAGGACTTCTGCGACTCACTGGGACTGACACAATCTGTCAATTTGCCGACCCGGATCTCAGTCAACGGAGCATCTTCTCTTCTGGATTTGGTTATGACAAACTTCCCTGAAAATGTCTGCTGCCCTTCTTCTGCTCCAATCGGCTCATCTGATCATGTGCTTGTCAAAGTGGACATCTCTCTGACCATTCTCAGAGAGCCTCTTCAGCGTCGACGAGTCTGGCATTTCACTGAGGCCAACTGGCACGGTCTTCAAGCAGCCATCAATCATCTGGACTGGTCTCCCATCTCTACCGCCTCTGACATCAACTCATCCTGGGAATTCTTTCAAAGTAAATTGCTCACTCTCATGCACAGATTTATCCCATCTCGTCTTCAGTTGTCATACCCTTCCTCCCGTCCATGGTACACGGAATCTTGTGGTGAGGCTGTTGCCCTGAAACAATTTGCTTTTGTCTCCTGGAAAGCAAATCCAACGGAAGGAAATCTCATTTCCTTTCACAAAGCCCGAAACAAGTGTGTGTCCACCCTCAGGAGAGCCAGGAAACAATATCTCACCGTTCTCAAGACCGAACTCTCTTATCTGTCTCCCTCTTCCAAATCCTGGTGGCGTCTGGTCAAATCTGTTTCTGGTGTTTGTTCCCCCTCCATCCCCTCCCTCACCTCAAATGGCTTAACGGCTGACTCCGCACATGAAAAAGCTGAATGCCTCAACTCTGTGTTTGCCTCTAAATCTTGTGTCCCAAACCCATCCCTCTCTGTATCCACCGTACCCAGTCGTACCCAGCTGCTCTTGGACTCTGTGTCCTTTCCTCCTGACAAGGTGGAAAAGTTTCTGTCAACCCTCGACTCTGATTCTGCAACTGGTCCTGACGGCATCAGCCCACAGGTCCTAAAATCATGTTCTTCCGCTCTTTCACTCCCTCTTTCTGTTCTCTTCACCCTCTCTTTTGCTCAAGGTCATCTGCCATCTGCTTGGAAATCAGCCAACATCACCGCTTTGCACAAAAAGGTGCAAAAACAGATCCCAGCAACTTCAGACCAATCAGCCTTCTCCCAATTATCAGCAAAGTCATGGAATCCATCATTGCTTCAGATATGAAATCTTTCCTCTTCTCCAATGGCTTGATCTCTGATCATCAATTTGGTTTCAGACCTGGTCACTCTACTCTGGACATGCTGCTTCTGCTTTCTCAACAATGGATGGAGGGCCTCAACGCCAAACAGGAAATTAGAGCTGTCTCCCTTGACATTTCATGTGCCTTCGATACGGTCTGGCACCCTGCTCTGCTCACCAAACTCTCCTCCTTTAGTATCCATGGAAATCTCCACGCATGGCTGGCGGACTTCCTCTCTGGTCGTAGTCAACGTGTGGCCCTGAATGGGTTTCTCTCATCTCCTCTTCCTGTTCAGGCTGGAGTTCCCCAAGGTAGTGTTCTGGGCCCTGTGCTTTTTCTGGTCTTCATCAATGATCTCTCTGACTCTCTTGAAAATCCTCTCTATCTCTTTGCTGACGACTCTACTCTCTGTCACTCCATTCCTCATCCCTCAGATCGGCAGTCTGCAGCCTCCTCACTCTCTGCAGACCTGGACAAAATCACAGACTGGGCAAACAAATGGAACATGTCTTTCAATCCTGATAAATCTCACACTCTTACGATGTCTCTCCGAAAAGACCGACTGGAAAACCCTCCCATCCACTTTCTGAATAATCCTCTCCAAGAAGTTCTGTCACTCAAGCTTTTGGGTCTCACTATTTGCCATGATCTTTCCTGGGAAAACCACATTTCAAATCAGGCCTCCAAAGCCAGTCGCCGACTGGGCATCCTCCGTCGTGCGAAGTCCTTCCTTGGCACACCTGAGCTCCTCACCACATACAAGGCTTTCATCCGCAGCTCTATGGAATACTGCTCTCCCCTCTGGTCTGGTGCTCCTGCCTCACACCTAGCCCGTCTTCACGCTGTTGAAACCAAAGCGTTCAGAATCATTGGAATCTCCCGCGATGAAGCTAACTCCAAGGGCCTTTCACTCACTCACCGCAGGCAGGTTGGTGGTCTTTCCGTCTTCTACCGACTCCTCTCTGGCCTTGCCCCCCCAGCCCTCTCTGGGCTCTGTCCCCCAAATATTCCTACAGGTCACACAAGATCTGCCTGCAACCCTCTTATGGTTAAACTGCCAAAATCAAGACTTTCTGCTCACCTTCACTCCTTCATTCCTCTTTTCTCCCGCCTCTGGAACAAACTCCCTCACTCTCTTCAATCCCACTCCACCCTCCAGGTCTTTAAAACAGCTGTTCACCACCATCTCTTATCCTCCCCCATCCAAAACCTTGATCTTTTCTACCCCCGCTAATTTCGGTCCCCTTGTGTTTTATACCTCTCCCCCCCCTCCTCCCCCCTCCCCTTCCCACGCCTCCTGCCCCCAAGCCCTCTCCCTCCCACACTTCTCCCTGCTCTCAAATGTTGTGGTTGTGTGCTTCCCCTTCTCTCCCCATCTTGTCTTCTGCTCCCTCTTTTTGTATATTTTGTTTGTCTGGTTGATTTGTTTGTGAAATAAATGTTAGCTCTTTCACGAGCCTCGATTCAGTATACAAAAAAAAATATATATATAAATATATATATATATATATATATATATATATATAGTTATGAATTTGAGAATGGTGTTTTTTTTGTGTTGTAAAATATCACTCTCCTTCCTCCAGTTGTTGTGTATAAAGGTCAAAGGGCGTCCCTTAGTTAGGTCATATACAATCACGTAGCCAAATCATAGATCTCCCTGTTTAGTAGTTATCTCCTTATTGTGTGTATTAGATTAAGGCTGTTGTAGAATAATAAATTTAACTGCTTTTCTACTTCAGAAACTTCCAGAAACTCGTTATAGCAAAATCAATGTTTTATTCACTTTTGAGAGTTTTGCTGTATTTCACTAAATGTACTAATTAGATATTAATGACGTTGTTCTGTCGGTCGTGGCTGTAGCTCCTTCTGTAGGTCTTTTGTTGAACCTCGTTCAGTTGTTGACCAGTCTCCAGTTGGTTGATCAGGTCAACTGGTCTTCAAGTTGTTCAGTCACTCTCCCAGTCCATTGCTTCTCCGTCACTCTCCCAGTTCTCTCTGCTTCCCAATCGCAACTTTCTCCTGGTTTTAAAGCCCCAAACTCCTTTGATGTTGCGGAGCATGCAGGGTGTCTCTGGTTCCCTTATCCAAAACGTTATTTGGCTCTCTCTTGGCCAGCTAGTACTTATTTCTGTTCAAGAGGTCAAATGCTCTGACCTGCTGAGGAAGAATTTGCAGTCTGTGTGCAGTGAACTGAACATAGGCTATTTTTGATAGACAGGTGGCGGTCCAAGAGCGTTACACATTTTGTCTAAAATTAACTCTCTCGATCACCTGTTAGCTCTAGTTCTATGCTCTTGGCTCATCTTGTAAAGTAAAACATATTCCTTTTACTTTGTAAAGTAAAACATATCCCACTTTAAACAAGATTACATTGAGATATATTCTAGCAATATTGTCAATATGAATATTTATTCCCTGACAATCCCCAGTTTTTCTTTTATGTTTATATTAACCATTAATCTAAACATTACCACATTAAATATTCAAACCACTAATCTGGTAATTCAATTTCCTAAGGCATACACCGTCATTCTGGAAGAATTTTGATCACAATACATTTCCTTGTTCATTGACTCTTTCTATGTTGATAATTCAATTCAACTCATTTGCATAAAGATCACAAAACATTTCACCTTCACCAAAACGCAATAATTTCAGTTCATCATTTAAAATAATAAAGCATCTGCAACATTTGGCAAAATATTTGCCTTTAATCAAATATTGACTTTCTTTGTTTGAAAAAAGGGGCGGATCACTTGTGTTTGAAATTTCAGCATAAAACATTTTCCTCCTGTTGTCTTCATCACACCTTCACTATTTGCGTAGGATTTTCTGCTGTTCTGATAGCTGGGCAGAGTCATAGACTGACCCTGCTCTCCATGCAGCATCCTTGCCACTCTTGCTGTGAGCCATAGTAGATTTGAACAAGGCCTCCATCCAGTTGTAGTCGACTTGCCTCCTCACTCATCGTGAGCATGGAGCAAGTGTTGATGTGATGTTGATTCGTCAACGATGTGGAGCAGGGATGCCGGATGCATCCGCAATGATGATGTTGGGACCATGGTACTCAGTTGTCCATGGTCCATACCAGGAGCACACAGCAGAATCGTGCACAGCTGTTGTGAAGGAAAAGGTGCAGCCATTCGCTTGCAGCTCCATGCTGGCTCCCCGGAAGTTGGTGAAGTAATGACACACACCGTATCCCGTAGACGTTGCAGGTAAAATGTCGTCGTCCTGCAATTGCTGATGTGATGAATGTTCGAGGTATTCGAACACAAGTAAGTGATCGCCCTTTTCCATATGTTGCAGTGTGACCCAGACAAATGGTCACATAATTTTCCCTTGGTGAAGGTAAACATCCATCTTACAAAGGAGTATTTCTTCATCATTCTTTGAGAAAGAGGGTGTATGCCAGAATTAACTTCATTTTTCACAAATTTTCCTTTTTCAAACTTCTTCCCAGATGTCGTTATCACTCCATTTGGGATGTGGTCTTGTCTTTCCTTTACTTAGCCACATTTATATCTGCTCTCCACACAGATTGAATCAGATGGGGTACATTGTAACATGAAATCACTATATTTTATAACAACTTTACACGAATAATATTCAAATCAGACATGTGTTTTTCACTACTAAACTTAGAATAGCATCCACAATTGCTTTCAAGTTCATATAATTCAAAAATTAAACTCATGCAGGTATTGTAACCCAACTTCAAAGAAAATAAATGCATTAATAATGAGTATATATGATTGAAATCACAAACAGGAATATCTAATTCCCAACAAATCTTGCACATAAGCAAACTATGCATAATGTATTATTAGCATAGTCCTCCCCGCTTTTTGTTTTTCTTTAACAGCGTAACTCGTGGTGATATGAGTTCATCGATCTTGTAAAACGGACATAGTTCACAACAAGTTGTTATGCCCTTATTTTAACTCTACTGTATTCATTTTCAACATTACTTGATTCAATCGTTGAATCTCAGTATTCATGTCGCCATAGAAGTCTTCCTCTTTTGTGGTTCCACATTCATTTCCTCATTTGTTGCTTTGTTTATTTCCTCTTTTGTGGCTGCTTGCACTATCATAGTGTTGTTTGTTATCTTATTCAAACCCACCGTCACTAAGGTTTTCAAGCAAGCCACTACTAAAACTATTGCCAATATAACCACTAATCCAATAAACAAATATTGGAGTATCTCAGCTGCTACTCCTCGTATATGTTCATACCTATAACATAATTATATGTCAATGACATTCAACATTATATACCAAACTAACAAACTTCTTAAAATGTGACTAAAGAAAAATCCCTTAATATATAACATAAATCTGATTATTTGCCTTATCCTGATGCCCCTATCTCCCGGGGTCCATATTTGTTTCTATTGTTATCAACTTCCTATGATCTGTGAATTCGTTCCAAAATACCACAACCATAGGTTTTAACAAAGCTCTACCAAACTATTTCCAAGTTGAACTCAAAATACTAGTAAAACAATCATTTGAAGAATTAACTTCAAAGGGTCAGCAAATTCATTCTATAACCAGATCTAATTTTCCCATCCAATAGTGTGCCTTGACACATGTCATATTATAACACTTTAATAAACCTGCAGAAATGTTTCCCATCGCAACAACTTCCCTTTTACAAATAGCCATGTGTAAATTACGTATTGAACGACAATTTTCTCTCAATGTGTTTGGCCTAAATGGCCGCAAAAGTGGCTGCCAACATGCAGTACCTTTTTATCTACCAAGTAAGTGCTCGTCGACATAAGACCTCTACCAAATGTTGTTTGTAAAAACAACTCTGGGATTTCTAATTACATGGATGCACACTCTCAGGACATTTTTTCAGGCTGCTGTTAACAATCCACTACAATAAATTAATTCCTTTACCCACAATCAAATAAGTAACACAAATTGAGGATATTATCCCTATCACATTCATTTATAGATTCATTTGGTTCTAATTCTCTCTTTTCCCACTGCTATAAGGAAGAACAGTAGCTCTTATAAGTCTTTGTAAGATCTCACTTAATTTACCCCTTCTTGGAAAATTAATTTACTATCCATTTCCCTTCTGTTTATCAGTAACCTTGTTTAAACTGCATAACTTAATTTGATAAATCCCGTGTATACAGCAACCACTTATTGAAACCCCTACTGTTGTAGAAAATATCCAAATAAGTGGTTGTATGCTCCCTGAAAAGTTGCTCCTCCATTTCTATGCAACTTAGTGAATACTACTGACACCAGTATGCCAATATAGGTGTGGCAGATTAACAAAATATGTTGCAGGTACACGTAACATCGTGTTCTGAGTGTAAAAACCCCTAAAAAAACAAAAAAAACATCTGAGTGTAAAAAAACATAACAGCGCGTTCACGTCTGCCCCTTGGTTTTAAGATTCAGGTTTTAAGGTTTTAAGATTTTAAGTTTTAAGATTTAAGATTCACAATGCATTTCGTTTTAAAACTCACAATAGTTCAATTCAACAAAATTGTCTTTACTATCTGCCCATATCATCTATGCCTAAGACACATCCATAAAAATAAATAAAAATAAATTAAAAAAAACCCTTTAGAGGCCATTTTTCCCCGCAAAGCGGGGGTTGGCCTTTTTCGGAAACCGTGGTTGTTGTTGTTTTTCGGTCCCCTTTTTGAAGCAATGTTTTACGGCCGGATGCCCTTCCTGACGCCAACCCTTTTTGCCGCCTTTAACGACAAACAGGGAATTACCAGTGAACTGGTACTCAATTAGCCGACCTCGGAAGGATGACAGGCTGAGTCAACCCCCCTGGCGTTAATTCAGCGATCGACCGGGATTCGAACCCAGGATCCTAGGATCCTAAGCCGGCACCCTAGCCGCTAGCCCAACACCAGGCTAAGACACATCCATACATACAGCACAATTTATATGCTGATAAAGGTCAAGTTTATATATGTAAAAATCCATGAGCAGAGCACTCTGGAAAGTCAGTGTAAGACCACTTCCAAATTTGACTAATGTTGTACTCATTTTGTTTATGAAGCTCCTATCCATAAATAGCTGTTATTCTCATATAAATTCTATCAAAAATGGAATCCCAAAATTACTCACAATTTTACTATTAATTAATGGCTGCTCATTACCTAGCACATCAAATCTGTATATTTCATCTCCCTTGACAAAAGAGATAATGTACATAATCAAATTATATTCCTATTTTATTTTACGAATTTTCTGGATATTCTTGTAAGATTGACACACAAAACAAAAAAAACATTGACACACAAACATACACAAACCCAAGCATTATGTATATTTGTTTGCATTTGAACCATCATTAACAGATCAAGATGGGTGTCAATTTTCATTTCAATTTCGTAAAATTTATCCTTTAATGTTAGAAACGCTAATACACAAATAGACAAAAAGTTTATTTTTAGAAAACCCCTATAATGTCACATTGAAATTACCCTTTTTTGGTCCTACAATAATTTATCCAAATTTGACAATACATCTATTTACATGTCAGTCGACCACTGACCTATCAGCATGCAAAAAAATAGTCCAAAATGCTCACCTGCTGATCATGTGACGCTCGTCACTTGGTTTCCAAAAAATTTTGCAAAGCAATGTTCCACACTTTGGTAATTGTTTTGTTGTAAAAAAATTGTTTCGCCCCAAAATACTCCCTAAAACGACATTTATAATTGGCAAATATGAGGCTTCCAGAATGAACTCTAATTCTGGATCTTTTAATTCATGTTCCAAAAAAAATCCAATTTTGGCATTTAATCAATTAATTATTAATTCACTAATAAGCAAAAGTAAAATTCATTCTTGCTCCAAAAAATTTTTTGAGACAAGAAGCAGGAACAATTATTCATGTTGGTCTGTTGGCATTTGGGATCTGCAGCAATGAAGGCCTAATCGTTATCTGAGGTACCGGTAAGCACTGGTACCCTTGATCTTGGTTCGTCCTATTGCGAAATCGTGTTTTGTTGACGTACGGACATCTTCTTTTCCAATGTCCAATATTTCCACAATTAAAACATCGATGTCTGTCATTGGCTGGTCTGTCCACCTGTTCACTTATATCTCTAGGCTGCATCTCCAGATCCCTGAGTTGCCACCGCAATCTCTGGTTCTCTCCTGTAACACGAAAAAATTCTCTGTACCGTCCTTTTTGGGGAGACAAATGGGAATCAGATGGGACAACTGTCACTTTTATTCCTTTTTTCGAGGGCAGTTGTGCATTTATCTCCTCCAATGTATCCTGCATCGTTTTTATTTTAAGTTCTAGGTCCAATATCCTTTCTTGAAGTGATTCTGCACCATATTTCTGATACATGGAGTTGATACAAGCACCTCTTTGACTCAAGTCTAATTGACCTTGTTTATGCTTGCAGAGTCCACTTCCCATCCTGTCTGTGTGTGAGTAACACTCTATACTCACTCAATGTACCAAATAACTACTAGGACTACACATCAGACTACACCTATACCCACTATCAACAGTGTGTACTGCAAAAATCTCTGAAGTTTGTTCCACCTTATTCAGAGTTGTTGTCTAGCTTATTCCTATAAGCTCCACTCTGTGGTCTTCCAGGAAGTATCTCTCCACCTGTCCACTCGATGACTTCAGGTGATTGCCAGAGAGTCTCCCTGCCCTGTGGCGTTTCCCACACCCCAATCTCACTGATCAGTGTTGCAGATGAGTCTGGATCAGTAAGTCCTGTTGAGGGGGGGGTCAAACAAAAATAACCACATATAATATAACAAATAACTACCAGACTCACCACCTCGTTCATCGTCCAAGGTTGTCTGCACATTGATGTTTCGCAAATGTCTCAAAGCTTCTTTCTTGAGACAGCAATTTTGATCAATCAAACAATCAATATATTCAATTCAATTTATTTAGTTCAATTTATTCAGTTAAATTTATTCAATTAAATTTATTCAGTTCAATTCAATTATTCAATTTCAATTAATTTATCAATATTCATCAATAAATCAAATTAATCATTTTGGATGACTCCTTGCATAAGCCCTTTCATAACAATATCGACTAATCATTAAACAATTGAAAGAAAAATCGCTTCTACTGCTCCAGCCGCAGCATTCGTCATTTTGTCTGTTCATTCGCGTGACCAAAACGAAATAAAGGGAGCTCAACCATTACACGGCGCTTTTAATGGCGCATGCCATAGGAACTCAACGCAATTTCGACTCGGCCAGAAAAACGAGCAAATTTTGCAGGATGTTAACTGGAATTTGTCGTGAAAATATATACAAAATACACAAAAATATATACCCACAAAAATAAACAACAAACCCAAACAAACCCAAGGTCGACCATATTCAATTCAATTATGCAATTTCAATCAATTTATCAATATTAATCAATAAAATTCTAATAATAATACATAATAAAATAATATAAATGATAATATCAAAAGTCACATTTATCAGTCTGATAACTCTATACCTAAGCCTTTTCCCAATGTTGCCAAAACAGTTCCGTCCGCTGGCGGAGGTATTTGATCATGGACGTCACTTTCGACCCATACCTTCCGTCAATTGACAAATAACCGTTCTGCCTCTGGATCATATCTGACACATCTTTCAATCCTGTCTGGTCACAAATGCAAGTTTACCAACCACTGAAGGCAATTCAACCCTTCATTTGTGAGACAATCAACCAAATTGATCAGACAGATATGAACCAGTTCATTGGGTACCCAAAGTGCTTGATAATTAAAATGTTGTAAGATTCCTGAAATGCCGTACCAATGAATGGCAATTAATTCATAATATTGACCCATGTAATCCAATCACACTGAAAGTGCAACCTTCCAACAAACTTTGTGACCTGTAATACAGCATTTATCCTGCAGGGCTGTAAAACTATCCTTAACAGCCCATGCACTCAATTTACATCAAAACCCAATGATGACATGCCTGACATGATGACATGATGACATGCTGACATGCCTGACAATCATAGCAATTTTCATGATTGTAAAACCTTAGGGGTATTAATACTATGCGAAATACGACACTCATTGTATTTTTGTAAAAATAACTGTGTATTATTGGCTGCACTTATTCTCCCTTACAAGGCTGTGAGAGGTTATATGGTGGATACTATTGTCCCTCTCGAACTTCTGTGCAAGTCATACACTCATCTGTATATTATCTAACGATGTAACTGTGTCGTACCATTTCACAAATTATTTTAGCAGTATTGGGGCCATGGTTTGAGGAGGGGGGGAAGAGGGGTGCAAAAACACATGCATACCCACACATACATACCCACATACCCATACCCACACACACAAAAACACAGCAAGACCACATAATGAGGTGATATGCTAAATCAATATGGGATCCAATGGGATATGGGATCCACAATCCCATCCAATCCCATACAATCAACAATCCTATTCAACAACACACTTCTATACATGCCTCACAATCTGTAATATAACCTGACTTGGTGGGGAGGATGATGGCAGGATGGGGTTTAGGATTGGGGTAGAGGGGACAGGAAATGGAAGGGGGGGGGGGGGAAAGGACGTGATGTTAGTTCACCACTTGAAAGGGTCACCAAATCCATTTACCTGTAAATTCACCCATATATATACAGATCTAAGTTTTGTTTCATCAAACAGGTACAATTTTGTGTTTGGGTCCAGTTAATTGCCTTGCCACATGGCATAGTATCTTATTTCAATAAATTCCTGTATGACCTCCCCAATACTCATCTGTAACTTACATATGTAATTACAATTGTCTCCCAAATGTGTTTGGCTGGGGGGTGTAGGGCAGGAGAAGGTGAAAGAGGTTACATTTAAAAAAAATCGTTTCTGATCCCATATGTAAGAAGTGGACAGGGACCAAGACGCAACACCAAGCATTGCCATGGGCAACCTGCCTGCACGCATTCCAGTGGCAGGATACAATTACCGGCATCAGTGTGTGCAAATCTTACTTGGAGATGACACGGAAAACCTTTATGACAATGCTAAACTCACTTTTGTAGCACAATGGGAATTTATGTTTGAAAATCGAAGCCAGCCGATTTTCCCTTAGCACTGTATACTGTATAAAATGCAGTTTTTTTTTTTACAAAAATCGCTAGTTATTTAAAAATCCTCAGATAATCGTTTTTTAAAAATCGCTGTTCAACTTGTGCGAGAGCATATCGACTCGTCCCTCGTGACCACATCAAAGAAGAGGCTCACCACAGGAAAAATATATTATATAAGTCTCAACCGTAGGAACCCAACAATATTTGAATCATCATACAAAAGGAACGGGCAGATATGTGACGCAGACCATTAAACTGGAATCACGTATGAAATCAAATGAATACACAAAAAGCATATTCATACACAAAATATTTTCATGACTGGACGAATGCAGCACCTTTTTCGCTAACGTCCCGGGATTCGTTAGTGGCTCTTTGCAGTCGTAGAATGTACCGAAAAAAATTCAAATTACAGAAAAAAAACAAAAAAAAAATTTATTATTATTATTTAAAAAAAAAAAAAAATCGTCATGACTTCTGACATCTTTTCACACCTTTAAGACCCGAAGGGACCAAGCGGTCCTCCCTCGAGGAGGTGTGCCTCGTGGCTTTTTCCACCTTCCACATATCAACAAAAATACACAAAACTCAAACACTGAACAATTATCGCAGATTAACATCAGACTACACAGATAACAAACAAAAGCTTACCTTGTTCTGTGGAGTTGACTCCCTTACGGACCACCAATTTGTAGAATAATAAATTTAACTGCTTTTCTACTTCAGAAACTTCCAGAAACTCGTTATAGCAAAATCAATGTTTTATTCACTTTTGAGAGTTTTGCTGTATTTCACTAAATGTACGAATTAGATATTAATGACGTTGTTCTGTCGGTCGTGGCTGTAGCTCCTTCTGTAGGTCTTTTGTTGAAACTCGTTCAGTTGTTGACCAGTCTCCAGTTGGTTGATCAGGTCAACTGGTCTTCAAGTTGTTCAGTCACTCTCCCAGTCCATTGCTTCTCCGTCACTCTCCCAGTTCTCTCTGCTTCCCAATCGCAACTTTCTCCTGGTTTTAAAGCCCCAAACTCCTTTGATGTTGCGGAGCATGCAGGGTGTCTCTGGTTCCCTTATCCAAAACCTTATTTGGCTCTCTCTTGGCCAGCTAGTACTTATTTCTGTTCAAGAGGTCAAATGCTCTGACCTGCTGAGGAAGAATTTGCAGCCTGTGTGCAGTGAACTGAACATAGGCTATTTTTGATAGACAGGTGGCGGTCCAAGAGCGTTACACATTTTGTCTGAAATTAACTCTCTCGATCACCTGTTAGCTCTAGTTCTATGCTCTTGGCTCATCTTGTAAAGTAAAACATATTCCTTTTACTTTGTAAAGTAAAACATATTCCACTTTAAACAAGATTACATTGAGATATATTCTAGCAATATTGTCAATATGAATATTTATTCCCTGACACTGTGTCTTCCATTAATTGACACTCCATTGCACCGAATCCAGACAAGGTAGTATCCCCTTTCAATTTCCCCAGAACCTCCATTGGATTTCCCTTTCCTCAATTGCCAGCTGCATTGAGCGGTTCGCTGAATTCTGCTGCAGCTGTGGGTTGTTGTTTTCGCTGCAAGACTCCATTAGACACGAGGTCATCTCGGAGCCGAAGGTGGGAGGAGTCGGCCCAGCGCTGGGAACAAGGCGTGGCCTTGCCAACGCCTCCTCTAAGGGCGGGATCGGTGAGCCCTCGCGACCAATCAGGGCCGAGGCGATCTCACCGATGGGCGTGTCCTGGAGGCCGGGCAGCTTGATCGCCCGAGAGAGATATAAGCGCGCGTGGAAGCCTTTAGTTGAGTTGCGTCAGAGATACGGCAGATGCGTGACCCAGCTGATTTCTGCAGAGAGCCGCTTCAACCAGCCCCGTTTCAACCAGCCGCGTGAAGCCCTGACGGGGCAGCGAGTGACCCTGCCGGTGTGCGGTGTAAAGCCGAATACAAGGAGCTGCCGGCTCCTCGCTTCCCGCCCGGAGTGGACCTGCTCGCTGTGCCCTGTGATTCCACCTGCTCATCCCTCCAAACCATTCCTGCCATTCCATCCTTTTGTGTACGTGAGTTTGTTTTGTGTGTTCTGTCCTGGGTTATATCCTTATTGTGTGTATTAGATTAAGGCTGTGTCTTCCATTAATTGACACTCCATTGCACCGAATCCAGACAAGGTAGTATCCCCTTTCAATTTCCCCAGAACCTCCATTGGACCTCCATTGAGTTTGTTTTGTGTGTTCTGTCCTGGGTTATAAGTAAGTCTGTATAAGCTAGAAATTGCACTGTGTCCTTCTGGTCCGTCCCCCTTTCTACATTATTTTATTATCCTTCCTTCTTCCTTGGCTTCTTTCATTGTGTAAATAGTAATAATAAATAATAGTCGTATTTCCAACCTTTTGCCTTCGTCTTCTTCTTCTTCACATCCGTCGTCTTTGTCTTTTCCCCATTGAATACCTGTGGCACGATTTGGCCAACGCTCAGGATCGGGTCTAGTTTCTGTTAACGGTTCGTGCCGCGGCTGCCATCCGCTTGGCAAATTAACATCTTATCCGCGGTCGTGAATGAATCTGCTCACCTGCCTCTGTAGGGAGCTTGTGCAGCTTCAGGGACCACGTCGGTCAGTCACAAATGAGGGGACTAATCCCCCCCCCCCCCCCCCCCCGAGAAGGGATCCGAGGCCGACGTTGGGTTCCGTAACAATATATATATATATATATATATATATATATATATATATATATTAGGGTGGTCCTCAAATGTAAACATTAACTTTTCTAAAGTGCTTTTACATTTTTTTATTACACCTGTAGAGAGAACAAATTGGGTAAAATTTCATTTCATTTTGAAAACTTTTACCACTATCACATGGCCCCTGCTAATCTACTAATCAGCACTATACAGAAATTATTTCAGTTTGTTTCAGTTATGATGGCGAGTGCAAGTACTTCAAGAAAAGCAACCAGAAAAAAGAACCATGTGTGGCTGATAGGCTGCCATATTGAAAAACTACCAGAAACTCGGCTCCCATCTTGGCAAGAGATTCTGCAGCGATACTTTAAGCAACATCATGCTGAGAAATTGAACATAAGCAGTGCCGCAATAACTGTTGTTCGTGAGACATTATGCATCTGGGAGAAAGCACGGATCCCCACTGTAGATGAGTGGAATATCATTGCAAAACTAGAGAGAAAAGTAGAACAATACAGATCCATCCTGAAAGTAAAGAGCTGGCGATCTGTCCCTCAGATAAAGAAAGAAGAGCAGTTTCAAACCGGTCGACGTGACTTATTTGACATTGCTCATGTTGATGTCTTTGATCTGATCAAAATATCAGAGGACCGTGAATTCCTTGAGGCATAATGGGAGCCAGGTCGACGGGGCTTTATGGTTGGTGTTGACAAGGTGCTAGCAGGAAAAGAGGAGCGGACACATCAACGCGACAAGGTGTTGACTGAAAGAGAGCAGCATGAAAAAGAGAAGCAAGCAGCCCGAGAGGAGACTCTTGAGCTCGCATCATCAACAGACAGCAGTGCTGAAGCCAGTGATCATGACGACTCTGCTGTTCTATCTGCTTCAAAGAGGCAGAGCCGAAAGCGTGCAAGTAGCATTGTTACACCGGACCTAACAGCAGCTCTCGACCACACCAAGGTTAGCGATCGATCAGATGTTCACATCTTGTCAGCAGCAGCCTCTGCTCTGGGACATGACCCTTCAGAGTTGGCCATCAACTGCACATTGATCAGGAAATCCAGGCGGATCCAACAGAAGGCAATTGCAGGTGACATCCAGGCTTCCTATGCTCCAAACACAAGGCTGGTGGTTCATTGGGATGGCAAGCTCCTTCCAGACGATGGGACTAAAAAAGTTGATCGCCTTCCTGTCATTGTCAGTGACCCTCAAGGAACTGGAAAGCTTCTGGGTGTGCCAAAGCTGCCAGCAGGAACTGGACTAGCAACAGCTGCTGCTGTTATGCAATGCCTCGAAGAATGGCATTTGCAAGACATGGTGGCAGGTATGAGCTTTCACACGACAGCCAGCAACACTGGTTCAGCACTTGGTGCATGCACTATTTTGCAGCAAAAGCTTGGACGACCACTATTACATTTTGCATGCCGGCATCACATTCTGAAACTAGTGGTAGAGGCAGCAATGGCATCATTCAAACCATTTCTTGGTCCATCAAAAGGACCTGAGATAGCCGTCTTCAAGCGTTTCCAGTCAAACTGGATTTCCATTGACCAAAGCAAGTTTAAGCCAATGATGCCTGATGACCTGGACTCTGTAGTTTCAGGTGTATTTTTAAGTTGCAAAGAAGATGTCGTTTCATTCTGCATCCAGAAACTGGAATCGGGCCAACTGCGAGATGACTACCGTGAACTTCTTGAGTTGACTATTATTCTGTTTGGTGAGCATCCTCCGAGAGGATTCAGGTTCATGCAGCCAGGAGCCATGCATCGGGCAAGATGGATGGCCCGTGTGATTTATGGAATCAAGATCTACTTGTTCCGTGATCAGTTTCGACAGACCCCAAAGGAACTCACTGGCATAAAGCATTTTACAGCATTTGTTGGAGCAGTGTATACCAAAGCCTGGTTCAGCACTCCATCTGCCATTGGCGCTCCCGCTGGAGACCTAACTCTCTTAAAAGCACTCACTTTCTATCCTGATTCAGTGATTGCCGAAACCACCAGCAAAAAGCTTTCCAATCACTTGTGGGACCTCAGCGAAGAACTGGCAGGACTTGCTCTGTTTGACGATAGTGTTGAGCTTGATGTCAAGCGAATGATAGTAGCTGCTCTTAAAGAAGAATGCCAAGAGAATCCTCAACCACGGGTACATGTGGATCTTACAGCAAAAGAAGCCATCGCTGCCAAGACTGTTGCAGATTTTGTTACTTCTGCCTCACTGCGAATTTTTACTGCATTCAAAGTCAATACTGACTTCCTAGAAAAGGACCCTGGTGAGTGGGCTGATGACCCATCATTTCAGTCATCACAGCAAGTCTTGCATGGTATTGCCACTGTCAACGACTTTGCAGAACGTGGTGTAGCATTAATACAGTACTACAATCAAGTCTTGACAAAGGATGAACAGCAGCGCCAGTACCTGTTGCAAGTTGTTGAGTGGCATCGCCATCAGTTCCCCGACGCAAAGAAGATAAAGAGGAAATAATTTACCACAGAACTTATTCATGAGGAATCAATGGTCTGGAGGACTCTTACTCTGTGTGTTTATGATGATTGTCATACATTCTTACTGATTTGGGATTACATCTGAGTATTAGTTTATTAAAAACAATTTTGTGTGTCGATACTGAAACATTGTAATTTTCAACCCATGTGTGACAGTAGTAAATAAAGTCGTGCAGAAACCATCTTTGGCACATTTCATTTTTTCACAACAAGGAACAATTTTAGCAACAAGCACCTGAAAAAAGTCCAATTTTATTTTTTGGTGTACATTTGAGGACCACCCTAATATATATATATATATATATATAAATATATATATATATATATATATATATATATATATATATATATGTATATATATATATATACATATACATAATATCTTATTGTAATAGTCTTATGGTTATAATGGAGCAAACGTATATGGTTATGTCGTCATGTCGTTATGTTTATATGCGACGAAAATGGCTTCTTCTTCTTCTTCAATTAAAATTGAAGTTACAACCCACTCCCCTGTGTGTTTGTGTGACCCACTCGTGTGTGTGTGTGTGTGTGTGTGTGTGTGTGTGTGTGTGTGTGTGTGTGTGTGTGTGTGTGTGTGTGTGTGTGTGTGTGTGTGTGTGTGTGTGTGTGTGTGTGTGTGTGTGTGTGTGTGTGTGTGTGACCCACTCCCCTGTGGGTGATCCATTCCCTGGTGCAGTGTGCGTGATGTGGGAGGGTGAGGATTTGAGCTCTTGAAGTCACACTTTACATGAGATGCAATCACACATTTCAAACTGTATTTCCCATGTGCACGCACATGCATTCACATGTTATCAGAAGTAAATACATTGTGTAGATTACATTATTTGTGGATCTGATAAATTGCCAGTAACCAGTTTGTAAAACTGAATGTGCAGCATCAAACTCAAGATGTCCAAATGTCACACACGTTGCTGCCCGTGGGATTCCCACGGGTGACCCCACTCGTTCCAAAGTAAATGAGAATCACCTGCTTGAAATCCAATTATTTATAACAACTTCTAAAAGGTGCCAATAATATTGTCCGGGCCGTTTTAGGATTTCTGTGTGGAATTAGCCAAGATTTTGTAAGTTTTTCAGCTTTTTTATTTTGTTCCACTAAAAACCAAAGAAATATAAATGTGGATACCAAAATATTTTTTAATTCCAAAAATTTTCTGGAAGAAATGGTGCATTATTTGAAAAAAGTGCAAGGGTGCCAATATTTTTGGCCACGACTGTACATTGTACGGTACATATATACAACACAGTAAATATACACAGTACATTATACTGTCTCCAACACACTATACCCACACACTTGTAGTGAATACCCCGATTTCCTGTTTGGAGTGTGGATTCCACCGTAATTAAAAGATCCTTTTACAACTCTGAATTTACCGAGTTTATGACACGATTATTGCTGTGATTTTGGCTTTAACAGTTTCACCAATGAAAAAGTGTGTTGGATTCTTTAATATTTGTGGTATTCCGATCACTGAGAATTCATTGACAAGGTGCTCGTGCTTACGATAATTTATTAACAACATGAGCTCATTTCTAATCACGTGATGCCAATGAAACGCTGTTGGTTGGTCATACGTCATCACCCTACCCCCATACACCCCAGCACCACCCCTTCCTGCCCTTTTCCAGCTTACACTCCTAAAACACACAAGACCTCTTCAACAGGTAGGCTACAAACATTTTGTGCTTATATAAACGGCTAAAATACAGGAATTTCCTCTTTTTATTTGGACTTTCAATTTGGAACCAAAGAGGAATTCATTTTTCAAGATGTTTCCTAAATTTTATAGAAGTCACACAACTGTGAACTGAGCCTCTTGTCGATAATGTCACCTGTGCAGGGAGTGACCAAGTGATATATAAAGAGGCAGTCCAAAGCATAAAGATCAGCACCAAGACTGAAGAATCTCTTTGTACACAAAGGTAGGAATCTTTACCATACTAATTTTCCTCTTATTGTTGTAACATTTATATATTCTTACATTGTGTAAAATGATACAAGTGCAGTACTGTACCGTTAGATAAAACAACATGTGCATGCTCGGACAGAACAACAACAACACTGATGATTTTGAGAATTCGGGTAAAACCTTGTCGAAGTTTTAGGAAAACTAGGGGCCCGTTGGTCCATTGTGTCAAATTGTCTTTGGTTTTCACCGCCATGCAGCATACCTGCCTGCCGTGCCCCGGATTATTTTGGGTCCTCGGAGTCTTTTGGGTGCTCAGGGACTTTTGGGTCTTTTTTTATTTTTATTTTTTGTATACAAGATCGAGGCTCGTGAAAGAGCTAAGAGTATTTCAGAGTATTTTATTTTTCAGGGTCTTCAGAGTATTTTGGGTCTTCTGGGTCTTTTGGGTGGTCGGGGAATTTTAGGTTTTCTGGGTCTTTTGAGTCCTCATAGAATTTTGGGTCATCTGCGTCTTTCGGGTCCTCAGGGACTTTTGAGTCCTCAAGGACTTTTGGGTTATATGGGTCTTCGGTGACTTTTTGGGTCCTTGTGGACTTTTGTGTCCTCTGGATCTTTAGGGGTCTTAGGGAAATTTAGGGGTCTTAAAAGGTCTTCAAAGGTTGAAGGGTCTCAGCAGTCCAAAGAGTTAAAAGGTACATTTCATTCATAGTACATAATACATTTTTAATTAACCGACGTATGCAATTAATAGATAGAAAAAGTATGCCTCTCTCTCACACACACACACACACACACACACACACCACACACACACACACACACACACACACACACACACACACACACACACACACACACACACACACACACATACCTCGTCCATTTATAGTAGATAAAAGTATATTGTTACGTGTCGATCTTGGGGCACCGCAGCGAGTGCACCGAGAACCCAGAACCTGGAGAGTGTCTCACAGAAAATAAAAAAGACACTGATGTGCCCTTAGGGTAAAACCAACAAATGACAGGAGGGAGGCACAAGGGTAACTTTATAAGGAATATATTAATCCCAACTTATTGAAGCATGGAGAAGAACCTGAGTCCATAGAAAAATCTGTATCACATTTTATGAACACGGGAACTCCAATCTGTGAAAGACGATGTGTTACGTGAAGGACATGAGAGGTTGGAGGGACGAATGAGCTCCGAGAGCATGCACCAGTCAACCAGCCGAGAGCCTTCTCAAGAACAGCGCATTAATTACCAGAAAGGACAAGGAGCAGCTTTGAAATTGTCGCCGAGATAACAGCAGTGTAACAGCAGTGTAACAGCAGTGCAGGTAGATTCCATGAGTAGAGGGAGTTCAGAGACGAATACATCAAAATGTATGATTATAAGAAGCGAAGCCGAACCTCCACAGACCAATGCACAGCGGGTTGAAGTTGGTCTATCGTAGTTATGGAATAGGTGAATCGCTGAAACTTCCCAGGTTCGCACACAAATGACCCCATATTCCTCCTTCACTCGGTATGGCTTGGTTCATCCGGTTTTGTTTATAGCGTCTTGTTATCCTCTTCCCTGTTTACTTAACAAATAAATCTTTTAAAAAGGTAAGAAGACATGTTTCAGCTACCTATCTGTTTCCATGTGTGTCTGCCACCATTATTTCCCACAATTGAATGTTCCCCGGAGAACAGTAAAGTTAGAATGAATTAATTGAATGCAGTACAATAAAACATTGTTCGGTCCATCTTTCGAGTCTAACTCGGTCCTGAGGTTCCTGTCTTAATGGGAGCTTCAGACGTGACAATATATAAAATTATATATATATATATATATATATATATATATATATATATATATATATATATGTATATATATATATGTATATATATATATATATATATATATGTATATATATATGTATATATATTGTTATGTTTGTAGGGGGTAGGGATACGATAGGCCAGTTAGAGTGGATAGATTAGTGTGCTCCGACTGTCGTGAAGAAGAAGAACCACCTAGATGTACTCCTAGTACCCAACTGCAAAGCCGCAATGAGCTGGCGAAGCCAAAGCCTCTTGCCACTATTTTACCCATCACTGTGGCATCAGTAGGTTAGGTAGTTGGTAGTAGGTAGGTTAAGTAGGTACCGTCGGTGTAGTATGTTTAGTAGGTGTAGTAGGTGTAGTAGGTGTAGTATGTGTAGTAGGTGTAGTAGGTACCATTTGCATTCTGGATGAGATTAAAATTGATA
The DNA here is from genome assembly GCF_964187855.1 of Myxine glutinosa. Lineage (NCBI taxonomy): Eukaryota > Metazoa > Chordata > Myxini > Myxiniformes > Myxinidae > Myxine > Myxine glutinosa. The sequence continues at coordinate 10,219,466 of NC_136272.1, read as the reverse complement.
AAATTTACTTCTTGATTAATTCGGTGAATTCTGTCTCAACTTCGGATATTTCCGGCCGTGAAAAACTATCCCCGATGGCCGCGAGATTTCTAAAAAATAATTCTTCATCAATTTTAGAATATTTGACGCCGTTTTCACCCTCCGAAACGCGTAATAAGCTTTTTTAAAATATTTTTCAAATGCTCGAATCTCATTGGTTCCGGTGTTTGGTGACGATTTTCGTTGAACATAACGAGGTTGGTCTTAACGTATTTTAATTACAAATTAGAGGTGCATTAGATTGTGAATCAAACAAAGACGGGTGAAACAAACTCCTATTTAACTTTTTCGCAATTGTTTTATGCAAACTTCCGCATCCGGTCGATGGCGGCCTCCATTGCGTGATTTGGTTTTAGAAATATTTTTTCAAATGCTCGAATCTCATTGGTTCCGGTGTTTGGTGACGCTTTTCGTTGAAGATAACCAGGCCCGTGCGGGCCGAGGTTGGTCTTAAAGCATTTTAATTATATCAATTAGAGGTGCATAAGATTGTGAATCAAACAAAGACGGGTGAAAGAAACTCCTATTGAACGTTTTTCAATTTGTTATGCATACTTCCGTATCCGCAAGATGGCGGCCTCCATTGCGCTTCGGAATTCTCAAGCCAAGGGATACAGCATAATCTGGTTTTGGACATAATACGTACGCGTTTATTGACAACACCGGCTTCGCCGGCTACTAGTACCGACTGCAAAGCCGCAATGAGCCAGCGAAGCCAAAGCCTCTTGCCACTATTTTACCCATCACTATGGCATCAGTAGGTTAGGTAGTTGGTAGTAGGTAGGTGTAGTAGGTACCGTACCTGGTAAGACTTGGTAAAAGAGAAGAGCAGACAGTCCTCCCCAATACCTGCATACAATAAATGTCACAAGAAGCTTAAGGAAGTAACTATACGATGTGCTAGCTTAAGGCCTATTTTAAGAAATTTTAACTGGGCTTAACATGCGTTTTCACAGTATGTGTGTAGTCTTCTAACTTCAGTCTCGGTCAGGGCTGGTTCTCTCCGGGCACTGCGGCTTTCTCCACCAGAAGAAGTTAGCTTGCAATGATTAATTCGGTGAATTCCGTCCGTCTCAACTTCGGATATTTCCGACCGTGAAAAACTATCCATATTTCTAAACTATATATGTAAACCGCTTATACCGTATTTCTGGCCGTGAAAAACTATCCCCGACGGCCACGAGATTTCAAAAAAATAATTCTTCGTCAATTTTAGAATATTTGACGCCGTTTTCAGCATCCGAAACGCATAATAAGCTTTTTTAAAATATTTTTTCAAATGCTCGAATCTCATTGGTTCTGGTGTTTGGTGACGATTTTCGTTGAAGATAACGAGGTTGGTCTTAACGTATTTTAATTACAAATTAGAGGTTCATTAGATTGTGAATCAAAGAAAGACGGGTGAAACAAACTTCTATTTAACTTTTTCGCAATTGTTTTATGCAAACTTCCGCATCCGGTCGATGGCGGCCTCCAGTGCGTGATTTGGTTTTAGAAATATTTTTTCAAATGCTCGACTCTCATTGGGTCCGGTGTTTGGCGACGCGTTTCGTTGAAGATAACCAGGCCCGTGCGACCCGAGGTTGGTCTTAAAGTATTTTAATAATAAATTGGAGGTGCATAAGATTGTGAATCAAACAAAGACGGGTGAAAGAAACTCCTATTGAACGTTTTCAATTTGTTATGCATACTTCCGCATCCGCAAGATGGCGGCCTCCAATGCGCTTCGGAATTCTCAAGCCAAGGCATAATCAGGTTGTCGACATAAGACGTACGCGTTTATTGACAACACCGGCTTCGCTGGCTATAAGTAGGGATCTGGTGGACCATGTTTTCGGATTGAGTGTATCTTCGTCCCCATTACGAGGAGTGGGGTATGTTAATTAGTTCAGGGATTATGGGTAATGTATCCCTTGCATGTCGATACCTCTGTAATTTATTTTCTGTGTCCCTTTTGGCACCACACCATAGACACTAGCCAAATCGCGCATTTAAACATCCCTAGTTAATAAAAAGCTAACCGGAAGTCATGCATCAAGCCCTACCGCTGACCACCCAGACTTGGGAAGCACACAGCCACAGGTCGGGCAGGCGGAGGCCAAGCCCCAAGGAGCCATGATTGGGCAGGGTTTTGATTGATGGAAAGGACTGGAAGGGAGTGACTCGCTGATTGGCGAAGCACCCCAGATGACGTCAGAGCTTGGTGATAAAAGAACGTGCTCGCGGACATTTTCTCCCTCTTCGCTCTTCTTCTTGGCTTGACACGCTAGTGGACATTCTCTGTTCTCTTCTCCTTGGCTCCTCGCTCTGACTGATTCCCTCTTACGCCTGCTCGCTTTGAACTTTGTTGGTGAACGATCGCATTTTTTATCTCTCTCCACATCAATGCCCTTCTGGTTCTTCTCTGATTTTGGATCTCATCACGGGCAGCCGTGCGCCAATATGTTGCTGGTGGTCATGAGGGGGAAGAGCCGTGGCTTCCCAAGCAAGAGCGATGGGTGGACGAGCACTGCTGGCTCGCTGCAATGCGACACACAGTGAGGACTGGGTTCCAGCCAACAAACGAGCGGTTCCAGCCAACAAACGAGCGGTTCCTGCCAACAAACACAGGCCGTTCCTGCCAACAAACACAGGCGGTTCCCGCCAAAGAGCGATTGCATTTTACCGCGAATGCCGAGACGAGTTCTGATGAGACGCACTGGTCGAGTGGAGCTAAGTGCAATTAAATAACACGTTTTGCTTTTACCGTTCTATTTCCCATTGTCCGTATTTGATTCAGTGTGTGGGAGCGCTCCATATATACATTTTAGTGCTACTGTGTTTTATTTTGTACCGGCAATTTCCTAATAAACCGGATATTTATTTTTGAACATTTTCAATCCGTTTCCTGTGAGTTTATTTATTACAGGTGAACACTGCATCGGGGAAACCATTCAGGTTAGGATCCGGTTTCCTCTCTCCCTCTTAATCCCCTTGCGTATTATCCGCCATTTGATTGAATGCCTCGGAGTGACAGCTCGTTTCGTCATCCGTGCTACCCTGCTGTGTTCACCACACAAGGTAGTTACTCGACAATGTATATATATATATATATATATATATATATATATATATATATATATATATATATATATATATATATATATATATATATATATATATATATATATATATATATATATATATATATGTATGTATGTATGTACGTACCCTACGTATGTAGAGGAACTGAGTTCGATTCCCAATCTGGGCACATTATTTTCCCAAAAATATTGACTGGTTGATACATACACGCTTGTTATATTGATACATACACGTTTGTTATATTGATATATACACGCTTGTGATATTGATACATACACGCTTGTGATATTGACGCATACACGCTTGTTATATTGATGCATACACGTTTGTTATATTGATACTGTTACGGGGTCCCCCCCCGCCTTACCCCTGGTCTCGATGGACCTCCGGACCCCGAGAGGGTCCCCGGCAGAAAGATGTTTCTACCCCTCACTGGAACCAGCAAATGAAACAGTCGAGTCAAATGATGCAACCACACCCGGTTTAAGCAAACCATAATATATTATAAATCCCACACGAAGAGCCATACCGAAATGGGGCAAGCCATACAGCAATGGGGCAAGCCATACAGCAATGGGGCAATCACACACAAAGAGCCATACAGCAATGGGGCAATCACCCCTACTTTCAAATCCTACGATAATATCCCTATCAAGCCCCTCAACCCCACACTCACGGCACCTCCCCCAATGTCTCTGCTCCACTCCAAGGCGAAGTCCCAATGTCTCTGTGCGCTCCCGCGATCGGGGAGTCAAGGTCCGATGGTCAATTGAGGCGTCGACGAGCGAGACGACCCCGAGGTCACGTGCTCAGCCCCCAGCAGCACAGCGGTGGAGAGGAACCTCACAAAGATTCGAATTGAGGCGTCGACGAGCAAGACGACCCCGAGGTCACGTGCTCAGCCCCCAGCAGCACAGCGGTGGAGAGGAACCTCACAAAGATTCGCTCCGACGTACACGTTGCGGTTCAACCCGTGAGCCTCCGTAGAATTCGCACGTGCCCCTCTCTGGCACGGCCGTTCCCGGCAATCCACCAGGGAATAATGCCCAGCCGACACGACGAAATCCTGTTCCCTGCAGGGTGCTCGCGTGGCCAGAATGGCGAGCAGCTTTCGCTCCAACCCGGGGTCTCAAGGTCTGGATCCTCCGGAACCTCACGGAGAATACCCGGCGACACAGGCTCCCCGCACTCCGGCGATATTTCTTATCGACCAAACTTCCTTTTAAGGACGCAAGGTTCCCTCGCACTGTACGTCGAACGCTCGACCCGGAGCCTCCACCACCATGTCTCTTTCGGATCTCCTCCCACCTCCCTTTTCTTCGCTCCACCTCTTCCGGTCTCGATCCGGATTTCCTTTAAACAACAACAATCCCAATACTTGGACCCACAATAATAATAACAACACTAGGAATGAGTGCCGAACCCATAACACTCCCCCCCCCCCCCCCCCCCTTCAGGAAAGAAAGTTTGACCCCAGCGAAAACTTTCTTTGCAGGCCAACTTTTGTAAACAAACCACCCAAGCCCATTGATAGTACTTTTTCCCGGGAGGCCAAGCTGAGTATTCCTTACATGGACGCCTTTAGGAACATGGAGTTCACGGTTAGTCCATGCAGGAACGTTTACTACATGGACGCCTTTAGGAACATGGCGTTCACGGTTAATCCGTGTAGGAAATTTCATTACCTGGACGCCTTTAGGAATGTGGCATTCACGGTTAATCCGTGTAGGAATTTTGGCTCGGCTGCTCCGCAGCATTCAGTGCTTCACCTCTTTCCAACTTCCCTAAGATTCACGGTTGGACCACCTGTCACTGTAGTCACGTGAATAACGGTCTCCTTCTCGGCCGCTATCCTGATAGTCGTCCTTTCGGGAGCTGCCGTAACTCGGGGAGCCTCCATAGCAATATCGGCTGCGGCCACCACCAACACTACCGCCAAGTTGTCCTCTTCTGTAGCCCCCTCGATGCCGACGAAATGCCTTCCCTACTGTTATGGTCCAACCCTCCAACTCCTGGTTATTCAGATCCTTTTCTGCATTTCTGGCGTCCTTTGAGTTTTCAAACGTGACAAAGCCAAACCCTCTGGACTTCTGTCTCTCCCTGTCTTTTATCAGCAGCACTTCCAAAAGCGGTCCATATTGGCTGAAGGTAGACTCCAGAACATCTTCCTTTGTTTTGAAGTTCAGTCCACCTACAAAGAGCTTGCCAACTTTGCCTCCATCCCTGACTGGTGTGGTGTTATTTCCCATATCGGACTTTTTCACAACCATCAGGTTACGAGAAACTTGACCCCCGGCCAAATCATTCCCAACCACAACTGATACTCCCTCTACAGGAAGAGTGGATTGCAACCCCACAGTGACCAGTCCTGACACCAAATCAGACTCTAGATTGATGACATGAAGGGGAGCGCTAACCCAGCCACCGATCCCCTGTAACCGAACACTATCACCAGTTGCTGTACCCTCCGACAATGGCAAAATGCCTTCAAGCATTAAGGATTGATGTGCTCCGGTGTCCCTCAATACCCTAACAGGTCTTGGGTTAGTCGAGTCTCCCTCCAGTGAGACAAACCCCTCATAAATAAATGGTTGGTAACTCTTCTGCGGGTGATTCCTCACATTTGCCATCGCATTCGGAGTGGTACTAGTCAGACTCCGCTCCCGATTTTCCTTTCCCAAAGCATGACAGTGGGACATCAAGTGTCCCGGTTTATGGCAAAAAGGGCAAGTAGGCCCGGAGGAGAACCTCATGGTCTGCCTCGAGGCCCACGGAGGATACGACTGCCTTGAAACCGTTGACTTCCGACCTCCAGAAGTCGTGATATGAAAGTGGTCCTCCTCTCGAGTCCGCCCCCATGAATTTTCGTTCTCCGCCCCTGCTGTACCATAGCTCCCCTGGCTACGTCTAGGCGAGAAGTTAGGGTTGTGGAACCCCATCCTGTGGGTTAAGGCAAAGTCATCTGCCATGGTTGCTGCCTCATACAACTTTGGTACTTTCCTTTCCTCCAGGTGTATTTTAATGTCCTCGTGGACACACTGTTGGAATTCCTCCACCAGGATCAATTGTCGCAATGGTTCGAAGTCTTTCCCAACTCCTTTCGAATTGCACCACCTATCAAACATGGTTTCTTTCAATCTGGCAAACTCCACGTGGGTCTCACTCTCCCTCCTCATGGCATTCCGGAATTTCTGCCGGTAAGCTTCCAGGACCAATTCATAGGCTTTGAGAAGGTGTTTCTTCAATACCTCATAATCTGCACACTGGTCAATCGGTAAAGCCGAATAAATCTCTTGAGCTTTACCCACCAGAACACTTTGCACGAGTATGGACCAGTACTCCTCAGGCCAGTTTAACTCTCGAGCCACTTTCTCAAAGTGTGGATAAAACTTGGCTACCTCCTTCTCATTGAAGGGTGGGACCAGCCTCACATGTCTGCCAACATCGCAGGTGTTCTGACTAGGTGTCGAACCAGTCAGCAGGGATGGTACCTCTCCACATTCTCTTATTAACTCCAGCTCCTTGACTTTAATTTCCTGCTGACGCGCCAATTCACAGTCCTTTAACTCCCTTTCGGCTCTTCTCTCCTCTGCTTCGAGGTCTCTTTCCACTCTCCTTTCCTCTCTTTTTTTGTCTTCTAACCTTTCCTGGAGTTCTCTTTCCACTCTCCTTTCCTCTGTTTTTTTGTCTTCTAACCTCTCCTGGAGTTCTCGCTCCTGTGCTTTTTCCCTTTCTTGGCTCCGTAATTGCATCTCCAGTTTCCGGAGCTCCACATTTTCTTGTTCTTCTGGTAACCAATCCCAGGGGACCTCTTCCCATGCTTTTAATCCCACCATAGATTGTATCACCACTGTCTGCAACTCTGCCTTCCTCGTATTAGTTCGGACCTCCAAGCTAAAATGTTTGGCCAATTTCCAGAGGTCCGATTTTACTCACGCTCTGAACTGTGCTTCACTCGGGGTCACCGTAAACTTCTCTGCATCAAACGCCATAGTGACTACTGGTAACACCTGTTAACCTTCACACAAGAAATTTCTAACAAACAAAAACAAAAGTATATATTTTTTTTTTGTTGTTGTTGTTGTTGTTTGTTTTTGGAAGAAATTTGGGAATGTTGGAAAAAGTTCCACACTTGGGAATTCTTTCCCAGACTAAATTTAGGATTTTTTTTTTTAGATCCCGGACGCAGACCCAATTGCGAATCCACGAATATCAATTTGGACGAGCCCCCAATTTCTGTTATGGGGTCCCCCCCCCCCCCCCCCCCGCCTTGCCCCTGGTCTCGGTGGACCTCCGGACCCCGAGAGGGTCCCCAGCAGAAAGATGTTTCTACCCCTCACTGGAACCAGCAAATGAAACAGTCGAGTCAAATGATGCAACCACACCCGGTTATAAGCAAACCATAATATATTATAAATCCCACACAAAGAGCCGTACCGCAATGGGGCAAGCCATACAGCAATGGGGCAATCACACACAAAGAGCCATACAGCAATGGGGCAATCACCCCTACTTTCAAATCCTACGATAATATCCCTATCAAGCCCCTCAACCCCACACTCACGGCACCTCCCCCAATGTCTCTGCTCCACTCCAAGGCAAAGTCCCAATGTCTCTGTGCGCTCCCCGCGATTGGGGAGTCAAGGCCCGATGGTCAATTGAGGCGTCGACGAGCGAGACGACCCCGAGGTCATGTGCTCAGCCTCCAGCAGCACAGCGGTGGAGAGGAACCTCACAAAGATTCGCTCTGACGTACACGTTGCGGTTCAACCCGCGAGCCTCCGTAGAAATCGCACGTGCCCCTCTCTTGCACGGCCGTTCCTGGCAATCCACCAGGGAATAATGCCCAGCTGACACGACGAAAGCCTGTTCCCTGCAGGGTGCTCGCCTGGCCAGAATGGCGAGCGGCTTTCGCTCCAACCCGGGTTCTCAAGGTCTGGATCCTCCGGAACCTTGCAGAGAATACCCAGCGACACAGGCACAGAACACTTTACCAACTTCATCGCACTCCGGCGATATTTCTTATCGACCGAACTTCCTTTTAAGGATGCAATGTTCCCTCGCACTGTACGTCGAACGCTCGACCCGGAGCCTCCACCGCCATGTCTCTTTCGGATCTCCTCCCACCTCCCTTTTCTTCGCTCCACCTCTTCCGGTCTTGATCCGGATTTCCTTTAAACAACAACAATCCCAATACTTGGACCCACAATCTATCTATAATTCCAGTAATCTCTGTGTGTATGTGTGTGTGTCTGTGTGTTTGTCTGTGACCGCTGTTTCTCGACAACCACGGGTCCGATATACTTGAAACTTGCCAGGTATATTGCTGGGGACCTGAGGATGTGCCTTTTCAAGGTTTCATATTAATCGGAGAAGTAGTTACCGAGCTATGGCGATTTATTTACCAAACTAATCACAGAACAGGTTGCGGGGTAGGCCAGCCAATCACAGAACACGTTGTTGCGTAGGCGTGGCCGATGTGAGAGCGCGTGCGCCATTACGGATAGTAATTCAATTAAAATTGCCAGATATATTGCTGGGGACCTGAGGATGTGCCTTTTCAAGGTTTCATATTAATCGGAGAAGTAGTTACCGAGCTATGGCGATTTATTTACCAAACTAATCACAGAACAGGTTGCGGGGTAGGCCAGCCAATCACAGAACACGTTGTTGCGTAGGCGTGGCTGATGTGAGAGCGCGTGCGCCATTACGGATAGTAATTCAATTAAAAACATAAAAACATTGTCCCAATTCAGTCAGAGCGAAGGGCGTTGTTTTTTTTGTTTTTTTTCCCCACGCACGATCACGCGAAAGCGAAGAGCGTTTTATTTTTCCCCTAAAATTCAGTCGCCGGACGGTGAAAGTTTTTTTTTTTGGGCAGCTACTGGCAGCCACGTACGGGCAATCACAGGACACGTTGTTGTGTCGACGTGCCGTGTTGTTTTCCCTCGCGGTTTGGAATGTTTTTCCTTTTCATTTTTTGTTCTCTTCTCTTTCTACTTTTCCTTGCGATTAAATTGCAAAAAGCCAAAATACGTTGGCGCTAATTGAATAATTGGGCATTAACACTAAATGGCGAATAATCGTAACTGCGATATGCGAACTTCCGGACACTTGATTTGAACTTGATTTAAATTTGGAAATTTTTTTTTTTTTTTTTTTTTGGCAAGGAACGGGCACCCACGTACGGGCACGTCCTAGTAATAATAACAACACTAGGAATGAGTGCCGAACCCGTAACAATACATACACGCTTGTGATATTGACACATACACGCTTGTCATATTGATACATACACGCTTGTTATATTGATACATACACGCTTGTTATATTGATACATACACGCTTGTTATATTGATACATACACGCTTGTTATATTGCTCGAATCCAGAATCCAATCCGGGGTGAGAATCCAGATGCAGATATATACTGTTTTGCTGGTTTGTCACAGGCAGAATGAGTCATCAATGTGTGTGTCGTGCCGTCCTTCAGATAGACGTTAATCTAAGCATCCCATATGCCAGAATTAGCTAGTTAACGGTAACGATTCCACAGTGTCTTTCGCTTAGAGTAGCCGAGCTATCCTCAAAACCATGAACAAATTACAACATTCCTACTCCAATCTACATTGTGTCATTGCATCATGGCAAAGCCACACCTTCAGCCAATGATGCTATTGCTACCTTATGCTGCTGCATGAGGTGGCATCCATATCCATCACCTTGTGCTGCATATGGAAGAAGAAGAAGAAGATGATGATGAGGGAGAATCATGGATGTTGGACACGATTGTCCTTGCGATCCATGATTCCCCCCAATTCCACGTCAGGAGAAAGAACTTTGCTAAAATCACACAAAACTTCCCTCAAACGTCTGGGAAGTCAAAATCCATGACAGCGAGAGATGCTCATTCATCTGATTTGTAAAACTTGATTTGTTCTGTCTACCTGCACCTGCAGGGCCTTTAACCTCATACCTTGTAAGTTAGCTCACTTGGTGTTTACAAAGAAATATCCTCCAAACACTAACACAAAGGATTTGATGGTGAACTTGAAGTGTCCAAGGTCCGTACAGTTGTTTGGCACTAAATGTCCGACAAGCCGTAAGATTTGCCTGAAACTAAATGTGAGATTGTAGATCAGGATGCATTTATAAATAGGAGGGAAGGAATTTTGTTTATACCAGCAAAAAATTTCCATTAATGTCATTTTCATGTATTATTGTAAATAACTGTTTGAACACTTTACCAACTTCATAATGGAAACATCGTTAAATATTTTCATTGTTCACTTCTCCTTTCCTCAGATCCTCATTTCCTAATATCCCATCTCTACCCATTTTATACCTGTAGGTTCCCGGAGAATACCTGAAACGATGTCTGTGTTACCGTTTGTGGTTTTGATTGGAATTCTTGGGGCAGGTAAGAGAGTTAAAAGGATGACGTGTGTGTTTAGATTGTTGGATAAATATATAAATGTTATTTAATATAATTCAGTGTTGAACTTCATCTGAATCTTTGATTTTCTTGCAGATTTACAGGTTTGGAGATTTTATTGACTTTGTTAATTATGATTATGTAAGGCTGAAAAGGTGATGTTTCTCTTCTATTTACACGTTTGGAGATTTTATTTACTTTGGTAATTATGATTATGTATTGCTGAAAAGGTGATGTTTCTCTTCTATTTACAGGTTTGGAGATTTTATTTGCTTTGTTAATTATGATGATGTAAGGCTGAAAAGGTGATGTTTCTCTTCTATTTACACGTTTGGATATTTTATTTACTTTGGTAATTATGATTATGTAAGGCTGAAAAGGTGATGTTTCTCTTCGACTTACAAGTTTGGAGATTTTATTTACTTTGGTAATTATGATTATGTAAGGCTGAAAAGGTGATGTTTCTCTTCGATTTACACGTTTGGAGATTTTATGTACTTTGATAATTATGATTATGTAAGGCTGAAAAGGTGATATTTCTCTTCGACTTACACGTTTGGAGATTTTATTGACTTTGTTAATTATGATTATGTAATGCTGAAAAGGTGATGTTTCTCTTCTATTTACACGTTTGGAGATTTTATTGACTTTGTTAATTACTAGGGCATGCCCGTACTATATATAAGCTAGGACGTGCCCGTACGTGGGTGCCCGTTCCTTGCCAAAAAAAAAAAAAAAAAAAATTTGTGTAGGGGTGTGTGTGTGTAAACATCCTAGGGCGTGCCCGTACGTGGGTGCAAAAAAACATGCGTGCAAACAACAACAACAAAAAAAAACTTTGAAACCACGTGGCAGTAACGACCACAGAACCCCCCCCCCTCTATTTACATGAATGGTTTGGTCCATTCGCAACGACCACAGAACCCCCCCCCCCTCTATTTACATGCAATGGTTTGGTCCAAAGCGAACGGCTTGCAGTGTTTGGTAAAGAAATCGCCATAGCTCGGTAACTACTTCTCCGATTAATATGAAACCTTGAAAAGGCACATCCTCGGGTCCCCAGCAATATACCTGGCAAGTTTAAAGTATATCGGACCGGTAGTTGTCGAGAAACAGCAGTCACAGACAAACATACACACATACACACATACACACATACACACATACACACAGAGATTAATGGAATTATAGATAGATGATTATGTAATGCTGAAAAGGTGATGTTTCTCTTCTATTTACATGTTTGGAGATTTTATTTACTTTGTTAATTATGATTACGTAAGGCTGAAAAGCTGATGTTTCTCTTTTATTTACACGTTTGGAGATTTTATTTACTTTGTTAATTATGATTATGTAAGGCTGAAAAGGTGATGTTTCTCTTTTATTTACAGGTTTGGAGATTTTATTTACTTTGTTAATTATGATTATGTAACGCTGAAAAGGTGATGTTTCTCTTCTATTTACAGGTTTGGAGATTTTATTTACTTTGTTAATTATGATTATGTAATGCTGAAAAGGTGATGTTTCTCTTCTATTTACACGTCTGGAGATTTTATTTACTTTGTTAATTATGATTTTGTAATGCTGAAAAGGTGATGTTTCTCTTCTATTTACACATTTGGAGATTTTATTTCCTTTTTTAATTATGATTTTGTAATGCTGAAAAGGTGATGTTTCTCTTTTATTTACAGGTTTGGTGGACATTTTATTTACTTTGTTAATTATGATTATGTAATGCTGAAAAGGTGATTTTTCTCTTTTATTTACACGTTTGGAGATTTTATTTACTTTGTTAATTATGATTTTGTAATGCTGAAAAGGTGATGCTTCTCTTCCATTTACAGGTTTGGAGATTTTATTTACTTTGTTAATTATGATTATGTAACGCTGAAAAGGTGGTTTTTCTCTTCTATTTACAGGTTTGGAGATTTTATTTACTTTGATAATTATCATTTTGTAATGCTGAAAAGGTGATGTTTCTCTTCAATTTACAGGTTTGGAGATTTTATTTACTTTGTTAATTATGATTATGTAAGGCTGAAAAGGTGATCTTTCTCTTCTATTTACACATTTGGAGATTTTATTTACTTTGTTAATTATGATTATGTAAGGCTGAAAAGGTTATGTTTCTCTTCTATTTACAGGTTTGGAGATTTTATTTACTTTGTTAATTATGATTTTGTAATGCTGAAAAGGTGATGTTTCTCTTCCATTTACAGGTTTGGAGATTTTATTTACTTTGTTAATTATGATATTTAATGCTGAAAAGGTGATGTTTCTCTCCATTTACATGTTTGGAGATTTTATTTACTTTGTTAATTATGATTTTGTAATGCTGAAAAGGTGATGTTTCTCTTCCATTTACAGGTTTGGAGATTTTATTTACTTTGTTAATTATGATTTTGTAATGCTGAAAAGGTGGTTTTTCTCTTCTATTTACAGGTTTGGAGATTTTATTCACTTTGTTAATTATGATTTTGTAATGCTGAAAAGGTGATGTTTCTCTTCCATTTACAGGTTTGGAGATTTTATTTACTTTGTTAATTATGATATTTAATGCTGAAAAGGTGATGTTTCTCTCCATTTACATGTTTGGAGATTTTATTTACTTTGTTAATTATGATTTTGTAATGCTGAAAAGGTGATGTTTCTCTTCCATTTACAGGTTTGGAGATTTTATTTGCTTTGTTAATTATGATTATGTAATGCTGAAAAGGTGATGTTTCTCTTCCATTTACATGTTTAGAGATTTTATTGACTTTGTTAATTATGATTATGTAAGGCTGAAAAGGTGATGTTTCTCTTCTATTTACATGTTTGGAGATTTATTTACTTTGTTAATTATGATTATGTAATGCTGAAAAGGTGATTTTTCTCTTTTATTTACACGTTTGGAGATTTTATTTACTTTGTTAATTATGATTTTGTAATGCTGAAAAGGTGATGCTTCTCTTCCATTTACAGGTTTGGAGATTTTATTTACTTTGTTAATTATGATTATAATGTAATGCTGAAAAGGTGGTTTTTCTCTTCTATTTACAGGTTTGGAGATTTTATTTACTTTGATAATTCTGATTATGTAATGCTGAAAAGGTGATGTTTCTCTTCCATTTACATGTTTAGACATTTTATTGACTTTGTTAATTATGATTATGTAATGCTGAAAAGGTGATCTTTCTCTTCTATTTACACGTTTGGAGATTTTATTTACTTTGTTAATTATGATTATGTAAGGCTGAAAAGGTTATGTTTCTCTTCTATTTACAGGTTTGGAGATTTTATTTACTTTGTTAATTATGATTTTGTAATGCTGAAAAGGTGATGTTTCTCTTCCATTTACAGGTTTGGAGATTTTATTTACTTTGTTAATTATGATATTTAATGCTGAAAAGGTGATGTTTCTCTCCATTTACATGTTTGGAGATTTTATTTACTTTGTTAATTACTAGGGCATGCCCGTACTATATCTATATCTAAAATTATATCCCCCCCCTCTATTTACATGAAATGGTTTGGTCCAAAGCGAACGGCTTGCGAGTGGTGACAATCCCCCCCCTCTATTTACATGCAATGGTTTGGTCCAAAGCGAACGGCTTCCGGAGTTTGGTAAAGAAATCGCCATCGCGTGCACAAACGCGCAGGAAAGCGAATGAATCGCAAATTCGTTTTTATTAGTTGTAAAACATAGTTTAACGCCAACATAGTTTGCAAACGTGAAATAAATGAATACGCTCTCAAATGTGCCATCCGAGGCAGAGTGTGTCCGCCACGTTCGGCACACGCGATAGCTCGCTGCTCTCTGATTGGTTGAATCGTTTTTTGGACATAGCTCGGTAAGTAATTGTCCGATTAATATGAAACCTTGAAAAGGCACATCCTCGGGTCCCCAGCAATATACCTGGCAAGTGAAAAGTATATCGGACCCGTGGTTGTCGAGAAACAGCGGTCACAGACAGACAAACGTACAAACGTACAAACGTACAGACAGAGATTACTGGAATTATAGATAGATGATTTTGTAATGCTGAAAAGGTGATGTTTCTCTTCCATTTACAGGTTTGGAGATTTTATTTACTTTGTTAATTTTGATTTTGTAATGCTGAAAAGGTGGTTTTTCTCTTCTATTTACAGGTTTGGAGATTTTATTCACTTTGTTAATTATGATTTTGTAATGCTGAAAAGGTGATGTTTCTCTTCCATTTACAGGTTTGGAGATTTTATTTACTTTGTTAATTATGATATTTAATGCTGAAAAGGTGATGTTTCTCTCCATTTACATGTTTGGAGATTTTATTTACTTTGGTAATTATGATTTTGTAATGCTGAAAAGGTGATGTTTCTCTTCCATTTACAGGTTTGGAGATTTTATTTGCTTTGTTAATTATGATTATGTAATGCGGAAAAGGTGATGTTTCTCCTCCATTTACATGTTTAGAGATTTTATTGACTTTGTTAATTATGATTATGTAAGGCTGAAAAGGTGATGTTTCTCTTCTATTTACATGTTTGGAGATTTTATTTACTTTGTTAATTATGATTATGTAAGGCTGAAAAGGTGATGTTTCTCTTTTATTTACACGTTTGGAGATTTTATTTACTTTGTTAATTATGATTATGTAATGCTGAAAAGGTGATGTTTCTCTTCCATTTACAGGTTTGGAGATTTTATTTACTTTGTTAATTATGATATTTAATGCTGAAAAGGTGATGTTTCTCTTTTATTTACAGGTTTGGAGATTTTATTTACTTTGTTAATTATGATTATGTAATGCTGAAAAGGTGATTTTTCTCTTTTATTTACACGTTTGGAGATTTTATTTACTTTGTTAATTATGATTTTTAATGCTGAAAAGGTGATGTTGCTCTTCTATTTACAGGTTTGCAGATTTTATTTACTTTGTTAGTTATGATTATGTAATGCCGAAAAGGTGATGTTGCTCTTTTATTTACAGCTTTGGAGATTTTATTTACTTTGTTAATTATGATTATGGAATTTTTTTTTTTTTTTTTTTTTTTTTGTATACTGAATCGAGGCTCGTGAAAGAGCTAACATTTATTTCACAAACAAATCAACCAGACAAACAAAATATACAAAAAGAGGGAGCGGAAGACAAGATGGGGAGAGAAGGGGAAGCACACAACCACAACATTTGAGAGCAGGGAGAAGTGTGGGAGGGAGAGGGCTTGGGGGCAGGAGGCGTGGGAAGGGGGGGGGGGGGGGTGGGAGAAGTATAAAACACAAGGGGACCGAAATTAGCGGGGGTAGAAAAGATCAAGGTTTTGGATGGGGGAGGATAAGAGATGGTGGTGAACAGCTGTTTTAAAGACCTGGAGGATGGAGTGGGATTGAAGAGAGTGAGGGAGTTTGTTCCAGAGGTGGGAGAAAAGAGGAATGAAGGAGTGAAGGTGAGCAGAAAGTCTTGATTTTGGCAGTTTAACCATAAGAGGGTTGCAGGCAGATCTTGTGCGACCTGTAGGAATATTTGGGGGATAGAGCCCAGAGAGGGCTGGGGGGGCAAGGCCAGAGAGGAGTCGGTAGAAGACAGAAAGCCCACCAACCTGCCTGCGGTGAGTGAGTGAAAGGTCCTTGGAGTTAGCTTCATCGCGGGAGAATCCAATGATTCTGAATATGATTATGTAATGCTGAAATCCGACGAAGCCGACGAAGCCGACGATGTAATGCTGAAAAGGTGATGTTTCTCTTCTATTTTCAATTGATGATTCACATTATTTAATATAATTATTGAAGACATACCTGGATAGTGGATATGGACAGCAGTTGTACAGGACATTCGGATATTTGATGATTTTATAAATAGCGAGGTAAAATGTGTTTCTCTCTGACATTGCTCCTGTTCTGTGCATTTTCAGCTGCAGAATTGAAATGCTATGTTGGAGTCCCAGGTGTGAACACAGAACTGACCTGCCCAGGAAGTGAACCTGCTTGTGGCACTGCGACATCATCAATCCGTAAGCAATATTTACTTGTTTAATTTCATACAGTTAGTTACATGAGATGTTGAAAGTAATTGCTTTCCTTCTATCACACATTTCCTGCAGGTTGATTGTGAGATTTGATTTTCTATAATCTACAACGATATTTAATTGGGTATAACTTACTACTGAGATTGATGAGCATGGATAAAAGTTCATCCAGTAATGTTATTCTAACTGAACCGGTTTTGCTCCTTGTGATGTGAATTTCTCAATCCTGCGACATGGAGGGACATTCTATAGACTGGATCGTTGTAAGTGGAAGCCGACGATCATTTTTGACAGTTATGGCACTTTGAACTTTGGGAATTCTGATAATTCTGATGATCCTTAACTCAGTGCCATTTTAAGTTTTAATTTCCTTTAAAAACCAATCTCTGCAATAATAGGACCGATTGAGATCAAATTTTCACCGTAGGTGGGACTCTGTCTGTAGAATATTTTAATGGTAATTATGACGTCACAGGTCACGTGGTTCGGCCGCCATATTGTTTTTCGTGAAAACACAAAAATCCCTTTTTCTCTGCAACAGCTAAACAGATCGAGGCCAAATGTTGCAGGCAGAATCACATACCCATGACGAACAAAAAAGTCAGCGAGCATGACGTCATGCGTCACATGGTTTCAGAGTTATGACGTTTTAAAGCATGAACCTTTAAAACCGAGCTCCTCCCTCATTTTTGATCCAATCGAGGGGAAACTTCACAGATCTGTTCAGCGTGTCAGTCTACTAAAATGTCCTTTTGGAATTTGCAATAGGGCACGTGGTTTGGCAGATATCGTTAATTAAACGAAAAAAAAATGGATATCTCTTCTTTATTCTAGAGTTCTCCTCAAGCCGTACCGTGCGCCCTCAGCCTGGTCTCGCGAACGTCAACAGCGCGATACAGAGCGTGCTTTCGGGAGGGGCGGAGCCAAGCCGAGCAACATATATACGTACGTAGTGTGTTCAAAAAGTATCCGACCTTTATTTTTCGTGCGTAAAAAAAAAGAAGCTAGGGAGGCGTTGATTGGTGCACGTATGTAGGCGATCCTAATGCACACGCGTGAATTTTTTCCCACCTGCAGAAGCTGTCATTCGACGGCAGACCGCCGATGAGTGAGGACATGTAAGTGAGCGCCGTCGGATTTTCATTTTTGACAAAATGACGGAAAAACTTGAACAACGCTACTGCATCAAATTTTGTGGTTTTTGGCCTCGGGGATGTTGGATGCTTCCATTGTGATGACTGCAACTTGGTTTCTGGGTCGTACCCATAAACCCAGGACTCATCGCCAGTGATCACTGTGTTGAGGAAGCTGGGATCGCTGTTCACAGTCTCCAGCATGTCCTGTGTGATCTCCAAACGGAGTTGCTTCTGCTCAATCGTTAGCAGCTTTGGTACGAACTTCGCTGAGATTCTCCTGAAGCCCAAATCCTCCTTCATAATGGAATGAACGGTGTTGAATCTTGCGGATCGTTTCCACTTGGGAATCGCCAAGCTTTACACAAAATTTGATGCAGTAGCGTTGTTCAAGTTTTTCCGTCATTTTGTCAAAAACGAAAATCCGACGGCGCTCACTTACATGTCCTCACTCATCGGCGGTCTGCCGTCGAATGACAGCTTCTGCAGGTGGGAAAAAATTCACGCGTGTGCATTACGATCGCCTACATACGTGCACCAATCAACGCCTCCCTAGCTTCTTTTTTTTTACGCACGAAAAATAAAGGCCGGATACTTTTTGAACACAGTAGTATACACATCGATCATTGATCGTGAACCGGAAAATATAATAATTTACTGATATTTAGCGACTCGAAAGGTTCTTTATCAACAACTTATTTTCTCGTGCTTCTGCTGACCTGTCTGCAAGGTGTATAAATCGAAGTCCCGAGTGCGAATCACAGGTGAGCCCATCCTGAATTAATTTGCGATTGGGAACGATTCAGAACCTGTGGGTAAAGAACCCTTGGTAATTTCCCCAACAGTTTTCCGGACGACAGACTGCCGGTAGGGGACATGTATTGCAGCGCAATACTCAGAATGCTTGTTTTCTTTTGTTCACTGTCATGCCTCTGTTTTTCTCCACCCGAGAGTGTCATTCTCAAGACCAAAATTTTTTTTACTGCATTGGCGCTGCTTGTGCACGTACTGTATATATATATATTTCACGATATATATATCTGTGCAGTGTCTGTCCTGTCCTGACCTGTGTTGTGTTGTCACTAAACTACTCCCTCAAACTTTTGTGAAATCCTACCAAACTTCTGGTATGCGCCTACCTCTCCCGTGTGTATGTCCTTAGGGTATTTGTTTTAGAAAAATTTGGATTTTTTCTTTTCTTTTTTTGAAATGGTGAAGTGTTTAAAACTTCAACTTCTATTTTTTTATATAAAATGTATCATCACGTATATTACTAATACATTTGTGCAAAATAATTGCTTGTATTATGATTGGTGTGTGTAAACCATGAGAAAACAGCAACTGCTGCTTCTGCTGTCTCAACAATGGATGGAGGTCCTCAATGCCAAACAGGAAATCAGAGCTGTTTCCCTTGACATGTCACGTGCCTTCAATACAGTCTGGCACCCCGCTCTGCTTTCCAAACTCTCCTCCTATTGTATCCATGGAAATCTCCACTCATGGCTTGCGGACTTCCTCTCTGGTCGTAGTCAAAGTGTTATGGATTTACCGCCCACCCCAGTAGGGATGAATCTGAGACATCTTAGACAGTTACAGGATAATTTATGAGGGTCTTAACAAGTACATGGGAAAGCTGCCATTTTAAGAGCAACGAAAGTGTCTCAACAGAACACATCAGGCTAGGGTCTTTATACTCGACAGGAAATAATTAAATTTACTTCAAAGACAAGATGGAAAGAATAACAATTGGAGTTGTTTTTGTAAGGGGAAGCTATCAAGCCGCATCCTCTCGTCCACGCTGCTTTTGCTCAAGGTCGGTGCCTGAAAGCTTCAACAAGCAGGCCATGTTATCACAGGCCAGGGGTAGTTTGCCAGCCCTGCTCAATTCCCAGAATTACTCAAGGGGTTGCTCAGACAACAGGGCCAAATGTGAAATCCCTGACATTGGGATTCGACTGGAATCCACCACAATTCTCCCTTTGATACTAAATATCTTCTTTTTTTTTTAAGAAAGGAAGAAAGAGAAAGGAATGAAAGATATTTCATTATCACCCTTTGTCCCCCTAGGGATGCCATAGAAGTATTTCTCCTTTATTCCCGATGTACCTTGTACTCCATGAGGGTAAGTGAAAATCCCCCCCCTGCCGTCAAGAGACCTCAATAGTGCAATGGGGCAGGGCCAATTCCCACCTAACATGGAGCTGGGTCGGTGGATCGAAAACGAAACCCAAATACCTCGATGGGCCCCTTTCCCCTTATGATCTGGGTGGACCTATAAAAAGAAGAAGAAGAAGAAGAATATAGATAAATGATTGAGTAAATCTTGGCCTCCCTATACAATTCTGAGGCTATGTAAACAGCCTCCCTCGATAATTCTGAGGCTATGTAAACAAGCAATGTCGTTTGAAATCAAATACAGTGTGGGCCAAACCCTCCCAAACAGAATCAAACGCAAGAAGCGATCTGAAGCCCATTACTTCGGATGGGCCTTTTCAAAGCAAATCTCAGGTTAACAGCAGGCATTCATTTTGCCTTTATTTTCAGTTGACGCGAGTGTTAATGAGCTCTTGGTTGCACAAAGCAGTGCAGCATATTGAAGTACCGTTTTACCATCGACGTCATTGTTTAAGACAAGGCACTCTTCTTGACGTTTTCCCCCCTTTGGGCAATCAAGGGGGCAATCCTCCGGCTCGTGCAAGGGGCAATCCTCATTTTCGCTCTTCCGGAATGCACATGGGGTACTGGGTTAAAGATAGGGAGATGGCGGCACTCGTACAGGGGTGAATTGGAGTTCTTGTACAGGGGTCGTACAGTGCAACTGTTTCCTGCTTTATGGGGGAGTTTACCAGCTCGCTTTGCAAGTTGTCTTTTCTTCTTCATCAAGGCATATTGTATGCATGGTACGTTCTGTTGTCTTGGTCAAAAGCTTCCACCAATTTCTGCAGATTGCTGTTTCCGGCAGCAAGCTCAGCCAATTGCTCCTCAACTGAACCATAAAATATGATTTGTCCATGTACTGCCTTTGGAGACCATTTGAGGGTGGTATTCCTGCTGCCAAGGCCTTCACAAGTCATAGGGTGGTCAGCAGCAATAGGAGCCCCAAAGGAGCTGGGGGACATGCCAATGAAGACTTCTCTTGAAGTCGTCAGCCTGGCTGTATTGCTGTATTGGGCATTGTATGAACACGGCTCAAGGATGATCACAACGGTGTTCGTGGAGGTCTGCCAAATCCACTGACGCTTGAGCGAGCAATGGGTCGTCCCAGACTGGAACCTGATCTGCAGCCACCACTGGTATCTGGTCGAAGGTCACTCTCGTGCCTCTGTCTCCTGACCCCGGACCACACAGGGGAGTTTCCCCTGTACCTTCATTGCAAATTTACTGACACACATACAGATCAAAACTCCCCAGCCCCCTCCCCCTCCCAATGACAATGATGATCGATAGGAGGAGGCCCATGGCGACCCTCAGCCCATGAAATATCTTTTGAACCCATTTTCCGAATTGCCATTTATTTCCCTCATCTTCTAGACGGCTGGCTATTTTGAGCCGCACTCCCTTCGTCGTGTCTGGAAATCCAAATGCCACATTTACCTTCAACAATTTTCAAAATCACCTCCCTTAAACATTTCCCTGTATCTAAAAATGCATGATTTGCCAATCATTATCTCATCAATCATTATCTGCCAATGGAGAAACTCACCATATTTTCTCCATCCTGCTTCGTTGCATCCCTGCTTCGTAAACATCATTTTTTGTAAACACAAATATTTGTAAACATGATCCTGTATCGTTGCCATCCCAGGAACCTCTCATTCCTGAAACCTAAATCTGAAGCACATATTTTTCATATACACTTGCATTATTGCACCATTTTATTCCAAACATCTCAACAATCATCCTGAATGCAAAAATATTACACATTAAATCACAACACAATCCACATCACAAAAACTGGTAGTTGGGTGGGTGGGTCACACATGGGGGGGGGGGTCGGTTACACACGTGGGGGGTGGGTTACACACGGGGGGTGGGTCACACATTGTGGGGTGGGTCATACACGGGTTGGGTGGGTCACACACATGTGGGGTGTGTCACAACTCATTTCTTTTTTTCAATTCTTATTTTAAAATGCATTAAATTAATTGTACAGTATTGGTTGTTCCTAAACTTAAATCTTACTATAATTCACCAAATGTCCTTCCGTCTGTCTGTCTGTCTGTTCGAAGGTACCGTAAAAACTGCTGAATCGATCTCAAAGATATTTTGGATGGATAATCCTGGGATCTCCAGGAGTAAAATAGGCTATTGTGGCGGGCACAAGGGACAATAATTCCGCGCACCAGTGGGTGGCGCGAGCGTCCAGGCGGGGAACGAAAGCGCATGCCCCGCCTTTCGACCGATCGGCCACGCCCGGGGACAAGGCGTGGCCTCGGGACATATATGCAGGCTCTAAGCTCGAGCCCGCCCAGTGCTGAAGTGCGAGCTTTGAATAAAGACTCTTGTTTGTACCAATGCGTTGTGACC
Organism: Myxine glutinosa; assembly: GCF_964187855.1. Classification (NCBI taxonomy): domain Eukaryota; kingdom Metazoa; phylum Chordata; class Myxini; order Myxiniformes; family Myxinidae; genus Myxine; species Myxine glutinosa. Next base: position 10,197,264 of record NC_136272.1, on the reverse strand, counting down.
TACCTCTCTGGCAATCGAGTCATGTGTGCACAGCACCACACTGGTGACCCCGATTGGTTCAGCCGTTGCTGACCCCCAAACGCGCCATGGCTACCAACACCGTCAAACTCCCCGAGTTTTGGGAAGCGCAAGCCGACGTTTGGTTTGTGCAGGCCGAAGCTCAATTTCAGCTCCGAGGCATCACGGCGGACGAGACTCGGTACTACCACATGGTCGCCGCCCTCGGGCCCGGCACTGCCGCCCGAGTCGTGTCCATCCTTCGGCACCCGCCGGGTGACCACAAGTATGAGGCGCTCAAACGTCTCCTCCTCGCCACGATCGGGCTCACGGAGATCGAACGGGCCGACTGCCTCCTGGACCTTCCCGCCCTCGGCGACACACGACCATCCGTCCGGATGGATTTCATGCTGTCACTGCTTGGAGAACAGCGCCCGGATTTCTTGTTCCGCGCACTTTTCCTACGCCAGCTACCTGCACAGGTGCGCCTCACGCTAGCCGGTTCCAAACTAATGAAACCTCGCGCCCTGGCTGGAGAGGCCGACAAGTATTTCGCGGCCTGCGACACGCGGTCGGTGTACGGTGCTGCCGTAGTGGCTCCCGGTGCGGAGGCTCCAGCCCCCCCTGCTTCCCTCGTGGCCGCCGCCACCACCACCGCCACCGACACGGCCGCCGCGGGGGCCACCACCGCAAACCTGGTGCTACTACCATGCCAGGTTCGGCCGCAAGGCTAAAACGTGCCGCCCGCCGTGTTCTTTTGACAGGTCGGGAAACGACCAGCGCTCACTTGCGGCCATGAGCTTCGGCCATTCCGGCAGCCTCCTGTTCATCATGGACACCTTGTCCGGGCGCCGTTTTCTTTGCGACACAGGAGCGCAGGTAAGCGTCCTCCCCGCCTCCACGTTCGACAAGCAAGCCGCGGGCCGGGGCCCCCTTTGCTTGCCGCCAACGGTACACCCATCCGCACATTCGGGAAGCGTTGCCTCTCACTGCAGTTCAGAGGGCAGCGCTTTCAATTGTCGTTCGTGACCGCCAGCGTGCCAATGGCCCTGCTGGGGGCGGACTTCCTATGTGCGCATGGGCTGTTGGTCGACGTGAAGCGCAGACGTCTCGTCTAGGCCGAAACCTTCAGCTCGCTCGCTTGTTCGCTGAGCAGCTCGTTGAGCGGCTCACCGAGCGGCTTGCCAAGTGGCTTGCTGGAAGGTTCCGTCCCGGCGAGTTTAGTTTGCACGCTTCCGGCAGCGGATGACTTTACCCGCCTCCTAGCCAGTTTCCCGGCCCTCATGCGGCCCACCTTCTCAGCGGTGGCCGTTAAACATGGGGTGGAGCACCATATACCCATGGTCGGGCCGCCGGTCTACGCCCCGGCACGCCGACTCGAACCCACGAAGCTCGCCGTGGCGAAAGCGGAGTTCGCCACGCTGGAGCGGCTTGGGATCGTACGGCACTCCAACAGCGCTTGGGCTTCTCCTCTGCACATTGTGCCAAAGCCCGGCAGGGGATGGCAGCTGTGCGGGGACTACCGCCGGCTCAATGATGCCACCACCCCCGACTGCTACCCGGTCCCGCATATCCAGGACTTTTCCGCCCGGTTGGCAAACACGACCGTGTTTTCCAAGGTGGACCTCATCCGGGGCTACCACCAGGTCCCCGTACAACCGGGCGATGTCCCGAAGACGGCCGTCATCACCCCTTTTGGCCTCTTCGAGTTCCTGCGAATGCCTTTCGGGTTGAAGAATGCGGCCCAGGCGTTCCAACGGCTTATGGACAGCATCTTGCGCGACTTACTTTTCCTCTTGGTCTACATGGACGACATCCTAGTCGCGAGCGCGTCCCGGGAGGAGCACCTGCACCACGTCCGCACGCTTTTCGAACGCCTGGGCCAGCATGGCCTAATCATCAACCCTGCAAAGTGCCGTTTCGGCATCGCCACCATCGACTTCTTGGGGCACCGCATCACCAGGCACGGGGCCGTCCCTTTACCGGCCAAGGTGGAGGCGGCCAGGGATTTCCCGCGACCCCGCACGATCAAGGGGCTCCAGGAGTTCCTGGGCATGGTAAATTTTTACCACCGCTTTGTGCCCCACGTCGCCCAGCTCCTCCGCCCCCTGCACGCGGCCCTCCGGGGCAAGCCGGGCAAAGGTGATATCGCCTGGTCGGAGCCGATGGCCGCGGCATTTGCGGGCGCAAAGCTGGCCCTGGCCAATGCCACCATGCTGGCGCACCCGGCACCCGATGCGCCGATCGCCCTCACCACCGACGCGTCGGACTACGCGGTGGGCGCGGTGCACGAGCAGTGGGTGCGTGGTGCTTGGCAACCGCTGGCGTTTTTTACCCGGCAGCTTCGCCCGCACGAACGCCGCTACAGCACCTTCGACCGCGAGCTGCTCGGGCTCCACCTGGCGGTCCGACACTTCCGCCATCTGCTGGAGGGCCGCCCGTTCATGGCTTTCGTCGACCACAAGCCCCTTGTGTTCGTGATGGCCAAGGTCGCCGAGCCATGGTCGGCATGGCAGCAGCGTCACCTCTCTGCCGTGTCCGAGTATACGACGGACATCCGTCACGTGGCGGGTAAAGCCAACATGGTGGCGGATTGCCTTTCCCGGTCCGTCGCGCACGCGGTCCACTTCGGGATCGACTATGCCCGGATGGCGGAGGACCAGACCGCCGACCCCAGCGTCCCGGCCTTGCGGACCGCCGTCACGGGCCTCCGCGTCACCGAGGTGCCGTTCGACACCGCGGGCGCGGCCCTCCTGTGTGACGTCTCCCTCGGCCGGCCTCGCCCCATCGTGCCCACTGGCTGGCAGTGCCCAGTGTTCGACGCCATCCACGGCCTGTCCCACCCGGGCATGAAGGCCTCCCAGAAGCTCGTCATGGCAAAGTTCGTCTGGCATGGCTTCAGGAAGGACGTCCGCGACTGGGCCAGGACGTGCCTCACGTGCCAGCACACAAAGGTCCGCTGCCACACCCAGGCCCCGTTGGCCCCGTTTGCGGTGCCCGAGCGTCGGTTCGACCACGTACACGTCGACTTGGTGGGACCTCTGCCCCCCTCGCAGGGGTTCACCCACCTCCTCACCATGGTGGACCGCACCACACGGTGGCCGGAGGCCATCCCATTGGCGGCGACGTCTGCGGCTGATGTGGCGCAAGCCTTCATCGCCACTTAGGTTGCCCGGTTCGGTGCCCCCGCGGACATCTCATCCGACCGCGGCCCCCAGTTCACCTCGGAGCTCTGGGCCGTGGTGGCGCAAGGGCTCGGGGTGAAACTACACCGCACCACGGCCTACCACCCCCAGGTCAATGGCCTGTGCGAGCGCTTTCATCGCTCGATGAAGGCCGCGCTCCGGGCCAGCCTCCACGACGGCAGCTGGGCCGACAGGCTCCCCTGGGTCCTGCTGGGCCTTAGGACGGCGCCCAAGGACGACCTGCGTGCGTCCTCGGCGGGGCTGGTCTTCGGGCAACCACTGCGGGTACCGGGCGAATTTATCCCCGACTCCACGGCTCCTTGGTCCGCGGCGCAACAGCGCTCCGCCCTTCAGGAGACCGCCCGGAGGTTCGCCCCGGTGCCGACGGCACACCACGGTTGCCCGTCTTCCCACGTCACCCCGCAGCTTCGCAGGGAGTGGATACACAATCTCGTTTTTTCTGATCCTCAAAATTCTATGTCTCTCTTATCCACAGACACACACACACACACACACACACACACACACACACACACGGTGGGGGGGGGGGGGGGGGAGGTAGGGGAGTGGGTCACACACACACACGGGGGGGGGGGGAGTGGGTCACACACACACGGGGGGGTCACACACACACAGGGGGGGGGGGGAGTGGGTCACATACATATGGGGGGGGGGGGGTCAGTGGGTCACACACACACGGGGAGGGGGGGAGTGGTTCACACATACACATGTGGAAGGGGGGGAGTGGGTCACACACACACAGGGGGGGGGGAGTGGGTCACATACATATGGGGGGGGGGTCAGTGGGTCACACACACATGGGGAGGGGGGGAGTGGTTCACACATACACATGTGGAAGGGGGGGAGTGGGTCACACACATAAGGGGGGAATGGGGCACACACACACCTCTGCCCCCCTCGCGGGGGTTCACCCACCTCCTCACCATGGTGGACCGCACCACACGGTGGCCGGAGGCCGTCCCATTGGCGGCGACGTCTGCGGCTGATGTGGCGCAAGCCTTCATCGCCACTTGGCTTGCCCGGTTCGGTGCCCCCTCGGACATCTCGTCCGACCGCTGCCCCCAGTTCACCTCGGAGCTCTGGGCCGCGGTGGCGCAAGGGCTCGGCGTGAAACTACACCGCACCACGGCCTACCACCCCCAGGCCAATGGCTTGTGCGAGCGTTTTCATCGCTCGATGAAGGCCGCGCTCCGGGCCAGCCTCCGTGACGGCAGCTGGGCCGACAGGCTCCCCTGGGTCCTGCTGGGCCTCAGGACGGCGCCCAAGGACGACCTGCACGCGTCCTCGTCGGAGCTGGTCTTCGGGCAACCACTGCGGGTACCGGGCGAATTTATCCCCGAATCAAAGGCTCCTTGGTCCGCGGCGCAACAGCGCTCCGCCCTTCAGGAGACCGCCCGGAGGTTCGCCCCGGTGCCGACGGCACACCACGGTTGCCCATCTTCCCACGTCGCCCCGGAGCTTCGCAGGGAGTGGACACACAATCTCGTTTTTTCTGATCCTCAAAATTCTATGTCTCTCCTATTCACACAGACACACACACACACACACACACACACACACACACACACACACACACACACACACACATGGTGGGGGGGGGGAGGGAGAGGAGTGGGTCACACACATACACGGGGGGGGGGGGAGAGTGGGTCACACACACGGGGGGGGGGGGGGGTCACACACACACGGGGGGGGGGAGTGGGTCACACACACACAGGGGGGGGGGAGTGGGTCACATACATATGGGGGGGGTCAGTGGGTCACACACACATGGGGAGGGGGGGTGTGGTTCACACATACACATGGGGAAGGGGGGGAGTGGGTCACACACACAAGGGGGGTAATGGGGCACACACACACACGGGGGAGTGGATCACACACACACACACGGGGTAGTGGATCACACACACACAGGGGAGTGAGTCACACACACACACACATGGGGGAGTGGGTCATACACACATGGGGTGGGGGCACACACACACACACACACACACACACACCCAGGAGTGGGTCACACACATCTCGTTTTTTCATTTCTGTTCCTCACAATTCTGTCTCTCTTCTTGAAAGACACACACGCACTTTTACACATACATCCACAAACACACACACACATCCACACACACACACACACACACACACACACACACACACACACATATATATATATATATATATATATATATATATATATATATACATACATACATATACACATATATACATCCACACACATACACACACACACACACACACACACACACACACACACATGCACACACATGTACACATACACACACACATATATATACAGATACACACACATATACACTCACATACACACATATATACACACACATACATACACACACACAAACATATGGGGGAGTGCATCACACACACAAACACAGGGGAGTGGGTCACACATTCACATGCACACACACGCACGCACACACACACACACACACAGGAGCGGGTCACACACACACACACACACACACACACACACACACAGGAGCGGGTCACACACACACACACACACACACACACACACACACACACACACGGGGGAGTGGGTCAACACACACAAACGGAAACTAGTGCCAAAACAACAAAAAAATTTAATAAAGATTTCACGATTTTATTTCCTGTAGCTCTGAAACTCAATTTCTTTGGGTGGTGTATAATATACACATATACATACATACATGTATATACTGTATATATATATACATATATATATACGTATGTATGTATATATATATATATATATATATATATATATATATATATATATATATATATATATATATATATATATACATATATATATATATATACATATATATATATATATACATATATATATATATATATATATATATATATATATATATATATATATATACATATATATATATATATATATATATAATTATAAAATTGAAATCTTGCGTGTTTGTATGTAACATTCGATCGGTCCAGGGGCGTGGCTTACCCCTTTGAGAGAGTAGTAATATCCACCATTTTATTAACTCGCATAGCTTTGAGGCCTGTTTTGTAGGCCCGTGGTGTCTTGCTCTCTCTCTCAGTTTTATTTCAAATCATATTCGATATATCATTTCATTTTTCACAGTCGCCAACATAGTTTTAGACTCGGTTGAAAAAAAACGGGAAGAAAATCCGATGAAAGTTTCCGTTTATAGAACGAAATGAATTCTGAAAGGCTTGTATCTTCAAGGCCATTGAGTCTGTTTCACGCCTTTATCTTCAATCTAAGTCGCCATCTGATTTCATTTTTATCGATGGTTTTAGACTCGGTAAAAGAAATAATTGAGAACATTCACGCACACACGGGAAATTGCAGAGGTATATTTTAAAAATCGCGCCACGTTGATATACGAAAATACACCGCCTAAAATAACAGGCATACAGTATATATCTTCGTCATTTCATTCAACATTATTACCCGGAAGTAAAATATGTTTCAGGAAATTACCGAGAGATATTTCTTCGATTTTTTTTATTATTTATATGCGCATACACTTTAAATAGGTTTATTTGAAATCTTTAATTTTCACAATGTAATTTATTTGTCATTTGATGATCGGCAAAACGATAGCACAAACACAATACTATTTGCAGGAAGAATGTCGTATCAACCCTCCGACGGCGCTACGGACGCGGACAACGAATCACACCTCACGTCTATGGACGCGAATAGCAACATCCGCACGAATCAGTCATCAATGATTTTCATTGACGCGCCTGGAGGCACAGGGAAGACGTTTCTTATTAACCTGATTCTCTCTAAAGTGAGAGCGAGTGGAGAAGTTGCCCTTGCGGTGGCCTCATCTGGCATAGCTGCTACCCTCATGCCTGGTGGAAGAACAGCGCACTCAAGGTTCCAAATCCCTCTGACACAGAGGGAAGATGGGGTATGCAACATCGATAAAAATTCCACTATCGCAGACCTCTTTCGAAGTACAAAACCCATCGTGTGGGATGAGTGTCCTATGATCAGGAGAGAGAGTTTCGAGGCTGTGGATCGCACGTTGCGTGATGTATGTGACAAAGACGAGCCTTTTGGAGGGATCTTGACGATATGCTGTGGTGATTTCCGTCAACGTGATCGGAGATAAGGGCCGAAATCACGTGTCACAGGTAAGTGATTTAGAACGCTGGAGAGGTGAGCCTTATGGCTTGCTGGCCCAAATAATCTCCCTGATGATGTCCAGCGTTCGCTTTAGTTCTATTCTCATATCTATTCAAACTGACATTGACCCAACGGGTCATGGGTCGTCTAGGGGTAGCATCATCATCATCATTGGCTGAGGGGTAGCATCATTGGCTGAGGCGTAGCATCATTGGCTGAGGGGCAGCATCATTGGATGAGGGGCGACATCATTGGCTGAGGGGCGACATCATTGGCTGAGGGGCGACATCATTGGCTGAGGGGCGACATCATTGGCTGAGGGGTGGCATCATTGGCTGAGGGGCGGCATCATTGGCTGAGGGGCGACATCATTGGCTGAGGGGCGACATCATTGGCTGAGGGGCGACATCATTGGCTGAGGGGCGACATCATTGGCTGAGGGGCGACATCATTGGCTGAGGGGCGACATCATTGGCTGAGGGGCGACATCATTGGCTGAGGGGCGACATCATTGGCTGAGGGGCGACATCATTGGCTGAGGGGCGACATCATTGGCTGAGGGGCGGCATCATTGGCTGAGGGGCGACATCATTGGCTGAGGGGCAACATCATTGGCTGAGGGGTAGCATCATTGGCTGAGGGGTAGCATCATTGGCTGAGGGGTAGCATCATTGGCTGAGGGGTAGCATCATTGGCTGAGGGGCGACATCATTGGCTGAGGTGTAGCATCATTGGCTGAGGGGCGACATCATTGGCTGAGGTGTAGCATCATTGGCTGAGGGGCGACATCATTGGCTGAGGGGCGACATCATTGGCTGAGGGGCGACATCATTGGCTGAGGAGCGACATCATTGGCTGAGGTGTAGCATCATTGGCTGAGGCGCGACATCATTGGCTGAGGGGCGACATCATTGGCTGAGGTGTAGCATCATTGGCTGAGGGGCGACATCATTGGCTGAGGTGTAGCATCATTGGCTGAGGGGCGACATCATTGGCTGAGGTGTAGCATCATTGGCTGAGGGGCGACATCATTGGCTGAGGTGTAGCATCATTGGCTGAGGGGTAGCATCATTGGCTGAGGGGTACCATCATTGGCTGAGGGGTAGCATCATTGGCTGAGGGGTAGCATCATTGGCTGAGGGGTCACATCATTGGCTGAGGGGTAGCATCATTGGCTGAGGGGTGGCATCATTGGCTGAGGGGTAGCATCATTGGCTGAGGGGCGACATCATTGGCTGAGGTGTAGCATCATTGGCTGAGGGGCGACATCATTGGCTGAGGTGTAGCATCATTGGCTGAGGGGTAGCATCATTGGCTGAGGGGTACCATCATTGGCTGAGGGGTAGCATCATTGGCTGAGGGGTAGCATCATTGGCTGAGGGGTCACATCATTGGCTGAGGGGTAGCATCATTGGCTGAGGGGTCACATCATTGGCTGAGGGGTAGCATCATTGGCTGAGGGGTGGCATCATTGGCTGAGGGGTAGCATCATTGGCTGAGGGGTAGCATCATTGGCTGAGGGGTAGCATCATTGGGTGAGGAGTAGCATCATTGGCTGAGGGGTCACATCATTGGCTGAGGGGTAGCATCATTGGCTGAGGGGCGACATCATTGGCTGAGGTGTAGCATCATTGGCTGAGGGGTAGCATCATTGGCTGAGGGGTAGCATCATTGGCTGAGGGGCGACATCATTGGCTGAGGGGCGACATCATTGGCTGAGGGGTAGCATCATTGGCTGAGGGGTCACATCATTGGCTGAGGGGTCTTCTCCTCACTGCTCATTACTAAAAACTGCTCTTCTATGTGAGGATTGATAAATAAAAGCAATTAGAACCAGTAAATTTAGTTTTATATGGCATTTTGCCTCTCTATTAGAAAGTGTGAGAAAATTATATATCTTCGCCATAGGTTGACCTTTAACCCCCACTGTAACCATGGTAACCCCTTAATTATATATAATAACATTGACCCAACGGGTCATGGGTCGTCTAGTATATATATATATATATGTGTGTGTGTATATATATATATATATATACACACACACACATACAGGGTGATTCACATACGACGTACTATTTTGTTTTTGAATAACTCTGTGTTGCTTGAAGCGATTTGCTTGTAACTTGCAGCACTTACAGACAAATGTTCCCCATTTATTATGTGAAAATTTCATTTAAAAATAATTGATACAAATTTAGTTATTGGTCTTGATATGTGTGTTTTGAGGCTTACAATTTAAATTTAAATATATACACATATACATAATGTATATATATCCATATATATTAATATATGTATATAAAATAAATTGCTTTATACACCATTATAATCTAAATCGAAAACAATAAATTTTGGCCATTTTAAAATAACATTTTCTGTCATTAATAATTTTAATAATGGAACTTTCTTCATGAAAACCACTTGGAAAATTATTTTAAAATCCTGCAATCCAGCTCAAATATACCTAATTTTTAAAAAGTCATACCATCTCAAAATAGTGGCTCATACATCCTCAATAATTTTTTGACCAAGGATAGCGATGCTCCTCTCACACAACATTGAATTAACGTCAGGTTTTCCAGAAACAGAAATATACAAGAGTTATAAAAATTCCCAGTCTCTGGCATGATGTGGCTCATAGCCAGCTTCATCATCGTCATCATCTACAAGGTTCCTTGGGTTTTCGGACGTGTCACCCATGCATATACAGACCCCTGTACACACAAGTCCATTCACTCTCCAAGTCCAATCAGAGCGACGGCCGGCATTCTTGGCACAGTGGCACACAACAATCTCAACGACACCTTTTGGTGTTGTATCTTTGTCCATCAGCTTGGGCTGAATCATAGCTTGCGCATCTTCTGATATTTCCAATCCACTGCTAATTGGATCTGGTAGGTTTTGCTTTGCCCGTAGAAATCGCTTCCACACAGGTGTCTGATAGTTAGCCCGTTTTAATATGGAAAGCTAGGCTGTCTGGTGTAGGTGGAAGCCCTTCATTTCTCTGATTCTTTTGGAAAAACACCAATACCGGACTGCGTCAAATGTAGTGCCAGCCAGCCTTGTAGACATGGGTATACAGACTGCATACAAACTTCTCGCAATGTGCATTTTTTCTTTTTTTGCCAGTGCTTTCTGGTGTTCTGGATTGCTGCTGAGGATGCCAAATGACTTCTTCTTACCAATGCCAAAAAGGAACTATTACTGTCCAGGGAACCCAGGAGAGATGATAGATGGAATGACAACCCCCTGCTCTTCAGACTTCGCCAGAATCTCTTGCTAGCTACTGAAGGCTGCCCAGGGGCCTCCACATGTCTAAATCCGGCCCTGATAGTATCATTGGTGTCTATCTCATCGTAAGAGGAACAGAGACCTATTCTGTTTAGTAAAGTGATTAGATATTTTGATCTGGTTACGTGGCGTACTGCCATGGCAAGACAAGTGTGCTTTGGGGTGTTGACCCTTGCATGTGAGGAGCAATGCTAACTATCTTGTGCAACCATGAGGATCCTTCTCTCGTCCGACTGATTTTTGCATTCCGGAGGAAGGTTCCAAGCATCATCACTCTCATCAGCGGAAATGACCCAATGCAGGAACCAATACAGTATGTCTTGAATAATGGTGTTGGCTGAGGCAAGATTCAAATACGTGCTATTCATAGGTTTTGTACAGATTCCATTACACTGAGCAATATCACTTCTGACCAGCATCGTCACAGTCTGGTACAAAAGCCTAATGCGTTCTTTGTCTCGTCGCAATGTCCTTCATCACATGTAGATAACACTGGGTTCAGCCAAGCTAGATGCGGGTTTAAAAGATGCATTCAGAACATCCTGCAGAGAGATGGAACTGCTAAATTTGAGAGCTGCTCTTCTTACCGTGGAGGTTGGTGTTTGTAACTTTATTTGACCAGATATTCTTCAGGCAATAACTTGTTTCTCCTCTGTTCCAACAGTGTTTTCCTCGACAACTGCATTGTCGTGCGCTACAAAAACGATTTGTGACCTACCAACCCCCGGTTTTGAAATTGAATGCTGCTACACGGATCTCTGCAACAGCACCGGGAACCTTGCATCGTCCAACATCCTCATAATCCTCACACTGTCCCTCTCAATGATGCTCAATTACATCATGTAGGGATCTCATGGCGATACCTCCTTGTTAGCGCAATGGGGTCCCAAATATGATTTTTTGCTTAAAATAATTTGCTATCATGCTTTGGTGATTTTAGTTCTTTAAATCATAATCCAATTGCTTGTCGGGAGAAAATTATGCAAACTTCTTGATGGATGGAATATCGTGTTTTGTTTTCAAATGTAGAAATATTAAACATAAAAAATGCACAATCTTTTCTTGTGAAATTACCATAATCTCATACGTCATTAACAATTTTTCGTTGGTGATTTTAGACATAGTTTTGAAGAAACCATTCTATCTTCAGCTATCTCAAAGCTGGTGGACTCGCCTTTGAGATGTCTCGTGGAGACCGATATTATGTTCGAATAGGATTTGATCCCAGGTCTAATTCACAACCAGGGTGTTTATAATTTTAATCAAGAATTTGTTTCAAAATGGCACCGAACACGTGTCAGTCCGATTAACTATTTAAAACTTTGGTGACAAGGTTGTATATTTAGAGGACGTTCCCGCATCAGATGTGAAGAATCATCTCATGTTCAGGCCTCTTTAAGCTCCACCCTAAGACATCCACCTCCACAATAGTGGTGGAAACATCCACCCTGAGATAGTGATCTTCATGAAATGGTAAAACCAACAAAAACCAGAGCAAGGTCGATGGCGCATTAAAGATCCCAGCGCTTCCCACCTAAAGCAAAATTGAAAGATGGCCAAAATCGCGGCGAGTTTTGTTCTGACCCCTGGGATCCCATGTCCACACCACCTGAGGCATGAACCGTGGGTCATATCAATAAAAATCGCTGGTCATTGAAGGTCATATCATCCCGGCCGTACAGACAGACAAACAGACGGGGTCGATTACAATATCCCCCCGTTTTGGTTTTTTAAAGTGTGGGGTTAATTATTGTTTCGGTACTTTGGTGTCGGTTTACAATTAAAGTTAAAATCCCATTGAAAGTTTTGTTTATTTCTCAGTAATGCACTTTCATCACCATTTTTCCTATATATATTTTTTGTGCTTGAGTTCATGGAAAGCTTGTTCATCCCTTGTGTCTTCTTCGTCCTCCTTCCCCTGATCTCAATCTTCCCCATATTCATTTTTCCATAAGTGTGTCTCTGTATTGTCCCTCTACCTTGCTGTTGGTGTGTCCTCTCCCTCCTCCTTTTTCCAAGTTGTTCTTATTGCTGTACATTGCCCCCCCCCCCCCCCTCTCCCAAATCCACCTTTTAGCAGAGTTGCTTAGGTCCAATTTTTGTTAAGATCGTACACTTTGTGACAAAAGCACCAAACTTGGCACAAACCTTCTTTGGGATGTGTAGAACAATTTCAGAAGGGGTGCCAAAAAATCCGACTAGCTTAATGACGTCATCGGCCACGCCCTCTTTTTAAACATATTTTGCCAAATCGTCCATTTTTATCTTTACTTAAACATGAGTGCATTTTTGGGTTGCCGCGAAAACGCGTTTAGTTGCTAAATGAAACGCAAATAAAGCGAAAATGTCAGTACCAAGAGTGGATCATGGGTACGTATGCGCGAACAAATCTGAGATTGATTTCAATGATTGTGAAGATAGTTTTGACAATGCTCACTTGGTATTTTGGTGATTCGGGTGATTATTACACGTAGTAAATAATAATGTTGAGCGTAATCTGTTAAAATGAGAGATTTCCTCTCTGGTTTGCAAGACGAATGCTCGGCCTAAAAAACAAAACTCAGGCAGGCTACCAAATGCATTTTAGGGGGTTTTTTGTTTTGTTTTTATTTGTTTGTTCGCGAACCTTTATTTCACATTTTTTTACATTAACAATTGTATATTATTAACAACATATAAAACAATTAACTACATTTTCGAAATTGCCACCTTTGGCCCGAGTAAACCAGATCATATCACATTTGAAATAATCAATACGCTCTTTTCTACCGAGTACAAAATGGACTGGGAATCCTGTGTGATCTGCCAAGAAGGTACAGGCCCTTTGAAATGCCCTGCAGACAGCCTTCAAAGTAATGGACTGCAAGTCTACTCAACGTTTTAAAAGTTTGTTGAAGACTTCAGAGAAATTCAAGCCCTGCCTGTGGAGATTGATTTCGAGGGAGCAGGAACAGCTGAACAATTCTTTCAACCTATAGATACCCTCTGAAGAAAAATAATTTATTTTAAGTATCTTTATGGCAATGTGCATGTCATGAGCTTTAATTTGATACCAAACTTGACATGTTTATATGAAATTATTATTATGACATAGTTAAGTAATGTTATGAATTTGGTAATGCAACATCTAGAGCTAGGTAGATCTGAATAGGTAGGTATTCGGCTGTCGTGACAGGGACTCTACATGTAATAAGTTATTGATGTTCAGGCGGTTGTCGGGGTAAGATGTATGAGTGTGGATCTACCTGGAGATTCGAGTGTTAAATAGTGAGGGATTAAAGGTAACGCCCCTGTGAGTCTCACCTAGTAGTCAAACCTTTGTCCATTATGGCACTGCAAACCACATAAACATTAGTTAGGTCCTTAGCGCAACATTAAATAATCCCCTTTCCCTGACAAGGACTTCGTATTAAATTGACAGGAAACCAGGTCAAAAACACCACCACAATTGGCCGCCACCGTGTACACCTCCAAAGGCCTACAAACCTGGCCGGCACGTGTTATGCCAGGACCGCGGGGTCACGGACGGGAGATGTCAGGAGTCGCGGGAGGCTTTGATTGGCTGAGGAGTGCGCCAATGTGACGTCATCGGCCACCAATATAGGCGACGGTCGGACGCCATTTCGTGGCAGACGCAGGCAGGCACCAGAGAGTTGAGCGGTGGTGGAGAGTTGGAGAGGACACGCCATTCCAGTCGCAGTTCGAGTGCAGTTCGGGTTGTAGGGAGTCGCAGGAGACACACGAGAGCACACCCAGTTGGCACTGAGCAGTTCGTTGGCACTTGGCTGCCAGCACTCCCGCGTCGAGTCGAGTGGAGTTGAAAGGAGTCCTTCCTGTCCCTGGTCAAGTGGAGCCGCTGGCCTGCGTCGGACGCGTGGTGCTTGGAGCGAGGGGCCTCGTGGTGTGCGATCGGGCCGGAAGGAGCGGTGCTGGACACCAACAATACAAGACGACAAAGACAGATAAGCCCGATCTCCGCGTATATTTTGAACGACGGGACGTGTTATTTTCGTGATTAATCTCCCTCGTTTGTGTTTGCTGTCAGTCGTGTGGGGACGTCCCGATTTAGGTTTATTAGAGTTATTAGATTTACCGGCGGGCTTTTTCACTGGCTTTACTTTTCCTAATAAACCCTTATATTACTTTTTGTACATAATATCTGAACGCAGTTTTCCTGGGTGTTTGATTTTAATAGGTAAGGTTGCGGAGCTTTGCTGCGTGCGCCATTCCGCGCGTTTAACTTTGTGTTGAACTTGAATCCGCCATTGAGTTTTCGCCTCGGGAGTTAAAGTCTCGCAAATCGGTCATCCGTAACTGTGGTGTTAATCACGGTTGCGTAACAAGTGGTGTCAGGAGTGTAGGATTTGAACCCGTCGGACAAATTTTTTGTCCGCGGCGAGACATCGACACGGTCGGACAAATTTTTTTGTCCGCGGGGAGACATCGACACGGTCGGGCGTACATTGCGCCCGACGTTCGAACGCAAAATTTTTATAGTCGAGGCGGAGAAATTTAATAATCAATCGGGCAAACGGAGCGCGATATCGCGTCTTCGTCAAATTTAAATTGTTTCAGGAATTATTAAAATAAATACGCGCGCGGGAAACAATCTTCCGGAAAGCGGATGTCGGAAATTGATGAGATGGAAGTACGCAGCGAGGCCTCCGTCAGCGTCGGGAGTGAGCCGGAAATAGGGGAATTAGATGCAGAGGTGAGCCTTGGAACCTCCCTCGTCCCGAGCACCAACTTATCCCCCTCCCCCACCGGGGAGTCGGGAGCAGTAGGAACGGCCCCGACAACCGACCAGATGTTGGGTCAATTGCTTCGAAAAATTGACGGGCTGGAAAATAAAATGAGTAAGGAATGTAGGGAAGGAATGAAGGGAATGAGTGATCGATTGGAGGAACAAATGGGACAAATGAAAAGTGGGTTGGGAAATAAAATTGATGGGTTAAAAGGGGAACTGAATGCCCAGAGTGATAAAATTGAAGGATTAAAGGAGGGATTGAAAGAACAAATCAAAGGGATGGTCAGCAAAATCGATGGATTGGAGGGAAAAATGGAGGTGATGAATGAACAAATGAATGAACAAGGGAATGAAATAAAGGAAAGGAATGAACAATTGGAAGGAAAAATTGGGGAAATGGCACAGCAGCTGGGGGAACGAATTGATGGCATAGAAGGGAGAGTGCAAAACCAAATTACGGACAGACTGGGGAAATTTGAGGGTAAAGTAGAAACTCAAATGGGGGAGATGGAAAAAGCCATAGGGGTGGAAATTGAATTGAAACGGGAAGAATTAATGTCAAAAATAGAGGAGGGCGTGACGCAGGCTGTCCAAATGGGGGAAAAGTTGGAGGGTCAGATTGGTGCCACAAATGCTCGAATTGATCAAGCAAATGGGGACCTGGAAGGCTATCGGGGCCG
The DNA here is from genome assembly GCF_964187855.1 of Myxine glutinosa. NCBI lineage: Eukaryota > Metazoa > Chordata > Myxini > Myxiniformes > Myxinidae > Myxine > Myxine glutinosa. The sequence goes on along the minus strand of NC_136272.1, from coordinate 10,181,181 downwards.
GGTGGATGCCAGAATGCTACAGCAGAGTGAGGAATGGGGATTGCTCAACCGACAAGGGGGCAAATTGGCCGAGGAGGTGAGGGGGTTGGAAACCCGCATAAAAGAGCAGGAGCAAGGGTTAATTGAGAAAGGCCTGTGGGGGCCACTAATGGATAATGAAAGGGTGAGTGATTTTATGCAGGAGCGACTGGAGATCTGGGACAATACCATCAAGAAGGAGGTTGGTCGGGTTCAAGAGAGCCTGAAGGAAGAGGTGAGTAGGTCGGTTAAACATTTTCAGGACCAGATTAAGGTGACCCAGGAGACCCTCACCACGAGCCACATTTGGACACCAGAGGCTCCGAAACGGAATACCCAGTTGGGGGGGTGTTTTGGCCCCGGACTGGATTTGGACAGAGAGGAATCGGGGAATAGAGTCTCTGGAAAAACAATCCCCCTCGTACATTTTGACGGATCAGGGAGCCTCGAGGCTTTCCTGACACAATTTGAGTGCGTGTCTCAGCTCAATGGTTGGGGAGAGCGGGAGCGCATGGGGAATCTGGTGGCGACACTGCGTGGGTCAGCCGCCGACGTGTTGAACGTAGTCCCAGAGGGAATATTGACCAGCAAGGCCATTTGTGAGGCCTTAAATAACAGGTACGGGACAGGCGCAAGGTGCGACCTCGTCAGGGCACAGCTGCTGCATCGCAGGCAAAAGCCTAATGAGACGTTGCAGGAGCTGGCCCAGGATATATACCAGTCTGTGAGGATAGCATACAGGGACCTACCAGCACAGGCGTGGGACAAGCTGGCGATAGAAAAATTTATGGCGGCTCTCCCTGATCCTGAGGTCCGGACGTTGGTGGAGTTACAGGACCCACCCACGGTGCACCGGGCAGCGGAATGCGCGGCGAGACTGACCTTTTTGAGAAGGTCGAACCGCGCATCGGAGAGGGCACCTGTGACGGTACGGCAGACCGAGGTGCGGGATCGGGAAAAGCCAGAGGATGACATCGGGCGAATGTTAAGGGGAATCAGCCGCCAGCTGACAAATTTGATGGGGGGACAAATTGCAGGGAGCGAGTCACGACAGGGTGGTCCAGGTTGGCCATCAGGACGGCCTGATTTTTATCGGGCTGGGCCGGGAGAAAGGGGGGCTCCACCTGGCTACCAGAGGGGTCCGTTCTTGGGGACTTGTTTTAGATGTGGGAGAAGAGGGCACAGTCAGAGGAATTGTCGGCAACCATATGGGCCCCCACCTCCTGACAGGCTTCGCAGTCCAGAAAGGAGGGGGCCCCCAGTAGGTCCACAGATGCCAGACAGAGGACCACCACCTCCGCCTGGGCCAATAGAGGTAGAGTGTGCGGGAAACTAGAACGAGCCGAGCATACGGGGCCATGCTCGGCTGGCAAGTGTGTGGAGAAGCGCCCTCCTTTGGTGGAAGTAGTGAATTGCGGACAAATTGGCACGGGTAATCTAAGGGTTAGATGCAAAATTGAGGGAGAATTTTGTGAGGCTGTGGTGGACACTGGAGCCAGTGACACCATTATCAATCCGGGTGTGCTAGACCAGAGTGTTGGAGGCTGGGACAAAATTGATAGGGTAGAAGGACACAGCCTTCAACTGGCTACGGGGGCAACGGCACCAATATTGGGACGCGGAGTGGTGAGGATGGAGTTGGGTGGCCTGGAGGTCAGCGTGGTTGTGTGGGTGGCGGGGGTGTGCGATCAGTGTCTGTTGGGACTGAGTTTCCTGGTGGAACATGACTGCCAATTAGACCTTGGGCGTGGTCATATGTGGTTGGGCACCGAGAGGCTGCAGTTAATGGGACTGGGGGATGACGAGGAGGTGCAGGGGACGTGGCTGGAGGTGCCGCGCACTGTGACCGTGCCTCCCAGGTCCGAGAGAGTCGTGATGGCAGAGTTAGCAGCAGGTGCTCAACCCATTGGCCAGCTGGGGCTAGTGGAGTCGTGGTCCTCGCAGGGGACGGAGGAATTAATGGTGGGTCGCACCCTCATAGACACCCGTGGGCCTATGCTGGCAGTCAGGCTGCTCAACTTGTCCGACAGCCCCCGCACTATAAGGGGCGGAGCCATCGTAGCCAAATGCAGTAGTGTAGTAGAGGTCACCGGAGGAGGTGGATCCACATGCTTGCCAGTACAGCCGGAAGGAGGGCAAAATTTGGGGAAATGTGATTGGTCAGAGGGAGTGCGGGACATGATGACACGCTCTGAAGAGGGCCTAACATCGGAGCAGGTAGAGACGTTGCACAATTTGGTTGGTAAGAACTTGGGTGTTTTTTCTCTCTCCCCCGAGGATGTTGGACGCACGAGTCTCGTCAGGCACAAAATTAGCACTGGCGAGGCTCGGCCTGTTCGCCAACCGCCGAGGCGGCTCCCTTTCGCTAAGAAGGAGGAGGCAGAGGAACAGGTGAGCAAAATGGAAAGAGCCGGATTTATCGAGCCCTCGGTGAGTCCTTGGGTGTCACCCATTGTGCTGGTGAAGAAGAAGGACGGGACCACTCGGTTCTGTGTGGACTACCGCCAGCTCAATCATGTGACACTCAAGGACTCGTATCCCCTGCCAAGGATCGATGACACCCTCGATGCCGTTTCAGGCTCAACGTGGTTCTCCACGTTGGATTTAAAGAGCGGTTATTGGCAGGTGGAAATGGATAAAGAGGCGAGGGAGAAAACGGCGTTCACCACAGGAAAGGGTCTCTGGCAGTTTGTCGTCATGCCCTTTGGATTGTGCAATGCCCCTGCCACGTTTGAGCGTCTGATGGAACGTGTTTTAATTGGCTTACCGTGGCAGACTTGCCTCGTCTATTTGGATGATGTATTGGTCCACGCTCCCACTTTTGAACAGGCTGTCGAAAATTTGTCAGACGTATTTGGGAGATTAAGGGGTGCCGGGTTGAAATTAAATCCGAGCAAGTGTGAAATTTTCAGGAGGGAAGTGACTTACCTGGGTCACGTGATCAGTGAGAGCGGCGTGGCCACTGACCCAGGAAAGGTAAAATCTGTACAAGAGTGGCCCGCCCCTAAAAATGTAAGGGAGGTCCGAGGATTTTTGGGCCTCTGCTCGTACTACAGGAGATTTGTGGCAAATTTCGCGGAAATTGCAAGACCTTTGCACAAATTGACAGAGAAAGGAGCCAAATTTGTATGGTCAGAGAGCTGCATCGAGGCATTCAGTCACTTAAAACAACGTCTGGTGGAGGCCCCAGTTTTGGCATACCCAACGGATGATGGCAATTACATCCTGGACACAGATGCGAGCCAGGAGGGATTGGGAGCTGTGTTGTCACAAATGCAACAGGGAGTCGAGAGGGCTATTGCGTATTACAGTCGGGCACTTTCGAGGCCCGAACGAAATTATTGCGTTACCCGCAAAGAACTATTGGCCTTGCTGTCTGCAGTTGGACACTTTCACCCTTACCTTTATGGGAGGGAGTTTGTGATCCGAGTGGATCATGCCTCCTTGCAATGGCTCCTTCGGTTCAAAGAGCCGGAGGGACAAATTGCAAGGTGGCTTGAGAGGCTGCAGCAGTATAATTTCACTGTGCAACATCGGCCTGGCAAAGCACATGCCAATGCAGACGCTCTCTCTCGGCGCCCCTGTTGGGAGGCACAGTGTAAATTTTGTGATAGACAAGAAGCCAAGGATCCAATTGGGCAGGGCCAAATTGATGCATGCCTATATGCAGCGAGAGTGACCAGGCGAACTTTGCCACAACCCCCACAGGAATTGGGCGATGTGAATTGGCAAGAGAGTCAAAGGGAGGATCCCGTTTTGGGGCCCCTTTTTCATTGGCTAGAGGAGGACAAAAGACCCTCTTGGGAGGAGATTGCTCCACACGGAGCCCAGGTAAAGGCCTACTGGGCACAGTGGCAGATGTTGGGGTTGAAAGAGGGCTATTTGTTCAGAAAGTGGGTGACACCAATGGGTGATGTAGCTTCCTGGTTGATAATTGTACCTAACAAATTGAAGGAAGTGGTTATGGGGCACGTGCATGGGACTAGGACAATGGGACATTTGGGCGTGGCCAAGACTTTGTCCAAATTACGACAGAGGTTCTACTGGGTGAATTCGGGCAGAGACATTCAAAATTGGGTGAGATCCTGCGACCTCTGCCGCGGTAAGAAGGGACCCCCACGGGCGCGCAAGGCCCCGCTCCAGGTGTACAATGTCGGGGCACCGCTCGAGCGGGTGGCAGTCGATGTGGTGGGGCCCCTGCCAGCCACCCGCAGAGGGAATCGGTACATTATGGTGGCAATGGATTACTTCACCAAGTGGCCAGAGGCCTACCCATTGCCCAACCAGGAAGCCCGGCTGGTAGCTCAAGTTCTAGTTGAGGGATTCTTCTCCCGATTTGGCGTCCCAAGGGAGCTACACACTGACCAGGGCCGGAACTTTGAATCTGCCCTCCTGCGGTCGGTGTGCGAGCTCCTCCAAATTCATAAGACCCGGACGACTCCCCTGAGGCCTCAATCGGATGGGATGGTAGAGAGGTTCAACCGGACACTGTTGACACAATTGGCCCTCTTTACATCTGAAAACCAACAGGATTGGGACGAGCACCTTCCCTTTATATTGATGGCATACCGGACCGCCCAGCATGCGACCACTCGGTGCACCCCCGCCTTGTTGATGTTCGGTAGGGAGATGCGAGTCCCCACAGATTTGTTGATGGGACCGTCACCAGGGGAACCGGGTGAGCCAACTGTGGAGAGCTATGCAACCAATTTGAAAGCGAGCATGGAAAAGGCTCATGAGTTTGCGAGGAAGCAAATTGGCTTGGCTTCTTCGCAGATGAAAACGCGGTATGACGCTCGGGCTCACACACCTCGTTTCCTTCCTGGAGACCTTGTTTGGCTCTACTGGCCCCGGAGAAGGAAGGGGGTGTGCCCAAAACTCACTTCACCTTGGAAGGGCCCTGGGGTGGTGCTTCGGCAGGTGACTGATGTGGTGTTCAAAATTCAGATGGGCCCGCATGCCCTTCCACAGATAGTTCACGGGGATAGATTGAGCTCCTACATGGGTCGGGAGGCTCCGGAGTGGATTGGAAGGGTGAGGGGGAAATTAGGTGTGGTGGATGGCACTCTTGAACCTGACCAACCTGCAACTACCTGCGCTTGAGGTGAGTGTTTTGAGGAGTACTGTCCCAGGCTTCAGGATTTGCTTTGGGAAATTGGGGACATGTAATTTGGAGTTGGGAGGCGGGTGAGAGTGATGACATGGCCGGTGAGGGGATGGAATGGGAGCCACAGTGTCTTGTGGGTGGCGTATGTTTTTGTATTGTGGTTAGGTGTTTTGATGTGGTCGTGAGAGTGGAACCTGGAGAGTGAGTGATGATTATTGGAGATAATGAGGGGCGATAAATTGTGCTTTTTGGAAATGTGCTAATGGAAATGTGTAAGGATTCAATGATTCGAACTGTGAATGGGATTTCACATTGGCAGGCCATGGCAAGCCTTGTAACACCTTTTACACCATCTATGAATTGTACTGAATTGTGCTGAGTTGTGTGGAGAATTGAATGGCAGCGGGGGAGGAAGTGTGTTTTGGGGTCTTGTGGGTGGGAAAGGTGTGTGTGTCCGCAGGTACAGAGCAAGCTCTGAGGAGCGATGCCTGCGGGCCCCCCTCTGCGGCAATTACCCCTGGCAGCCGGTGGTAACTGGAAATTGGAGCTCGTCGGTGGAGGGTCTGGTTGGGCGCCGCGGGGTGAGGAAGTCCCCCGGTGACCCGTGTTGCTGCGCGAAAGCAGGAGGCAAAGGAGCCTGGTGTGTGTGGAGACCCTCACCGGCGAGGTAACGGCGGAAAGGGGCTGTTGGGCTGTCATGGGGCCAAGAGGTGAAGGGGGGGGGGCAATGAACTTGTAAGTCGGTTGACTTGTTTTTGGGACTGCGGGCACCACAGCCTGATGCGCCCCCACCATCTTTTTGTGCGGTACCTCCCCGCTGCCTAGTTGAGGAGTGCACACACACGTGAATGACATCAATGCCATGGTCCTGCAGGGGGTGTATTGGGAATAAGTGCTTCGTTGATTTTTGCAATGCCTTGATGACCTATGGAATGAGAATGAGTGGTTAAGGGGTCTGTGTTGCATGAATGTGGGCGAAATCCACCGAGCCGTGTCACTCACCTGTAACATCTGGACAGGGCCCGTGGAAATTTAGTGGGATGCATTGGGGATGGCCCCGCAGGTGAGGTTGTGTCTTGTGGCATCCACCGGGGGACGCGGTCTGTAGACCGGGGTATGTACAAAGGTTAGAGTTTTGAGTTTGGAAAGATGGTTAAGTTTTGTGGTTAAGTTAGTGTTGTGTGTTGTTGTTTCCTCCCTCCACAGGAACAACGAAGAAGATGTACATACTTGCATGATGGTTAAGGGGTTCAGCATGTTAAGGAAGTGTAGGTAGGTAGTCCGACTCACTTCCCACAGCCCTTCCTGATTTATTTCATAGGTTAATTAAGTGTGTGACAGTAAGTGTGAAGGCTGGAATGGTAGCCCTGCGGTGAACCTTGCAGGAGCTACGGTTCCAGGGGGGGGGCTGTGTTATGAATTTGGTAATGCAACATCTAGAGCTAGGTAGATCTGAATAGGTAGGTATTCGGCTGTCGTGACAGGGACTCTACATGTAATAAGTTATTGATGTTCAGGCGGTTGTCGGGGTAAGATGTATGAGTGTGGATCTACCTGGAGATTCGAGTGTTAAATAGTGAGGGATTAAAGGTAACGCCCCTGTGAGTCTCACCTAGTAGTCAAACCTTTGTCCATTATGGCACTGCAAACCACATAAACATTAGTTAGGTCCTTAGCGCAACATTAAATAATCCCCTTTCCCTGACAAGGACTTCGTATTAAATTGACAGGAAACCAGGTCAAAAACACCACCACAATTGGCCGCCACCGTGTACACCTCCAAAGGCCTACAAACCTGGCCGGCACGTGTTATGCCAGGACCGCGGGGTCACGGACGGGAGATGTCAGGAGTCGCGGGAGGCTTTGATTGGCTGAGGAGTGCGCCAATGTGACGTCATCGGCCACCAATATAGGCGACGGTCGGACGCCATTTCGTGGCAGACGCAGGCAGGCACCAGAGAGTTGAGCGGTGGTGGAGAGTTGGAGAGGACACGCCATTCCAGTCGCAGTTCGAGTGCAGTTCGGGTTGTAGGGAGTCGCAGGAGACACACGAGAGCACACCCAGTTGGCACTGAGCAGTTCGTTGGCACTTGGCTGCCAGCACTCCCGCGTCGAGTCGAGTGGAGTTGAAAGGAGTCCTTCCTGTCCCTGGTCAAGTGGAGCCGCTGGCCTGCGTCGGACGCGTGGTGCTTGGAGCGAGGGGCCTCGTGGTGTGCGATCGGGCCGGAAGGAGCGGTGCTGGACACCAACAATACAAGACGACAAAGACAGATAAGCCCGATCTCCGCGTATATTTTGAACGACGGGACGTGTTATTTTCGTGATTAATCTCCCTCGTTTGTGTTTGCTGTCAGTCGTGTGGGGACGTCCCGATTTAGGTTTATTAGAGTTATTAGATTTACCGGCGGGCTTTTTCACTGGCTTTACTTTTCCTAATAAACCCTTATATTACTTTTTGTACATAATATCTGAACGCAGTTTTCCTGGGTGTTTGATTTTAATAGGTAAGGTTGCGGAGCTTTGCTGCGTGCGCCATTCCGCGCGTTTAACTTTGTGTTGAACTTGAATCCGCCATTGAGTTTTCGCCTCGGGAGTTAAAGTCTCGCAAATCGGTCATCCGTAACTGTGGTGTTAATCACGGTTGCGTAACAGTAATATAAAGGGGCATGGCCTAAGTAAAAGGGGCATGGCCTAAGTGACGTCATTAACATGTTCGGATTTCTGGGCACCCCTTCTAGGATTGTTTGTTTGACCACAAGGAAGGTTTGTGCCAAGTTGTATGCTTTTGTCAGAAAGTGCACAATAATTTTGCTTCGCCAACCCGCTATTGATGGTGACGATAACCTTTGAATCGGACGTTTACCGCTGTAGATACACCATCTTTCACCCCACCTTATTTAACACATTAAGTTCGTGATTCATACCTGTTGTATGTGTCATTTATGATGGCCCTAAAAACCTTGTTTCCTGTTTGGATTTATTTTCAATTCTGTTTGACTGCTGGACCCAATTTTTTTTTTACCTTACTCCTCTCTGTGTATGAGTCAGAATATGTTTTCCTGCCAAAAATGTTCAGTCTTTGATGGCAATAGTGCGACTCAGCACGCTCCACGTGCCTCACCACACGTCGTTTCAGAGGGATAGGCATCTTTGACCATTTCAGTGTCTTTTGGTCTTCATGGTGTTTTTTTTGTTGTTTTTTTTGTATACTGAATCGAGACTCGTGAAAGAGCTAACATTTACTTCACAAACAAATCAACTAGACAAACAAAATATATAAAAAGAGGGAGCGGAAGACAAGATGGGGAGAGAAGGGGAAGCACACAAACATAACATTTGAGAGCAGGGAGATGTGTGGGAGGGAGAGGGCTTGGGGGGAGGAGGCGTGGGAAGGGGGGGGGGGGAAGTATAAAACACAAGGACACCAAGGACTTCCAGGAAAGAAGTTGGTATTTCAAAAAAGTGGATTTGGGGTGAAATTAGCAGGGGTAGAAAAGATCAAGGTTTTGGATGGGGGAAGATAAGAGATGGTGGTGAACAGGTGTTTTAAAGACCTGGAGGGTGGAGTGGGATTGAAGAGAGTGAGGGAATTTGTTCCAGAGGCAGGAGAAAAGAGGAACGAAGGAGTGAAGGTGAGCAGAGAGTCTTGATTTTGGCAGTTTAACCAAAAGAGGGTTGCAGGCAGATCTTGTGCGACCTGCAGGAATATTTGCGGGACAGAGCCCAGAGAGAGCTGGGGGGGCAAGGCCAGAGAGGAGTCAGTAGAAGACGGAAAGACCACCAACCTGCCTGCGGTGAGTGAGTGAGAGGCCCTTGGAGTTAGCTTCATCGCGGGAGATTCCAATGATTCTGAATGCTTTGGTTTCAACAGCGTGAAGACGAGCTAGGTGTGAGGCAGGAGCACCAGCCCAGAGGGGAGAGCAGTATTCCATTGAGCTGCGGATGAAAGCCTTGTATGTGGTGAGGAGCTCAGGTGTGCCAAGGAAGGACTTCGCACGACGGAGGAGTTTTGTGTTTTGGGTCTTCAGAGCCATTTGGGTCTTCGGGGTATTTTTGGATCTTCTGGCCCTTTAAGGGTATTTTGGGTCTTGGGGGTTTTTTGGGTCTTAAAGGTCTTTAAGGGTCTTTGGGGGTATTTTGTGTCTTTAAGGGTCTTCAGGGTATTTTCGGTCTTCAGGATGTTTTAGGTCTTCAGGGTAGTTGGGGTCATTTGGGTCTTTGGGGTGTTTTGGGTCTTCGGTGTTTTCAGGGGCTTTTGGGTCTTAAAGGTCTTTAAGGGTCTTTGGGGTATTTTGGTTATTCGGGGTATTTAAGGGTATGTTGGATCATCAAGGGTCTTCAGGGTGTTTTGGGTCTTCGGGGTATTTGGGGTCTTTTGGGTCTTCTGGGTGTTCAGGGTCTTTTGGGTCTTCGGGGTGTTTTGTGTCTTCTGGGTCTTCTGGGTCATAACTATATTCCATATACGACAAGGAATGGAGAGCTTTACTGTGATAGTTTCCCTTTCAACAACACGAAAATCAGGAAAAACTACAATTTCGCCACCTTCACTTGATAAATCGCTTTACTTGATAAAACTGTCACGTGATTCGTCGATTAAAAAAACGTTTCCCCTGATGTTTAACCAGACAGGACTATTAGAAAATTAATGGGTGAGGTTAGTATAAGTAGAATAATAACTACATTTAATACATACAAATGTAACAATAATCACAACGAAAATTGTATAATTCCTGATGTAAACACATATCGATGTTTCGCAAATCCACAACAACAAATATTTTGCAATGACAAAACAACCCCTCATTAGTTGTTGGGGTTTTTAAATCAGATCACCTGTTCGGCTGTTCCGGGGATGAAACGAAACTACACCAGCGGTGTTGAAAAGGGAAATAACTCAACCAGAACAGCACTCGGCAGAGCATACCTCCACCAGGTGGACAGTTTATGTTTTTTTCTGTCGGTCGAATTTTTATTTTTTTTCTCGAACCCAGATTCGGATCTTCACCAAAATGGAATCATTTCGTCCTTGTTACATACCTCACCTCTCCACCACATTTAGTCCGAATCCGTCCATGAGACATGCTGTTGACAAAGAAACAGACAGACAACAGGGGTGAAAACATAACCTCCATCCACCTTCGGTTGCAGAGGTAACAAAAGGTGAAAAGGATTGAAAAACACCTGAAATTAACTTTTTAGCCGCGTCGCAGACGCTGGTCATAGAGTGCCCTCTGTTGTTGTTCTTGTTCTTCTTCTTCTTCTTCTTCTTCTTCTTGTTCTTGTTGTTCTTGCAGAGAAGACAAAACCTCAAAGCTCCACCCATTCTGGGAACCATAGCTCCACCCATTGTGGGAGAGGCTTCATATAAACAAATATCCACCATTTTATTAACTCGCATAGCTTTGAGGCCTGTTTTGTAGGCCCGTGGTGTCTTGCTCTCTCACACAGTTTCTTTCAAATCAAATTCGATATATCATTTCATTTTTCACAGTCGCTAACATAGTTTTAGACTCGGTTGAACAAAAACGGGAAGAAAATCCGATGAAAGTTGCCCTTTATAGAACGAAATGAATTCTCAAAGGCCTGTAACTTCAAGTCCATTGAGATTTTTTTTTTTTAAATCGCGGCATGGTCAGTCATACACCGCCCGAAATAACAGACGGGAAAATGCCGAGATATATATATTTAGTTTAAATCGCGGCATGGTCAGTCATACACCGCCCGAAATAACAGACGGGAAAATGCCGAGATATATGAAAAATTCGTCCATTTGATGACAATCGTCACGATGAAATATTTAATTTATACGTCGTCACAATAATGTGGAGAGAGGAGCATAGCTTCGTTCACGTGTCGCCACACATGGGAAATTGCCGAGATATATATTTTTTAAATCGCGGCATGGTCAGTCATACACCGCCCGAAATAACAGACGGGAAAATGCCGAGATATATGAAAAATTCGTCCATTTGATGACAATCGTCACGATGAAATATTTAATTTATACGTCGTCACAATAATGTGGAGAGAGGAGCATAGCTTCGTTCACGTGTCGCCACACATGGGAAATTGCCGAGATATATATTTTTTAAATCGCGGCATGGTCAGTCATACACCGCCTGAAATAACAGACGGGAAAATGCCGAGATATATTAAAAATTCGTCGCCACACACGGGGAATTGCCGAGATATATTTTCACTTTGCACAAAAATAACATCAAGTAATCGAATCAATAGGAATGTCCTGTGCCTATAACATCGACGTTATAGGCACAGCTGCATCTAGGCATTGTGTAACATCGACGCGGCTTTTGTTTTAATTAAAACTTTTTGCTCTTGTTTCATTAAACAAGCAGCAGAATCAGATAAGGGTCTTCGGTCTGTTTAGCTCATCTCGTTGTGTTCAGTTACCAAGCAGCTTGCTATCGCTTGCCAAGCCAGCCGTTCCTTACCAATAGTTTCGTTGGACTGCTTGCCTGAGTGCGACACTTGACGAGCACTCCACAATAAACTTTTTGTTCTTCCATGAGCCTCGTTTATGTAATAAAAAACAAATGAAAAAAAGAAAAACATAGTAATAACTGAACACACCAAAGAAAGTGCTGGGGTGTGGTCCATTACCAATCAGATTAGTCCTAGTGTATGCTTTATTCGCTTGATGTAACATTGAATGGAGTCCACGTATTGATGCAATTTTCATCTATTTGTGTTTTTGGGATGTTTTAGGCTTAAACATTTTTGTGCCCAGGGTCCCAAAAAATCTGAATCTGCCTCTGCACTTTTGGTATCCATGGAAATCTCCACATATGGCTCGCGGCTTCCTCTCCTGTCATAGTCAACGTGTGGCTCCAAATGGAATTCTCTCATCTCCCCCTTCCTGTTCAGGCTGGAGTTCCCCAAGGCAGTGTTCTGGGCCCTGTGCTTTTCCTTATCTTCATCAATGATCTCTCCGACTCTCTGGAAAATCCTCTCTATCTCTTTGCTGATGACTCCACTCTCTGCTGCTCCATTCTTCATCCCTCAGATCGGCAGTCTGCAGCCTCCTCACTCTCTGCAGACCTGGACAAAATCACAGACTGGGCAAACAAATGGAACATGTATTTCAATCCTGACAAATCTCACACTGTCACTATCACTATGTCTCTCCGAAAAGACCGTCCGGAAAACCCTCCCATTTTCTCTCTCAACAATCATCTCGAAGAAGTTCTGTCACTCAAGCTTTTGGGTCACTGAATGCCATGATCCTGCCTGAGAAAGCAACATTTCCAATCTGGCCTCTAAAGCCAGTCGCCGACTAGACATCTTTCGTCGTGCGAAGTCCTTCCTTGGCACATCTGAGCTCCTCACCACATACAAGACTTTCATTCACAGTTTGATGGAATACTGCTTTCGCCTCTGTTCTGCTCTCCCCCCTCTCTATCTTCTACCGACTCCTCTCCAGTCTAGGTCCCCCTGCTCTGTCTGTGTGCTGTCCCCCAAATATTCCTTCAGGTCGCACAAGATCTGCCAGCAACCCTCTTATGGTTAAACTGCCAAAATCAAGACTCTCTGCTCACCTTCACTCTTTCCTTCCTCTTTTCTCCCACCTTTGGAACAAACTCCCTCATTCCCTTCCATCCCACTCCTCCCTCCAGGTCTTCAAAACAGCTGTTCATCACAATCTCATATCTGCCCCCATACAAAACCTTGATCTTTTCTTCCCGCATTTATCCACCCCTAACCCACCTCCTTCAAATCTGTTTTCTTTCCTGAAAGCCTTTGTGGTGTCCATCTTCTTTATCCTGAGTACCCCACCCCAGTCCTCTCCTTTCCACAGATCTCCCGATGTCGCTGGTCCCTGCTGTTGTTGTACTTCCCTCTCTCTCCCCGTCTTGTCTCCTGCTTCCTTTATTATAATATTGTTGCGGTTTTGAGTTTTGTTTTATAAAGGTTAAATTTCCCCCTCATAGTTAGTCACACAACAACATGTAGCCTCGCAATAGTGCAGTTATCTCTTAGTATTTGTGAGAATAGTCCTTTTCCTATGTTAGTTCTGCGTTGAGTAGAGTAAGGAGAATAGGTCCTTCTCCTACTTCCATTGCCTTATCCCACCTCCATTGCCTCATGCCTCTTATGCCTCTTTATGCTGCCTTTGGCTTTTTGGCGCGAATTAACACGAGGTCGGCCTGGCAAATCGAGCAGGGACCGAAGGAGGGCGACAGAGAAGCTGACGGTAAGCGCGAGCCGCCAATCCGGGCTCAGAGGGTGTGGCTGCAGCACTGCGTCACAGGGCGTGGTTGGAAGGTTCGAGAAGGCTCAGGGCGTGTCGATATAAGCCGTTGTGAAAAGCTACCAGGAGTCGAGCAGCAGTAAGTGGAGTTACCAGCAATTGAGGTATGAGGACTGAGTTGGCATTGAGTGAGAAGTCGAAGGAGCGCGGTCAGCAGTAGAGGACTTTGAAAGATACGGGATCAGCGAAGACGCGCATGAACCAGGATACGCGCTCGTATGAAAGTGACGCTCGGTTGAGCTGGAAGCCGAGCCGCATATAGTGCATTGAGTTACGCGAGTGATAATGCGCTGTGGAACCGCCAGCCGCGCTGAGAGACGCGTACATTTCCCGCCTTCCTGCCTCATCATCTGCTTTTGTTCGGGAGACGCGCTATGAGGATCCTTCCACCGCCTGCTTGCCTTATTCGCGGGACGTGCTGGGACCAAGGAGAGCCGGACGGGGCTGTTCCTGGATGACCAAGTCGGCGTGTTTGGCCTGAACATCATCCTGCCTGAAATTCCCTGTGTGAGTGTGAACGGGGTCGAGTCTGGGTATAAGGATAAGACTGCTTAAGTTCTGCTCTGTGTCTCTGCTTCTACCGATCATTGTACATAATATTGGGAATATTAATTAAACCTGTGTTCTTCCTTCCATTCGATCGTTCTTGTGATTTCCACCATTGGCTAAGCGTGGTACGAGTAAAACCGCTCGAATCGGGGTCGAATATTAACGGTGACTGCACGGACCATGTGGTACGCAATCTGCTCGGTGTACTCAAATTACACGTGGCTCGTGCGAGGAGGCTTGGTTCCCCCGCTTCCGTGGCGGCGCAGGTATTTAGGTACGAGCGAGACTTGGTCCCTTGCGTTTGCCCTTAAGAGGCGTTTCATGTCTCTCGGTTATGCCAGGCCCAGAAAGAACAAGGGGCTTAATCCCCCCTTGGTAAGGGTAAGAAGGGCGGCGAAAAACCGTAGCAATATGTTCTATGTGTTAGCTCTCATACGAGCCTAGACTAAGTATACAAACAAAACGGTGAAGAAGAGTAGACGAAGACCTGTGCAAAGCTGCGTACTCGTAAATGTGTTCCACTCAGATTCAATGGTGACAAGCCGAGGTTAGGCAGACACGATTAAATATAATAAATTAACACTCTGGGATGGACTTGCACATGCCTCACTCTTCTCATCCCACCCCCAATTAATTTTAATTGATAAATTGTTAGATTGAGTTCAGATGGTGTTGAACTGGACCAATGACCTCCTCCTTTGTCAAAGTTCCCTGTGTATACTTGTATTCATTTACCAGTCATCTTTCCTATCATAAGTATCCTTCTCCAACCCTTACCCGTTGATTTGCAGGTCACTGCATTTCCTTTCTTCTCCATATTCCTGTTTGTTCTTCTCTGTTACGTCCACATGTTTGCCCACTGTCGCACCGCCCTCTGTCACCTTACTCTTCCAAGAGCCAGGCTTTTCATTTAAATAAATTATTTGCACATGTTGCTCACCTGAATTTTGTTGCAAGGCAAGGGCTTAAATTGAAAGAAAGAAAAAGATAGAAAAGAGTAAGCAAGACCATTTTGTAAAGAGCAAGAGTTCGATTTCTACCGAAGAGGAAGGTTGCTGTCGAGATTTGGCGCGTTTCCATCATCACCTGTGTTTTTTGTATTTATTTATCTGTGTGTATCTTATTATGACAGAGCAAACGTATATGGTTATGTCGCTATGTTTATATGCGACGAAAACGTCTTCTTCTTCTTCTTCTTCAAATAAAATTACCACCCTCTTAATTAACCCTCTTAATTGCATTAAGACTGCTGAGACCCCTCAGACCTTAGATTACCCTTTAATTCCCCCAAGACCCTTCAGACCACCAAGACCCCTGAAGACCCAAAATACCGTGAAGACCCCCAAAGACCCCAAAGACCCAAAATACCCTTCAAGGCCCTGAGGCTCAAAAAGACCCTGAATACCCAAAGAGCCTGAACACCCAAAGACCCTGAATACCCAAAGACCCAAAACACCCTGAAGACCCAAAACACCCCGAACACCCAAAACACCCCGAAGACTCAAAACACCCAGAAGACCCAAAACACCCAGAAGATCCAAAACATCCCGAAGACCCAAAACACCCCGAAAACCCAAAACACCCAGAAGACCCAAAACACCCAAAGACCCAAAACACACCGAAGACCCAAAACACACCGAAGACCCAAAACACACCGAAGACCCAAAACACCCTGAAGACCCAAAACACCCCGAAGACCCAAAACACCCGAAGACCAAAAATACCCGGGAGACCCAAAAGACCCCGAAGACGCAAAAAGACCCAAAGACTCTTAAAGACCAAGAAGAACCAAAATAACCTTAAGACTCAAAAGCCCCTGAAGACCCCGAAGACCCAAAAGACACCAAAGACCCTGAAGACCCAAAAGCCTCTGAAGACACCAATGACCCAAAAGACCCTGAAGACCCAAAACACCTCAAAGACCCAAAATACCCTTAAAGGCCCAGAGGATCCAAAAGACCCTGAAGACCCAAATGGCCCTGAAGACCCAAAACACCATAAAACCCAAAAGACACCGACACGGTCAAAGATGCCTACCCCTCTGAAACGATGTGTTGTGAGGCGCGCAGAGCACGCCGAGTCAAGCTAGTACCTACAACTGAGAAGTAGAACTATTTTATCTATTGAAATCTCTTTTTGAATGACATGTAAGAGGAAAATATTTAATCTTACACAAAAAAGGAATGCACTGAAAGGGTAAAGTCAGGATCAACAGGTTTATCTGGAAATGTCTGAAATTGTCTTTTTGTCCCCCGTCGCACCGTGGAGCGAAGGGGGGACTATGGTTTTCCCCTCCGTCCGTGTGTGCGTCCGTCCGTCCGTGCGTTCGTGCGTCCGTGCGTCCATCCGTCCGTCCGTCCGTGCGTGCGTATGTGTAAGCGAAGGACCGAATTCTAATTTGGCGTGTGGGTGCAACAAGGCATAAGGAAGAAAGCTATTGAAAATTGGGATGCCACGTCAAAAGCCAAGATGGCCACCACCATATATGTCTGAACCTTGTGAGCGGAATATCTTGAAAAATAAGCGAAGTACCAACTTCTAATCTGGTGTGTGGGTGTATCTAGGCATAAGGAAGAACCCTATTGAAAATTGGGTCGCCACGTCAAAAGCCAAGATGGCCACCACCATATATGTCTGAACCTTGTGAGCGGAATATCTTGAAAAATAAACAAACTACTAACTTCTAATCTGGTGTGTGGGTGTATCTAGGCATAAGGAAAAACGCTATTGAAAATTGGGTCGCCACGTCAAAATCCAAGATGGCCACCACCATATATGTCTGAACCTTGTGAGCGGAATATCTTGAAAAATAAGCGAAGTACCAACTTCTAATCTGGTGTGTGGGTGTATCTAGGCATAAGGAAGAACCCTATTGAAAATTGGGATGCCACGTCAAAAACCAAGATGGCCACCACCATATATGTCTGAACCTTGTGAGCGAAATATCTTGAAAAATAAACGAACTACTAACTTCTAATCTGGTGTGTGGGTGTATCTACGCATAAGGAAAAACGCTATTGAAAATTGGGTCGCCACGTCAAAATCCAAGATGGCCGCCGCCATGTATGTCTGAACCTTGTGAGCGGAATATCTTGAAAAATAAGCGAAGTACCAACTTTTAATCTGGTGTGTGGGTGTACCTACGCATAAGGAAGAACGCTATTGAAAATTGGGTCGCCACGTCAAAATTCAAGATGGCCGCCTTGCGTGTTCCACTTTGTCAACTCACATCACTTCACCGACGGGGGACCTAGGCGTAACGCTTTTTCTGCTTGTATAAGGATTAAGCGTAAGTCAGAGAAGCACTAACATAAAGTCAAGGTGTGATCTGATGAGAGTGTAAATATTTCTCTGTTATGCTACATTTTTCACGTGAATTGAAATTCACCGACGACGTTTCTTGTGAATTGCTTTTAGTCAGGCAGATAGGTGTAACAATTGTGGGTTTATACGTACAAGCATGAAATTTGGCACAGTCATAGATAATAGTCTAATGAATAATTCCAGATATGGACCCACCGCGAAAACGTCCTATGGTAGCCGTGGCGGCCATTTTACAAAATGGCCGCTTTTATTCTAGTGGCTAGATAGGGGTCTCGTGCACCCCCCCCCCCCCCCCCCCGAAATATACTTCTCATTGGTGTCTATAGATAGGAAAAAATGTGTAGAAAATGATTTGCTATGTTAAATAGTTGAAAAAATGTCCCACGTATCATTTTTATGCAAATTAGTGCAAATTAGCAAATTAAATAAAGTTTTTATTTATTTATTGCAACTTGTTATCGTATCTTATCTTTTTTTCAGTTGGTGTTTCGAACAGCGAAATGTCTAAGAGTTATCAGCTAGTGGATCCACTGCGACCTGGACAATCAAAGGCGCAGGTACAGACGGATTGGAACAAGTGCGTTTTGTGCCAAAAAGTCACACGAGAAAGTTTGCAATGCTCAGCAGAATCAAAACGGCAGGATGTTGGAGTTGGTTATTCTACCATTGCCTTCAACATCAGACGTTTCAATGAACTTCACGAATTACCGATGCCACTAGAATTAGGACGCCTTGATGACGGGAATGGCATTGAAGCTACGTTTCTGGAGAACAATGCCAAGTGGCACAAATCTTGCCATACAAAATTCAATAATATAAAACTACAACGAGCAGAAAAAAGGAAATGCACACAGGGTTGCGACCCTGATGCTACTCCATCCAAGAAATACACTCGTCAAGTCGCTCATCATGAAGTGGCAGCATCGGATGTCTGTTTTTTATGCGAAGATGTGTCAACTTCCGAACCACTCCGTGAGGCATCAACTTTTCGTCTGGACTCACGCGTACGAAGATGTGCATTAGACCTGCAGGACGAGAGGCTACTTGCAAAATTGAGTGCTGTGGACATGGTCGCACAAGATGCAAAATATCATCCAAGGTGTCTTGTTTCACTTTACAACAAAACTAAATCATTACAAGATAAATTGTAAATCATTACAATCATTACGTGACAAGACTTGTCACGGGACCAGTACCGTGACAACAGCCTGAAATCTCAAGCCAGGGACAAACGTGGGAAAGGCATTCGAAGGAGAGGTGACGGATCCACTGTTCTTCCAGGAAATTGGCAGCAGTTCCTGAGAATTGATGCAAACAAAACAGAACCGTTTGCCTTCTTGACAAAACACATCACACATCTTGTATCAGATAAGCAGATAGTCACCACGGATGGTTCAGATGTGACGTGCATTCCCGCACGCGACACCAGTCATCTTGCCCCATGTGACCATGAGGAGGCTGATACACGAATGATGATACATCTCGCGGATGCAGTCCGTGATGGATTTCAGAAAATTCTTCTGCGTACGGTGGATACAGATATAGTGGTATTGGCTGTGGCAGCAACAACCAAACTCAAAATCCAGGAGCTTTGGGTGGCCTTTGGGACAGGCCAGCACTTCAGGTATATTCCAGCACATGAAATTGCAGCATTCCTCGGACCAGATAAGTCACAGGCCCTCCCGATGTTCCATGCATACACAGGGTGTGACACAGTCTCGTCATTTAATACACGGGGCAAGAATACAGCCTGGGATACCTGGAAAGTATTTGACGAATTGACGCCAGCGTTAGTTCATCTCTCCACGGGGACAGCAGACATCTCTGATGACGTTGTGGCAGTGCTCGAGCGGTTCACCATTCTTCTCTACGATCGCACCAGCAATCTCGTCGACATAGACGAAGCTCGACAGGCACTCTTCACGAAGAAAGGACGAGCCATGCAAGCTATTCCCCCTACCAGAGGAGCCCTGGTACAACAAATCAAGAGGGCTGTGTACACGGGTGGCCACTGCTGGGGAAACATGCTCAAGGTTGTTATGGATCTGCCCTCACCTGGGGATTGGGGATGGATCGATCCCCACAACTGGAAACCCCTGTGGTCCATGCTTCCTGAAGCCAGCATTTCATCAAGGGAGCTGATTTGTTGTAAATGCAAAAAGGGTTGCAAGGGACGATGCAAGTGCAAACAAGCTAGTTTGAAATGTACCGCTTTGTGCCAGTGTGGTGGAGAAAATTGTGACGTATAAACAAGATCAAACTGGAACTATCTAGTAATATAAGTTACCGTTACAGTGCTTGGTGGGTTAATTGGCATTGCTGGCAACACAAATGCAAATTGTGGTCATTTGGAGAATACAATTATGGCATATATGTGTATCTAGAGTCATTTCATTAGAACATAAAGAAGCATTTGTGTCGTCCGGTAAAAAATAATCGCGGTCAAAACGGCCATTTTGTAAAATGGCCGCCATGGCTACCATAGGACGTTTTCGCGGTGGGTCCATATCTGGAATTATTCATTCGATTATTATCTATGACTGTGCCAAATTTCATGCTTGTACGTCTAAACCCACAATTCTTATGATGGATACACCTATCTGCCTGACTATTTGCAGAACAACAAAGGGGAAATGTTTTCTTGTACAAAATGTTCACGTTCTTTAACACAGGAGTATATTTGAAGCTGCACATTAATGTTCTTCAGGACATTTACAAATTCAAGAAAAGAAAAGTCGAAGAAAAGTCGTTTACACGTCTTAGAAAAGTTTCAAGGGTTGTTTTAAGTAATCTCGGCAGATGCAAAAGAGGGCCAACCATACCGATGTTGAAGAGGCAAATATTTAGCTCACCTGGAACGAAGTTCAGGGTAGCTTATGCGATGGCGCGTCATCCGTCAGTCCGTAAACACTTGCAACTTCTTCTCTGAAACTGATGATGGGATTGTGACCAAACTTGGCACAAATTATATTTGTTATGTTGTGACTAAAGTTTGTTCACGGCATTAAAAAAAAATCTGGGTCTAAGGGGGTCCACCGGGGCTCAAAGTGGATCCAGGTTTGACCCCCCAAAATAGGTATTTGCTTTCTTCTCAGAAACTACACACACAATTTCGATGAAACTTGATCACAACCTTCACCACCTGTGCTGTACCAAAGTTTGTTCACAGCATTAAATAAAAATCTGCCCCTTCGGGGGTCTACTGGAGGGTTGCCCCCAAAATAGGTATTTGCTTTGTTATAAGAAACTGCACATACAATTCCGATGAAACCTGACCACAACATTCCGTTCATCATCACCCGTGATGTACCAACGTTTGTTGCCAGAATTTAAAAAAATCAGGGCCTATGGCGGTCTAGGGAGGAGGACATGTTGTCCCCCCCATCACCCCCAAAGTACTAGGTATTTGCTCTTTTCTCTGAAAATACATATACAATTTCAATGAAACTCCACCACAATCTTCATCACCCATGATGTACCAATGTTTGTTCAAGACATTACAAAAATTGCGAAGGTATCCGGGATGGGAGGAGGAGGGGGGGGGGGTCTTGCCCCCCCCAAATCGTTTTTTTGTTGTTTAAAGTCTTATGATTATGTTAGTATTATTCCACTTGCTGCCCTGTCTTCTAGCAACCATCAAATTTGGTTTAAAATACCTTTAGGCAGTGTAGTATACTGTTTAATCTACCAGATGAGCGCCAGGGGTATTGCCCCCATTTTTCCATAATGTCACGCAATACGAAATTGCTGAAATAATTGTTTCTTGACTCTGAACCCATCATCTTGCCTGGTAAGTTATAAACAAAGGGGCACCAAAGAAGCTGGTTGCTTCCTGCCCGGGCTGAGTGTGCATCATCATTGGCTGCGTGTGCAGCATCATTGCGCCAGTGTACAGCATCATTCCGTGCGAGTGCAGCATCGAAGGACGGGAATGCAGCATCATTGGCTGAGTGTGCAGCATCATTGACTGAGTGTGTGGCATCATAGGCTGTGTGTGCATCATCGTTGGCCAAGGGTGCAGCATCATTGGCCGAGGGTGCCGCATCGTTGGTTTTATTGTGCAGCATCGTTGGCTGAATAA
The DNA here is from genome assembly GCF_964187855.1 of Myxine glutinosa. NCBI lineage: Eukaryota > Metazoa > Chordata > Myxini > Myxiniformes > Myxinidae > Myxine > Myxine glutinosa. The sequence continues at coordinate 10,159,833 of NC_136272.1, read as the reverse complement.
GCAGCATCGTTGGCCGAGTGTGCAGCAGCGTTGGCTACGTGTGCAGCATTGTTGCCTGAGTGTGCAGCATCGTTGTCTGAGCGTGCAGCATCGTTGGTTGAGTGTGCATCATCATTGGCTGTATGTGCAGCATCATTGGCTGAGGGTGCAGCTGTGTCGCTGATGCAATAATGCCCTCTGCTGGTTTGGGCAGGAATTTGGAATTTGTTCAGAGTCGATGATAGCTGGCCTACTTTTCGTGAATGACACCATAGGATCCATAACGTCCACGTTTGAGAATAAAAGGTATAGTTTTTAAAGGCTTAAGACTTCACTTTAAAGTACTTTTTAAGCGCATTATTTTGTACACTTTTGATGGGGCAGCCATTTTTACCTCCGCCACTGTGGAATTAAATCTTTATTACACTGCGTTAGGCCCCATGACAGCTTGGCTAAGTTGTAAAGGGGCAGGTGGACTCGTCAAATAAAATCGGGCAGTCCTTTGAAGTCCACCTGCCCCTTAGGCTGATGCCAGGCTCCTATAGAAATCCTTCTATCCAGATATCTAAAATCAATCATAATATAATACTGTTATGAACTTGGGGTAGAGGAATATCTAGATCCAGGTAGATCTGCATAGGTAGGTGTCTGGCTGTCGTGATAGGGAACCTCACCTGTAGTAAGTTCTGTGTTTAGCCGTATGTCGGAATAAGTGCGTATCTGTGTCCCCGCCACGAGGGGGCAGGGCATGCTAAATAGTTGTAGGGACTAAGATAAGACCCCTGTGTGTCAGGCCTGGTGATCATACCTGTGTCCCTAATGGCGACACACTCTTATAGACACTTAGATAGGCCCTTAGTGCACACATTAATTAAATCCCCCCCCCTTACAATGACTGACGATAGAACAAACCGTAAAGACAAGCAGGCAGTGGCCACGCAGTATGCCACCATGAAGACGAACATCGAACGAGCAGGTAATAGCCACCCCCAGGAGGACTCCTGATTGGCCAGAGGGAGGGGCGAGCAGCAAACACCACACCGATTGGCAGAGTAAGGGAGCACATGCGATTGGTCAGAGTGAGGGCAGAGAGCTTCCCCATGATTGGAGAGAAAAAGAAAGACTTGAGGTTGGCCACCGACCAATGGCATGGGAGGAGGGCGCAAAGCGCTCAGCCAATGAGAAGACACCAATGCGGTGAGAAGATTCGGGAAGGTGAGAAGCGAGGCACTGGTTGGCGAAAAAGAGCCAGTGACGTCAGACAACGGCGAGTAAAACTCTCGCTCGCCGGCATTTTGTCTCTTCTTCCCTTGGCCTTCTCGTTCCTGGCTGCTTCCTGCCCGGAGCTCTTCCCTTTGTCTCTTGCCTTCCCTTGACTGTCCTTTTGCACTGGACCCTCTCTTGTGTTGGATCTCATCCCGCTTGGACCCTCGCTCATTGGAATTGGAAGGACGTTGGCACATCGACGATTCTCTTACCCAGATTCATGCACAAACCTCGCGAACGATCGTGCGGGGACACGAGGCTTGGTGTACAGTGGCGTCCGTGGGCCTGGTGGAGCGTGAGCTGGGGTGGAATGAGGCCTACTTCCCGCTGACCGGAGCCGCGGTCGGACGACTGCACTCAGTGCCAGATCCTCCTTGACGACTGCAGACTACTGATTGAGATAAGACGCACCACATTCCACAACACGACGAGACATTTATTTTATTATCCTTCCCATCGGGTATTCGAAGTGTGTGTGTAAGAGCGCTCAATAGGGGGTTTAGTTTTATCATCACGTTTCCCTGTCCCGATATTCATTTTAAATAAACCCTTGTATTATTTTCCCAACCAACTTTAATCCCGTTTTCGTTTGTGAGTTCTTTTCCAAGGGTGAAGACATCGTCGGACCGTCAGGTAAGCCGGCATTCTCCCCCGAACCTCCCCCCCCCCCCCCCCTTCTTGTGTATCGGACCGCCATCAATCGGATTGCATAAACGCCTCATTAAGCTCGATATTCCATCCACGAAATCACAGTCTTAACCAAGAGGGGAATCACACGACAATACCTATATTCTAGCTTGGAGTAGAAATATGTATTTGTGTAGGCTTTATTAAAACTTATCTTATCACCCGTCGAGTTAAATACATATCGTCAATTATGCATTCAAATAACTATCCAGTATTAAAATAATTATATCAGGTATATACTGTACTTCCATATACTCTTAGCCGACTAGTTTCAAATATCACTTGGTGGACTGGCTTTGGAAATGGTGAGAACATGAGCGTGCATACTTTCCTCGCTCAGTGTAGTAAACAAACTCTTTGTTCTTTAGGACCGCACCCGGCTTCGTAGACTTGCTCACACAAAATAGACTGGGAACTCTGGCTTTATTATTCCGACAGACGGATTCGGACAAAATTTGGCAGAGATGTAGCGTATGTGACAAGGACGAAATGATTCGATTTTGGTGAAGATCCGGATTCGGATCCGGCTACTAGAATTTTTAAAGTGAATCTTCACCATTGGGAGGAGGATCGGGCCAAAAACCACACATAGCAGGATATTTCAAAAAGTTGTGGACGGATTTGGACGAGATTTGGTGGACCGGTTGGGTGTCTAACAAGGACGATGCGATTCGATTTTGGTGAAGATCTGAATATGGATTCGGATACGAGAATTATTTAATGTTTGAAGTAATTCTTCACCATTGACCAATAGGGCTAACACCGATACATAACACGATATCTCAAAAAGTTATAGACGGATTTAGACGAAGCTTGGTGGACAGGTTGGATGTGTAACAAGGACAAATCACTTCGATTTTGGTGAAGATCTGAATATGGATTCGGATACGAGAATTATTTAATTTTTAAGTGATTCTTCACCATTGAGAGATCGGGCCAAAAGCGATATACAACATATTAAAAACGTTATGGACGAGTTATGACTAAACTTGGTGGATGAGTTGGATAGGTGACAAGAACAAGCCGATTAGATTTTGGTTCAGGTCCGAATCCAGATCAGTCCTATCAGTGGGATACTGTTCAGCCTGGCGGAGGTATGCGCTCTACCGAGTGCCGTTCTAGTTAGACATGGATTATTACCATAATGTAGATGGAGATCCTGGTTCTAACTCCTTTGCCCAAAAATGTACTTCTTCCACTGAGGTATTCAATTGCACTCAATTTCATACTCGCACTGTAACTACTGTAATTATCATTTTATAAACACAAAAACATCATAGGAGACGTGCGCACACATTCAATTTACACTTCACTTCACTGACTCCACTGACATTTCTGGCTAAATCAACTTCGTCAAAATAAATAAAACCACCTTTCATTTCCCATTCCGCTGAAGGTCTCACTATCTGCCATGATCTTTCTTGGGAAAACCACATTTCCAAGCTGGCCTCCAAAGCCAGTCGCCGACTGGGCATCCTCCGTCGTGCGAAGTCCTTCCTTGGCACACCTGAGCTCCTCACCACATACAAGGCTTTCATCCGCAGCTCAATGGAATACTGCTATCCCCTATGGGCCGGTGCTCCTGCCTCAGACGTAGCTCAGCTTCACGCTGTTGAAACCAAAGCTTTCAGAATTATTGGAATCTCCCGCGATGAAGCTATCTCTGAGGGCCTTTCACTCACTCACCGCAGGCAGGTAGGTGGTCTTTCTGTCTTCTACCGACTCCTCTCCAGCCTTGCTCCCCCAGCTCTCTCTGTGCTCTGTCCCCCAAATATTCCTACAGGTCGCACAAGATCTGCCAGCAACCCTCTGATGGTTAAACTGCCGAAATCTCGGCTCTCTGCTCACCTTCACTCTTTCATTCCTCTTTTCTCCCGCCTGTGGAACAAACTCCCTCACTCCCTTCAATCCCACTCCTCCCTCCAGGTCTTTAAAACAGCTGTTCACCACCATCTCTTATCTTCCCCCATCCAAAACCTTGATCTTTTCTACCCCCGCTAATTCACCGCAGATCCACCTTGTTTGAAATTCCAACTTCTTTCCTGGAAGTCCTGGCAGTGTCCATATGTTTTATACCTCTCCCACCCCCCCCCCCTTCCCATGCCCCTCCCCAAAGCCCTCTCCCTCCCACAGATCTCTCGATGTCTCCATGTCTCTCGGTCCCTGCTCTCAAATGTTGTGTTTGTGTCCTTCCCCCTCTCTCCCCATCTTGTCTACCGCTCCCGATGTTATATGTTTTATGCGTCGGTTTGTCTTTCTGTGTGATTAATGTTCGCTCTTTCACGAGCCTCGATCTTGTATACAAAAAAAAAAGAAAAAAAAAGGCTGATGTATTCCACTGAATGTGTGAATGGAAAGCAATACAAGTGACGTGTCTCTCCTCGTGCTGCTGTAATAGTGTGCATTGGCACAAACCTCTTCTTATGAATGGTGCCAGTCTGCAAGAACAGCTTCTTGATTTCAGTTATCATGGACACATTCATGCTACATGCAAATCCAAATTCCATAAAATAACCTTGCCAACGCCCAAAGTTGCCTTTGCATGTGGAGAAACATCCGATATCGAATCAGCCTCTTCGTGATTAGCGGTCAGTTCAGGAACACCGTAATGGTGCCCACAGGTTACTCTGACTGCTCTATTTATGCCAGGAAATAAGGTGCCAAAAATGCCAGCCTAAGGCACCCGGCAATGCCGTGCTGGAGGATGTTATTTATTTATAAGGCTTGGGGGTGGTGTACTTTGAATGTATTTGCACTTGTTATTTCTATTTTTGGAGATTTAAAATAAAAAGTGGGAGCTTTCAGATCAAAATTTGAAACTGAAAAAAAAATTCCATCCTACTAGACATTTAACAAGTATCTTTACATCACAACATTTCAGCCATTTTCATTAGTAATAAGTGCACTTTCTATCAATTTATGACATTGTTATGTCTGTGGGGTACGCAGTGATATGTAGAGTCAGGTAGATTTTTATAAATTAACATGCCCCGGATCTCGGGTAAGAACCATCACCATGTAATAAGTTTTGTTTAGCCGAATGTCGGAGTAAGGTGGATCTTCATCCCCATTACGAGGAATGGGGCATGTTAACTACTATAGGGATTATGTTAATTCCCCTGTTCGTCAAACCTCAGTAATTTATCCTTTATCTCTTTTGGCACCGCACCATAGACACTAGTGAGGAAATGCCTATTAATTAAACCATAATAACAATAAAACCAACCGGAAGCCAGTTCTGAACACTGCTGATGGACATCACCATCTACATCGCCTGGCAGGCACACATCACCTGGCAGGCCAAGAGCCACGCCCAGAAGGGCAGTGATTGGGTGGGAGTTGACAAACAGGAAGGCCGGGGTAAGAAGGGACTTGTTGATTGGCCAGGGCGGAGCAAGAAGGCACTCATCGATTGGTGAAAGAAGGGCGAGCAAGAAGTGACGCGCTGACTGGTGGAGAGCTGAGCAGGCAGTGGTGGCCTGCGGGCTGATTGATGGAGAAGCGCCGATGACAACAGGACCCGACGTTAAAAGAACTCTCGGACCGACATTTTCTCTCTGCTCCTTGCCTTCGCTCTTGCCTTCCTCTCTCTTGCTCCATTGTCGCTCTTGCTCCCTTGTTCTTCTCCCTCGCACTCTTGTGCTTTGTGCTAAGTCTGGTGAGAGAGAGCGCTCCATTTAGGAAATTAGTTTATTGGCGTGCTTTTCTTTGTCCCGGCATTCCGTTTTAATAAATCCTTTCGTTATTTTCTGTACATTTGTAAATCCGTTTTCGTTTGAGTTATTTTTGCAGGGTGAAGACGTCAGCGAGACCCGTCCAGGTGAGTCGGTACTCTTCTTCCTCCTCACATTTAATCCGCCATATAGTTGGATTCAAAACGCCTCCATTAACGCTTGTATGGACACTTCCGTGGTTCCTTCAGTGTTAATTGAGGGAACCACACGACAATATTTTCCTCAGCATTGATTTGTGATTACATGAAATATTTGGAAATTATATCCCAAAGGAAAGAGGAAGATTATTATGGACACTGCATCCAAAACGGCCCTTAGAGTGAGCAATGTCATCTGCCTATGCAGAAGCTCAAAGGCCTTCAGACAAATAGAATTACTGCCCACACAAGAAATATGCTCTGAGGGAAGAGGAACGGTTGAGCGCAAAACCGGTTTAACCCACCAAAATCTGGTCTGAAGTCCAGAAACCTCAGAGTATAGTTGTGAGTATCATATAGTTTCAGATTATTGTTCCAAACAGAGCTATTCTACAACAAGGTGAATATTTTTTCCGAAAGGAATCTTCATTATTTCAGGAGTGCTCATCCTAAAAGGGGTGATTGGAAGTCTCCGAAGATTACTCGCTCGTGTTTCACCAATGAATTACCCCCCTTAAATCTTCATCCAGACATTGTTAAGTCAAAATTTCTCTACAAAAAATGTACAAAACTAACACAGAGGTCTATGCATGGGACAACATGTATGAGCAGACCTTTCTCAATAAAACAAAATCACACCACTTTTAGAATCTACAAAGATCGACCCCCATTTGGACGAATACCTGACAACAGCAATGACAATTTTATAGCAGATGAAGTACCCAAGACCACCAGAAATTGAGTCTGGCCCCTGGCCTATAATTAATTTCTCCACAAATTCCACTCACTTCAATCTTAGAATCCAGGAAGGTGAAACTTTCCACAACCACGTGATGGTCTCTCAATCTGAACACATCATTTGTCTGGGATTGAGAGCTCTAGGGCAGTCCCATTTCGCCCATTGACTTGACAACATGGTTTTTAAGCAGTGAAGCCGCTTCAATATTTGCCTTTGTCCATCCTTCCATCCATCCATCCCTCTGTCAAAAATGAATAAGTGAACAGCAATCTTCAAGTCTTTCCACAGATTCTCAAAGGGATTCAAGTCTGAGTTTTGGCTGGGCCACTCAAGGACTTTCATGTTCTTTTTCTTTTTTTCTTTTTCTTTTTTGTATACAGAATCGAGGCTCGTGAAAGAGCTACCATTTATTTCACAAACAAATCAAACAGACAAACAAAATATATAAAAAGAGGGAGCGGTAGACAAGATAGCGAGAGAAGGGGAAGCACACAAACACAACATTTGAGAGCAGGGACATCGGGAGATGTGTGGGAGGGAGAGGGCTTGGGGGGAGGAGGCGTGGAAAGGTGGAGGGGAAGAAGTATAAAACACAAGGACACCAAGGACTTCCAGGAAAGAAGTTGGTATTTCAAAAAAGTGGATTTGGGGTGAAATTAGCAGGGGTAGAAAAGATCAAGGTTTTGGATGGGGGAAAGTAGTGTAATAATGTTGATCCTGGGACACCTCCAAATTCCCATTGACTTACATGTTAATTACGTGTACTCATGTTTCAGTCATAGCACTTTAATCCTGGGACACCCCCAAATTCCCATTGACTTACATGTTAATTTTCCTCTCTCCTCATTACCCCAAAGCACCTCTATTTCTCCCCCCCCTAAACTTTATGAACCTTTTGTCTATAGTACCTATCCTTAATGTTGTTCATTAGACCACTCAAACACTACAAATATTTGTTTTCCCTTATAGACGTATAATCCTTCTTCTACATATCATCTGGCAGATTATCTTTGACCCACTCAAACATTAACCCATTCACTTCCATTTTAATTTTCTTCTCACCCTGTTCTTTACGAACCTTCTCACCTTTTGACATGCTATCCTTATTCATTAGACCACTTAAACACCTGTGATCCTTCTGGCCTTATGGACCTTTTAACCTTTTACTCTTAATATCATCTGGTGAATATAACCCACTCAAACATCGACCCGACAAATATTTGTTTATGTGTGGGAAATAATTTAATTCTCCTACAACTCTCTTCACCGTCTAATATATTGACAAAGTATATGTTTGAGTTTGGTTCTTTTTCAAGATATTTTAACTGAGTTAAAATAAAATGATAAACCTCCCTCAATGTTCTTGTTTGGGTGCCTCCAGTGCCACATACCATTTTTAAATTAAAGTATATATTTTCCTGACAACCATTAAAGTTTTCCGTCCACTCAAAAATATTTCCATCTTTTTTACCCAACTCACCAGTATTTAAATTAATTCTCTTATTTGTTTTGTGAACTTTTTTACCAGTTGCCTTTTCAATTATACCTATTTGATATTTTTCACATTCATTATGTTTTCCATTTATATACCAAGGTTGATTACACCTCCACTCTTTAGTCTGGTTGATACTTGGTTCTATCATTTATATATTAATAAAAAAGGCGGCGGTAGCCCTTAAAATCCCTAACCCCATTATCTTATCACTTATATATATCTTATCACTTATATATATCTTATCACTAATATATATATCACTTATATAGATCTTATCACTTATATATATCTTATCACTTATATACTTATATAACCATAAGGGAGACGATCAATCCCATTTTCTAAAATAAACCTCTTATCATCAAAAGCTCCTAATGCTTTCTTATTTATCTCTTCTGTATATAATTGATGTTTATAACTTCTTATTCCATTAATCTTTCTAAACTCTTCTTTCTTTGTTGTTAAACAGTTATAATAATCCTTAAAGTTTATTGTTTCTTTGATAACATTTTTCTTTACACCTTTTAACTTCTTATCAGTCTTTTCAACGTTATTCACAATATATTTATAAGCATAAGCCTTGGACCTCAATCCCACAAATTCACTCATAACATTTCCTCCTAATTCATCCTTGAACTTTCCAATCACCTTTTTATTTTTAGAAGAGAACAACTCACTCTCTGGACTATAATTACTTGTATCATAAATATTAATGTCCTTTTTCATGTCTGAATAAACATCATCAGTATGAATTTTCAAAATAAAACTATCTGTATCCATGTAAAGTAGATTAACATCATTTTGATATTTCTTCCTCAAGTTATTATAAAAGTAAACATACATTAATGACTTTGACAAATCAAGAATTGATGTTCCAATATAAATAGGTTTGTCCATTTCAATACTCTCTTTAATCAAATGGATCGCACAAAAGTTCTCAGTAAAGACCTCAACTCTCGTAAAACTCGGTCTATTAATTAATTTTGATGCTTGTTTCCAAGATGTTGATAGTCTGATATTTTGTCATTTCCTCACATTTTCCATGGTCTTACCAAAGACCGCATTATTCATCAATTTATAAAAGTCTTTCTCAAAATCTGTTTTTGACTCTGTTCTTCTTTGTGTATTAAAATCAATGTACCCCTTTAACCAATAGCTTTGATTGAACTTTAGAATCCTATGTATCTTTTCAACACGGAGACCCTTTGAAAGACATTGTCTCAAATTTCTTTGATGAAGAACATAATTTTTCTTGTTGTATAGTGTTGTTAGAAGCTTCTCTGACGCTTTACCCTTTACATTAAATGATTGTTGATAATCACTTAACCACTCATTCTTTGGAATTTCCTTTTCACAAGCAAATGGGAGATCTTTGTGTAGGTTATGGAGTTCCTCTGGATATTTCAAATCAACTTCAAAATAATAACCAACCTTTGAATCATCCAATTCTTTTTGTGTAGAGATACATACATCTTGTAAAACCTTTTTGTAGTCTTTTTCCTTTACCCATCTAAGTTTTCCATAAGGAAGAGCCTGAGACATTGCCCAACCATACAAGTTATTTGAGTCATAGTACATTAAGTAAGAACTCTCTTTTGTTGAATCATAATTTGGAAGATATTTGTTATTTACTTTTGTATATCTCTTTGAACAGACTTGTGAAATTCCACCTCTTTTTGACTTTTCAATCATCAAGAGCATGTCAACATCTGTTATTAAATCCAAAGCTTGTTTTGTCATTTTCAACATCGCGCTCCAAGCAAGACCAGGAGCAGTGTAATAGTGAGCAGGATCCAATCCATATCCAGAATGACAGATTGTTCTGAAAGCCTCAAAGACATCAGCTAGAAGAAGAACATCAGTTTTGAGATACAAATCATGATACTCACCAAGATTCTTGATGTTATATTTTTTCCAAACATTTTGTGCATGTACATAATCTTTATCAGGTATATGACTATTATTTAATTTATTATAGAATTTTCTTTTGAAGGAATTTGTGTTTAATTGAATCTCTCAAATGAGTCCATATAGTCATAGGGATAAATTCCCTTTTGTGTTAGTAAATCTTTGTCTGAAAAATACTATGAAAGACATGGAAACTCTTTTAGATTTTGAACCAAGTTAACCAATGGACTTGCCATGAATTTAAATGTATCAAGAAATCTGATATGAGTAATAGGAGATGTGTGAATTGTTTTTGTGAATGAAATGTATTTCTGATCCGTGTTAGGAATTACTGAAATGTGTCCAGATGTCTTTGAAAGTTCATTAATAAATAGATGTGTATCATAATGAGCGTTGTTATGAAGAAAGACAGGAATGAAAGAGGGGAGTTGATAATTAATATTACAACTTTGATGAGCCGGACCTCTATATTTACCAGTGAGATGACAATGGTCTCTAACCTTTAGACCTTTACCAATTTTCTTCTCACAAATATGACAGGCAGCCTTTGGATGTCTAAATTCTCTTTTTTCTTTACTTGTTAAGGACATTGGTTTATTGGTTTCTCTCATTATCTTGGTTAATCGAACACAGTCTTTTTCTAGTCGTTTCACAAACTCCTCTGGGGTATTTGAGCCTCTATACTCCTCTAACTTGTATATTCATCACCAACGGATGATTTGATATAATAACAAAAACCGCAAGGAGTATGTTTTTGATATTTATTTGTGTATGATTGTTTTGGATCTGGAGAAGCAGTATCTATTTTTTCTAGAATACTTTCAAAATCAGCATATATAACAAATGGATGTTTTATTGTTTTCTTTTCATCTTTGAATGAAATCTTTGAGCCTTCTTTCGGCATTTTAATTACCGTTGATTTATGTTCACCACAATAATTTGAGTGTTTATCCAATCTTTCTTGTGTATTGAAGAAGTTAAGACAACGTGTACAAATATATATTTTATTTGTTCTTTCACATACTTGTGTACGAACCAATTTAGAAAGATCTTTGATGTATGTATAATGTGAATTTTCCTCTGAATTAAAATATAGAAGATTAATATGAGTTTGTTTACAATTGTCAGAAAGCTTTAAAACCTGAATGTTGTTTGTTTCTGTTAGACCATAAACATTAACTGATAAATTATTCATCTTTTCAAATTTAGGAATATCATTTAAAGCCATAGGAAACTTTAGATCTTTCGTATTTAATGTATTCTCATATTTTTTATAATGAGATACTCTTTCACCATGAAAATGTGCAGGATGTAAGTGTGCTAGAATAGACCAGAGAAAACATTTATTATCTTTATTTTTGATATTGATAACTGCTTTTCTATTTTTGATAACACTGGGTAAATCAATGTAAGAAGAAGCTTTTAGAGGATCTGATTTAAGAATATGAATGTCTATGTAAATAATCTTTCCTATATTGAATCCACTTCCTACGATTGAATTATCCACATCTTGCTCTTGTTTAATAAGTTCATCATAGACTCCTGATGTTTTAAAATCTTGATATGAAGATATAAAGTGTGGCTCAGTTCTCATGTATGGTGCATCTATAACTCCTTCATCCTTTGTCATTTCTAATTTTACTCCCATATAAAATTTAAGTGGTTTCATTTCCTTTAGTGTTTTTTCAATCAACGTTTGAACAGCAGGTTTAACTATTTCTACAGCATCAACTATAGACTCTGCTTCAGGAGGTTTGAAGTTAAAGACTCTTATTTTAATATGTCCTTTGAAAGCACCATCAGTATTTTTAATAGTAAACAATTTTGACAAGTGTTTGTTAGTTTTAAGATGAGCTTTAAACCCCTTCTTGAGGATGGTTGTTTTACAGACCTTACAATGTTTTGTCTCAGGTGGAAGAGGGGAAAGTTTGTTAAGAATGTTGAATGTATGTTTTGCGGTGAGAATATGTCGTTTATAATATTTTACTTCCTTCTCGCAAGTATCACAATAAACCATATTTTTAGCGTGAGAAAACGTGTTGTTTTATATATGAAACTATACTTAAAGTAAAACACTTTTGAGCTTTACAGCTCCTTTTTATATATATTGTTGCGAATATGGAATTTGGCCTCCATATCCGCTTGTAAATATTCCCCTATTTTCTCCAATACTCCCCAACTTTCCCCAATCCCCCATTCCCTAGTCCCATTGCATGTAAATAACAATCAGTAGAGCCGACCTTCCCCTTATTCCCCCATTAAATGTCGTGCCCAGGTCCACCGCACCACACGTAGCCAACTTTCGGACATCTTCCTAGTTATTCTTAATCTATGTCAGTTAAGGCCTCGTTTCCATTAATTATGACTCTTCGTTGCACCAGAATGTGATTATATGGCATCAGTAGTGAGTTTAGGACCTTTCCCATACCTCCTCCCATCTTCTTCCCCAAACAACAACAATAACAACAACTACAACAACAATTACAACAACAACAGAGGGGATGGCGGCGGAGCGGGGGAGGATGCGTCCTCACACCGGCTCGATTAGCTCCAGACCATGCGCTCCACGGGGTTACCCCGAAGGGGCTGGCTGTCAGCTCCTCGTCGGGGGCGGAGCCAGTAACCCCCCCCGCACGCACCCAATGAGAAGCAACGTGCCGATTCCACGAGGCGGAGCTAACGAGCCGAGGGCGTGTCACTCCCCGCCGGATATACGCGGCCACGGGCCGGATGTGAGTGAGATTCGCCCCCAGCTGGAGAAAGACGGACCTGCGAGCGCTGAAACAGATGCGCCTGAGTTTGGAGAGGCCTGAGAAAGAACGTCACCTCTGAGCGCTGCGACGAGACCTCCCCGCATCTCTGGACCGAACCGTGTACCCTGCTTTGAGCCAAGAGTGCACCTTGAGCCATCGCTATCTGCCTTTCCTAGCCATCAAACCCCGTGTGAGTCAGCGTTGTCCCGTTTATCTGTCGTCTGTCTAGGGTTAATATAAGAGTGTGTCTAAGTGCCTGTCTTTCTATGCTGTCCCTCTTGTAATTGTAATCTAACCTTCCGCCTTAATATAACCTCCTCCGGAGGTCTTGAGAACTGAACCCCTGGTGTCGTATTGTGTCATTATAACCCAGCCGGGTGTCTTCTTTTTCTTATTGAGCCAGCGTAGCGCGACTTCGTCAACGTCGAGTATAGTCGGGTAATTTGTGCGGACACGACGGCCATTCCGCTCGGCCCACCTTAACATCAAAGTCGTGTCTGTAACAATTGGTGTCGAGGAGTGGAATTCGAACCCGGGACTAAATTAGTTAGGCCCAAATTTTGGGAGGGAAAATCGATTCGGAGCGCGTACTGCGCTCGACGAAATTATAACGAAAAAAAAAATTGGATTTGTTTTACGAAACTCGAATTTTGCAAGTCGCGCTATGGCGGATCAAGACAGCTGGGGCCCGGTAAAGGAGAGTGAGGTAGGGTCGATCCAGGACCAAAATGAGGGACAGGAGGAGAGCGAAGCAGTGAGGGCGGCAGGTTCGCAAAATAGCGCCGTCACGCACGAAGAAGCGGGCGCGCAAAATGGCGCCTCGCTGGTCACCGTGCCCGCGACCGAAGTAGCGCCGCTGGGAAGATTGGAACTTTTTTTTATACAAATGACGGCCCTTATGGAAAAGAATAGTGAGCGATTGGAAAACCAAATGGGGGTAATGGGGAACCGGATGGATGCTCAGAGTGAGCAATTGGGGGTAATGAGGGACGAAGCGAGGGCTCGGAGTGAGCAATTGGGGGTAATGAGGGACGAAGCGAGGGCTCGGAGTGAGCAATTGGGGGTAATGAGGGACGAAGCGAGGGCTCGGAGTGAGCAATTGGGGGTAATGAGGGACGAAGCGAGGGGTACCAGTGAGGGGTTAGACAATAATTTTGAGGAGTTAGACAAGAAATTTGGGAAGATAGACAATAATTTTGAGGGGTTAGACAACGGGATAAAAGAGGTGAGAAATGGGTTAATGGGGGTAGAAAACAGAATGGCCGCTCAAGAGAATCAAATGGAAGGGATGCAAAAGGGGTTAGAGGGGGTAGAAAATAGAATGGCTGCCCAGGAGAATCAGATAGAGGGAGTGAAAAATGGGTTAGAGGGGTTAGAAAACAGTATGGAAGGCAAATTGAGGGACATGAGGGACCAAGCGGAAAGGGAAGTTAAACAAATGGAGCAGCAGATAGAGGGGGTCAGAATGGGGGTAGAAACCAAACTGGATGCTCACAGGGAGGAAATGGAGCAGATGAGGGTGGCATCTGGGCAGGAGATGCAAGTGATGGGAGAGGAGATCAGAAGAGGAGTGAGTGAGGAGGTCGGAGGAGTGCGCGAGGAGGTGAGGCACTGTGAGGAGCACATGGAGAAGGAGGTGAGAAAGGGGACTGTAAAGTTACAAGGGGGCATAGAGGTCCTGACGCAGGAGGTGGAACAGCTGACGGAGGGACAAAAAGGACTAACGGAGCAGGTTCAAAGGAACACTGCGGTATTAGGAGGGTTGAAAGCGACACAAAACGACATAAAAAACGACTTAATAGCGACGAAGAGGGAATGTCAGATGGTACGTGAGGGACTGACAACGAGGTTGGACGAGGTGATAGAGGTAATGGAGACGAAGGACCGGCAGGTGAGGACGCACATGGAAACGGTCAAGGTAGCCTTGGAGGACGAGCTTGAGGAGACGTACCGGGGAATAAAAGAGGTGAAGCACAAATTAGAAGAAGTGGAAGAAGGGATGAGCGAAATTAAGAAGCGACGGAGAGGGGATAAGAAAGAGATAAAAGAGGAGATAAAAGAATTGGTCCAAAGTCTGTGTTTGGATCGTGATGATGTGCTCATTAACCGGATGAGGGATTCGCAGGTGATGGAGGAGAAGCGAAGAGGAAGAGGACCCGGTGTAAGTGGTGACCAATATGGTCGTGCGTATGATGCGCCAGGGGATTTAAGAAGCTTGGGGGTCGAGATAGACCCGGGTGTTCGTGAGAGGCCGTTGGTGAAGTGTGCGACAGGTCTGGTGTGCGAAAAAGGAGGTGTGCGAGAAAGTCCGACTCTGGGGTGTGTGAGGAAAAAGTGCGTGCCAAGGAGTGAGTGTGCTGGCGAGAGTGAGTCGGTCGTAGCGCGTGTGCGAGGGAGCACGTGGAAGCGCGGGGTGGTGAGTGTTACAGAGGGTGTGACGGGAGAGTGTGCGCAAGAGTGTGCGCGAGAAAGGTGTGTGACGGCCAGGTGCATGAGGAAAGAGTGCGCTGTCAGAAGTAAGGAAGAGTGTCCACCTGTGGTGAGTGTTACAAAGGGTGTAACGGGAGAGTGTGCGCGAGAAAGGTGTGTGACGGACAGGTGCATGAGGAAAGAGTGCGCTGTCAGAAGTAAGGAAGAGTGTCCACCTGTGGTGAGTGTTACAGAGGGTGTAACGGGAGAGTGTGCGCGAGAAAGGTGTGTGACGGACAGGTGCATGAGGAAAGAGTGTGCTGTCAAGAGTAAGGGTGAGTGCGCTGTCAGGAATGGAGGTGAAAGTAGTGAGAGTGACATGGAGCGTGAGTTAGTTGTGACAGGTGAGCGAGGATGTACACCTGGGATGGAAGGATGCACACCTGGAATGGTAGAGCGTGAGTGGGAATGCACGCTGGAGTTGGTGGTGAGGCACGTGGTTGGGTGTGCGAATGAGAGCACACCTGTGATTGTCACAGAGGAGGTGACCGAGGAGGGGGCGCGAAGAGGTGTTTTGGTGAGGTGTGCTACCAACGAATGTGTGCCAAAGTGTTCGGTGGTCAGGTGTGTGACCAAGGCTGTGAGTGGAATGGGTGCACCTGGGTGTGTAAGGAAAGGTACGAGGAGCATGGGCACGGCTGGATGTGTGAGCAAGGAACGGGCTGCGGGGTGTAAGCGTCCAGGTGAAGCATCGACGTTACACGGGTTAGAGGTTAGAGCGACTTTTAGCCGAAGCAGGCCCTCGGTGCGTGCCGGGCCTCGCTTTGAACGGCCGCGTCCAGGCTCCACTAGGCGGAGCTGGCAGCCCGATAGAAAGGGTCGTCATGGCGACCACTTTTTGGTGAGACGTGCCGGCAGGTCGAGATCGGGGCATTGGATGGCTCCACGCCGAGGTGGTGCGTGGGATCTCGGCCCGGGTAAGCCCCCGTCCCTGCCCCGAATGCCGGACGCATCCAGCCGCAGGCACAAAACAACCAGCATCCATTGCTTGGCTTTACGAAGCCAGGCTTTGGACAGGAATTGGCGCACCGAGAGGCAGTAGTGAGTAGACTGGGTGATGAGGTTAGTGTTTTGGACCCAAAATTAGAGAAAAACAAAATTTGATGATTGGCAAGGGATTGGCAGTAGTGATTGGCAGATGATGGGCAGTGATTGGCAAATTTTTAATTTGTTGAAATTTGATGTGCAAAATTGGTAGTGAGAGACCCCCGATGTGGTGGGATGGCATCCCTGCCATCCTTCCCATGTGTGGGGGCAAAGGAGCACTAGATTATGGGGTGTATGGCAGTGAAAACTAGCCCGGGTGGGTTAGGATATGGTGTGTAGGGATCTAGCGAAGATTGACATTAGGTAACGTTAAGATTAGTTAGTGACTGATACCTGTAGTGGGGACGCAGGTAGATTAGTGTGGATTATAATGACGAGGGAGCGCAATAGTTAAAGGGACGACTGGGAAGCGCAAGTTTCAGAAGGGAGTAGTTAGCTGAGATGATGCCGTGTTTGTGAGAATTGAACAGGTGTGATTGCACAGGTGTGCAACTGGACAGGTGTGTGGAGCAGTGTATGAGTAGTGAGTGTGTGGATCAGCGCGAATGCGCTTGGGGAGAGAAGGGTGCAGGTGGCACCAGGTGTGAGAGCACAGGTGTGCAGGTACAGGTGTGTGGAGAGAGTTGGAGTGAGTGGTACGGAGTGGTGTGCATGGTGCGAAGGTGTGGATGGGGGAAGAGTGGACCCCTTTCACGAGCACCCGGGGCGGGTAGTGTAAGTGTTAGGTAGAGGGTGCAGGTAAATTGTGGTTGGATATTGGCATTTGTGGTGCGGTTGCAGAATGGTGTGTGAATGGGTGCATTAGTGTTGTGGAAATGGCTGGGCGTGTAGCCTGTTAGTGTGTGTAGTTGGTTGGGCACTCCACCACTGTGAGGATGTCGGCCAGGTGAGGCCGCAGGTGGGCTCTGGGAGCCGGTAGAGTTGTGGATGGGGCCCGAGGATCCGGAGGACGGACCCGGGTAGCCCAGTGCCAGAGAGGGCACCGAGTGGGGATAGTGCCAGAGGGCCTGCCCCAGTTAGTTAGGTTAGGGTAAGGAGCAGGTAAGCTCGGAGGCAACTGCAGTGGTGGAGGTGTGCAGGTGGGTAGACCCACTGGGAGAGGTACACGTCGCAGCCCAGAAATTGTACGAGGGCACCGGGAGATGAATCGGGGGAGTGAGACCCCAAATTGAAGAGCACCACAGTTTGGCCAATGGGAATTGGTTTTTAGAACCCATAGTGTAAGAGGGCCAATGGTTTGGCCGGAGAGAGACCCCGGGTAGTGTAAAGTTGTTAAAGTCATTTAGGAAATAGTTAGGATTGATGAACCTGTCGCACCATACGCAGCCACTTACCTGTGGTGATGATGATGACTCCACACCTGTGTTTTCTTTGTTTGTTGCAGGAGATGAATTGCTGTGTGGATTGTGAGACGCATCACGACGTGGATGAGACATTGGGGTGATTCCATCTCTCCCTCCTTAGGAGGGACTGATGATGAATTGGTGATGGCAAATTTTGATGTGCAGTTGGAGATGGCAAATTTTGATGAGAGTTGAAAATGGCAAATTTGATTGGTTAGGAGGGAGAGAAGACGAATTTGGTTTATGGGAGGAACGGGGAAGACAGTAGGGATGTTTGTCGATTTGTAAAGTAGATGTTTATGGGTAGTGTTGTGTTTTGTGGATGCAGTAAGGGGTAAGGGAGGGGCCATGTAGGTTACCTGGTGGGGGGGGGCGTACGATAGGAACGTACCTGTCTCACCTGGTTCCCATGTGCCCCCAGTGTGCATCACCTTACATTGCGTGCACTTTTGCGCCCTTACCACCTTGCTCACTTGTTCTTCTTTTGTCTCCCACCTCCGAGGATCTGGCTTTGGGGTAGAGAGAGAGGAGAGAGAGGTGCTGGCTGCGCAGTTGTGGGCCTGCACTTTCGCTGTTTGCTGCCGGGATCGATACACCATATGGACCGCAATGTTTGTGGCCACCCACAATGGACCGCAGTCGTTTGCGGCCAAGCACCACCCGGGGATGGACCTATGGGTCAACGTGGCACCTATGCCATACAGGTGAACCACTTTTAGTTACCACCAAGTGCACCACAAGAAGAGCAAGAGACACCTGCAGGGTTAGGGGTTGTCGAATTTATTTTTATTCCAATGAACAATGGTGACTGCACCGATTGGTGGTGGGGTGGTGCTTTTGATGCTCGGGAAGGGTGCTCTGCACGTTATTAAAGGCCGTCGGCCACAGAGCACTCGTGGGTTGGTGTATCGATGTTGGCAAGCGCGCTCTCTCTATGCATAACATCTGCATGTGTTCCTCCAAAGACAGGTCCTGGATCGTAGTGTAGATATCAGCGTAATCTTGTAAATAATGCTCCCTACCGGCTGTATGTGTAGTTTGCGAATTCTTTCCGGATTCGGTTATCCTGTGGGTGTGTTTCTGTGAGGAGAAGGGTGCAACGTCGCAGGGGGACATATTTACTCATTTGTGAATATCTGTAAAACTGTCGCACTCAGGGTAGAGTTAATAGTAGAGGGAACTACATTGCGTGCCACACTAAAGTAGGTAAAAATTTATCGGGTCGGGACGCCCCGAGGGTAGAGAAGGGTGCAATGTTGCGAATATGGAATTTGGCCTCCATATCCGCTTGTAAATATTCCCCTATTTTCTCCAATACTCCCCAACTTTCCCCAATCCCCCATTCCCTAGTCCCATTGCATGTAAATAACAATCAGTAGAGCCGACCTTCCCCTTATTCCCCCATTAAATGTCGTGCCCAGGTCCACCGCACCACACGTAGCCAACTTTCGGACATCTTCCTAGTTATTCTTAATCTATGTCAGTTAAGGCCTCGTTTCCATTAATTATGACTCTTCGTTGCACCAGAATGTGATTATATGGCATCAGTAGTGAGTTTAGGACCTTTCCCATACCTCCTCCCATCTTCTTCCCCAAACAACAACAATAACAACAACTACAACAACAATTACAACAACAACAGAGGGGATGGCGGCGGAGCGGGGGAGGATGCGTCCTCACACCGGCTCGATTAGCTCCAGACCATGCGCTCCACGGGGTTACCCCGAAGGGGCTGGCTGTCAGCTCCTCGTCGGGGGCGGAGCCAGTAACCCCCCCCGCACGCACCCAATGAGAAGCAACGTGCCGATTCCACGAGGCGGAGCTAACGAGCCG
This sequence comes from Myxine glutinosa, assembly GCF_964187855.1. Taxonomy (NCBI): domain Eukaryota; kingdom Metazoa; phylum Chordata; class Myxini; order Myxiniformes; family Myxinidae; genus Myxine; species Myxine glutinosa. Next base: position 10,140,443 of record NC_136272.1, on the reverse strand, counting down.
AGGGCGTGTCACTCCCCGCCGGATATACGCGGCCACGGGCCGGATGTGAGTGAGATTCGCCCCCAGCTGGAGAAAGACGGACCTGCGAGCGCTGAAACAGATGCGCCTGAGTTTGGAGAGGCCTGAGAAAGAACGTCACCTCTGAGCGCTGCGACGAGACCTCCCCGCATCTCTGGACCGAACCGTGTACCCTGCTTTGAGCCAAGAGTGCACCTTGAGCCATCGCTATCTGCCTTTCCTAGCCATCAAACCCCGTGTGAGTCAGCGTTGTCCCGTTTATCTGTCGTCTGTCTAGGGTTAATATAAGAGTGTGTCTAAGTGCCTGTCTTTCTATGCTGTCCCTCTTGTAGTTGTAATCTAACCTTCCGCCTTAATATAACCTCCTCCGGAGGTCTTGAGAACTGAACCCCTGGTGTCGTATTGTGTCATTATAACCCAGCCGGGTGTCTTCTTTTTCTTATTGAGCCAGCGTAGCGCGACTTCGTCAACGTCGAGTATAGTCGGGTAATTTGTGCGGACACGACGGCCATTCCGCTCGGCCCACCTTAACATCAAAGTCGTGTCTGTAACAATATCACTGTACTTAAACTAAAACACTTTTTCACTCAGAATCATCTGTGTCATAACTATCATATGAATACTCAGAATCATACTCAGAGTCATCAATAAAGCTACTCTCATAACTATCATTTGAGTATAAACTATTAGTATCATAACTTTCATATACAGGTTTTAAATTTTCATTATTATTATCATAAATGTATTGACCTAATTCCCTTTTTTGAAGCTTACCATAAACAAACCTAAATCTATCTATAATTCCAGTAATCTCTGTGTGTATGTTTGTATGTTTGTATGTCTGTGACCGCTGTTTCTCGACAACCACGGGTCCGATATACTTTAAACTTGCCAGGTATATTGCTGGGGACCCGAGGATGTGCCTTTTCAAGGTTTCATATTAATCGGACAAGTAGTTACCGAGCTATGTCCAAAAAACGATTCAACCAATCAGAGAGCAGCGAGCTATCACGTGTGCCGAACGTGCCGAACAGACTCTGCCTCGGACGGCACATTTGAGAGCGTATTCATTTATTTCACGTTGGCAAACTATGTTGCCGCTATGTTGGCGTTAAACGATGTTTTAAAACTAATTAAAACTAATTTGCGATTCTTTCGCTTTCCTGCGCGTTTGTGCATGCTATGGCGATTTCTTTACCAAACTCCGCAAGCCGTTCACTTTGGACCAAACCATTTCATGTAAATAGAGGGGGGGGGATTGTCACCGTACTCGCAAGCCGTTCGCTTTGGACCAAACCATTTCATGTAAATAGAGGGGGGGGGGGATATAATTTTAGATATAGATATAGTACGGGCATGCCCTAGTTTATCTATAATTACCAGAGAGGGCATCTTTTTCAAAAAATAATTTTTCAATTTTAAACTAAGGTGCTGGTTATCTCAAACAATAACACATGGTGGCGGTTGTGGCAGTGGAAAACAAATTAGATTACCATCTTTAAGCTTGAACGTCTCTTTTTCAATTGTTTTAAGAACTTCAGTCTTGACTATGTGATTCAAACTCACTGATGATTCGACATTATTAACAATTTTTTGAAGATACAAAAGCCATACAACACTATGTCCAATTGAACTTGAAAGGCCCTTTTTTATTTCTTTAACCACAGCTTTCTTAACGCTATATGTTGTCGTTGGATTAAACAAAGGAAGAAGGTATTCATCCGATATATTGTTAATCTGGTTTACAACACTTGTTGTGATCATTTTTTCATTACAAGGAGTACAAACACATTCTGACAATTTATTGACCTTTATCTTTGTCATGATAAAATCTTCCAAGGAAATAGTAAAATCTTCACTGCTGTAATGACTCATATTTAATGATCAGAAAAAAATATTCCCATCAATATCTATATATTTTCTTTCATTAGAACTAATAACCACAATATTTTTTACATTAAATGTTATTTTCAAATAATCTCTAATAATCAGGGTACGGAATGATAGTTCACCACTAATATTCATATTATTAATTTCACCCACATCTTTGGGTTTATTAAAGAATATACAAATGTTTCCTCTAGAATCGTTGATGGTCTTATCATTCATTTTCAAAACTTCTTTATCAATGATCTTTTCAAGCTTTGAGTAAATTGCCGGTAGTAGTGGAGAAACTTTTGTCAAATTTACTTTAATAGAGTTATTAATTAACATAGCTTGTCCCGTAAATTTAATAAAAGGACACATGTTATTCTCCATTATGGGTTTAATCCAAAAATTTCCATATTTATCTTTGTTCAATTTTACATCTTTGACATATTTTTCTATATATTCCACCGAAGTAGAGATTGATTGAAATTTGTCTTTTGTGTTTTGAAACATTGTATTTATTAGATAATAAACTTGCGTTTAGTTTAAGTAAAAATTTACTATATAAATATGATAGAAGGATATTTAGAATTTCCAGACTCACCATACGATAAATTAGAGAATTGTCCGGCTTGTGATAGAGTGGGGCTTAATGATGAGGATTCATACAAACAATGTTTATTCTGTGATTTAATTTTAATTAATGATAATAAGAAATATAAAAAAATATATAACTCTTTTAAATTAGAACCAAAAATGATTTACTTTACAAAATTAATAAGAGAGATGAATGTTAAGTATTATGATGATAATACACCATTTCTTTCAAGGGAAGAGACTATTTGTATTGAGGAAATGTATAAGGGTTTAATGATATTTATTATTCAAAATAATTTTAATGGAAATGTTAATACAAGATACTATATAAATAAAATAATGGATTATTTTAAAATTAAACCTGAACTCAGGATAAAATATAGAGTTTCTAAAATAACTCAAAAAAGTTAGATGACTTGTTTTCCAAATATATAAATGAATGATTTTTTACCTGTTTGGGAAAATAAGATAAAATTTAATAATCATAAGAATATTCCAAATTAATTGAGATGTCTAATAGTTGGTTCAAGTGGATGTGGAAAAACCTGTTTACTTTTAAAGATGCTCCTTCGTCCTAATTTTTTAGATTATGATAATTTAATAATTTTTACAAAGTCAAGTTTTCAACCCGAGTATCAACTACTCTCACATGGTTTTAATGCAGGTCTTAAAAAGGAAGACATTATCGGTTTATTTAAACTTCAAAACAAACTAAATGATTATAATATTGAAGATATAATACAATTATTTTGTGATACACAGAAATCAAAATCGAAACCAAAACCCATTACTTGTATTCTTAGTGATAATACGGATGATATACCTTCACCTCAAGATTTAGATAAATCAAAAAAGAACCTCGTTATCTTTGATGATTGTGTTAATGAGAGAAACCAAACAGTAATGGATAGCTACTATACAAGAGGGAGACATTCTTCTTGTAATTGTATTTATCTTAGTCAGTCATATTTTCAACTCCCTCGACGCTCAATAAGAAACAATGCTAATACTTTTATTTTATTTAAGTTAAATTCAATAGATATAAATAATTTTTGGAGAGATAATTGTTCTACATTATGTAGTAAGAAGGAATTTGAAAATTCTATGAAACACACGATTGGAAAATATAAATATATTGTTGTGAAACAAGATGAGATACTAAATGATATTTTTCAATAAATAAATACAGAAAATGAATACCGACGAAAGAGCAAGAAAGTTTAAAGAACATCAAGAGTTGGTTTCAAAAGTTGTTAAACAACAGGAAGAGATAAAGAAGAAACGGAGACAGAAACTAACTGGTGAAGAAGCCTTTGAAAGAAAACAAGAGAAATTCTTTAAACCACTTTTGAAAACTCAACACTCACCTGCAGCCCCCACAGTAGAATTTACTCCGAAAAAACTTCAAATGATCAAAGATTTTAGTCAAATGACAGAGCAAGAACTTGGAGAATTAGAATATGATGATGAAGGATTATTTCGGAAACTTGAGGAGGTAAATCAACCCCCTAATTATGTTGTGGAAGCTCTTCAAAACAATGAATATTTGGTGAATTCAAAAACCAGAGCAGGTCTCATTCCAACAGAAGAACCAGCACAGTTTTATCTTGTGAAAGAAAAGGTATTGATATTTAATGATAAATTGGTATTCTTAAGTACTACTCAACCAAATGTTGAATTAACTCCAAGATTAATGTTTCTTCGAACAAACTCTGGATTAAATGGTTCAAAATATTTTGAGGAACCACTTGATATGGAAAGAGAGGAAGATAGGGTATATATTGATTTACTAAACTCACTTGATTATAGAGTTTCTGTTGCTGGTAAAAGTAAGAAGAATGAGAAGGAGAAACATATTATTGATGCTTTAAGAAAGCTTGGTTCAGGTGTTAGTTTTCTTCCAAATGACCCATCACAATTAGTTAATAGACTATTATTGTTGTTAGGTAGTAAGAAGGCTGGAAACAACAATTGTTTTAATGAAACCTCAGCCATTTTAGATCAGTTGATGAATATGAAAATAATTAATAAATGTCAATACAAAGATATTTTATTAGATATTAAATAAGATGAGAAGCACAATTCTTAGTTTTGATTTTACAACGAGTGATTACACAGCATCATTCCCTTACCCACTACAACTTGACCACACAAAAGAATATGAGGCATCTTTATTGGCGCTGAGAAAGCGCCTTTAGCGATTGTCTTCCAGCCAGTGTAACGCTAATTCCTGTCACAGGAATTCGGAGATCATATAAGTGGGCGTGGCAGTTCCTGATTGGTTCGTGTTGGGGAACGCCTTCTCGCTGCCGACGTGACGTAAATTCGCGCACGCGCACTGGTGATTGGCGCTGAGGAAGCGCCTTTAGCGATTGACTTCCAGCCAGTGTAACGCTAATTCCTGTCACAGGAATTCGGAGATCATATAAGTGGGCGTGGCAGTTCCTGATTGGTTCGTGTTGGGGAACGCCTTCTCGCTGCCGACGTGACGTAAATTCACGCACGCGCACTGGTGAAGCTTACTCGATCTTACTCGATCCCATATTACATGTACTTTCATTGCATACAAATTATACTTCCTCCTAGAAATTCCAAGCCCGAACCTCAGCGCAATCCAAGAGGATTCACTTGTTGTCGATGGAAACTTATAATACCTTGTTTAATATCACAGAGAAAAACAACAAGTTTAGTTATAATCCAGGAAGTGGATATAAAACTATAACCGTTTCACCCGGAGCTTACGAGATTTCTCAAATATCTTCAGAAGTCTCCCGCCTTATGAAAGAAAAAGGTGATGAACCAAAGAATATGGTAATAACTATTCAAAAACACACTTCAAAATCAACTATTAAACTTAAAAATAATTATAAAGTTGATTTCACGATTGAAAATTCGTTTAGAGAGCTATTGGGTTTCTCTTCAAAAAAGATTGAAACGAACGGGACGTTTTACAGTGATAATGTCATTCAAATATCCTCCGGTATAAATTCAGTATTAATTCATTGTGATTTGATTGATGGTGCTTATAACGATGGAATAAGAACAAATACAATATTTTCATTCAGTGCATACTCAACCCCGATTGGTTATAAATTTAATATGGAACCAAAAAATCTTGTCTATTTACCTGTGTCAGGAAAAACCATATACAGAGTAAATTTTAGGATAACCGACCAAGATAATCGTATGATATCCTTTAATGATGAAATTATATCCATCAGAATTCACCTACGTGAAGTTTTTCAATAAATAAATAATGGTTATTGTGAGAAAACACGAGTTGAGAAAATATAAAATAATTACAGGGGAGGGCATGTACCTTTCACCATACTATAAGGGTGAAGGTATGTTTCTTGGGAGAGGATACTATAAACCTATGAGACAACGAGGTGTAGGTCATCAATTTCGAAATAAAGGAGATGGGATAATTGATACTCTAATGGGTATTGGTTCAACCATCCTTAAACATAAAGACCTAATTGGTTCAACTGCTTCTGCCGTGGGTTCAGTTGCGGGTGCTATAAAGAGTATAAAAGATGCTCAAAAGGAGTCTCATAAATTACAAACAATCAAAGAAATAAAAAAAGGTAAAACTCAACTATCTTCACAAGAACGACAAAAAATCATTAAAATACTTGGGTCAGGGTTTCAACAATTTTAATGCTATATAAATACAAGTATGGAAGCGATTGATAGTATCTATGATTTGGATGATACGATTATCATTTCAAACTCCACTAAAAAGGAAGATTATTTTAAGGTGAATGCTATAACAGGAACCGACTGGAATTCAAATGGAACAAAAAGTTTTGAAATAAATAATCAACAAACTTACTTGAATATAGCTGATAGTTTCTTGCTGTGTAAATTTAAATTCACTAAGGCTGCGAATAATACTAATGCTACACTCGTAAATGATTTCTTCTGGAAAATGTTTGATAGTGTCCGTCTCTATATTGGAACACAAGAGGTTGAAGCAGTTGATTATGTCGCTGCTACATCTGAAATGATGAAATTTACACTATATTCGTTTAGTGATAGAATGGGTAAGGGAGCTGTTGAAGGTTTTATTCCTGATATGTCAACGGGAACAAATGCTGACCCTGGTTATAGTCAAAGGAAGGCAATGTATAATGATGACACAAAACCAGAGAATAGTTTTACCGTAGCAGTACCTCTGAAAGGTATATTTGGATTTTGTGATTATGACAAAATTTTGTATGGTCTTAAAATTAGATTTCAACTACAAAGGAATGATAATGTAAATACGTTGCTTTTTGGGGTTGAAAATGCTTTTGGAGACAACAATAAATTTGTTATTAATGATTTGTGTTGGTATATCAGTGAATATACTCCTAATCTTAAAACGGAAGAGATGTTAAATAGAAGACTTAACTCAAAGAAACCACTGAATGTATCATACCTTAAAAGAAGATGTCAACACGTTAAACTGGAACACACTACCTACACTTGGAATTTGGGTGTACTGGAAGGAAAACCACGATACCTATGGCTCATTTTTAAGAAACCAGATGGAGATGGAGGTACTGATAAGAATAATGCATTGTGTGATAATGCCAAGGTGAAACAACTTCGGGTTTCTCTTGATGGCACATTTTACCCACGAGATAGATTGGAAATTGATTGGGAAAAAAATGATTATGGGGAAGCCTACAAGTCCTACCAAAAGGTGTGTGAAAGTAATGGTAATAATGATCCTATTTTGGATATGGTTGCGTTTCAAAAACTTTATACAATCTACTCAATTGACCTGAGTTCTCAAAAGGAAACTATAAAGTCTAATAGAGTAGATACTTCTCTGTACATTGAAAGAGGAGAGAATGAAGAAGTTGATGCTTATTGTTTACTTTTGGAGGAAACAGAATTGCAGATTAATACAGATAATGGTGTTATGATTAATATCACATAGGTTTTTTCTCATAAATAAATGGTTGGGGTATATGTTAATCAAATCAATTTTAATAAATTAACATCTTGTATTCAAAATCAAAAGCCTTGTATTATTAATGTTAATACAATTCAAAGAAAAGGAGCTGTAAGAATTGATGTTTTACTCACACACACACAAGTAAAAACACTAAATGATACTGGTTCACTTAAAATTAAAATGACAAAACCTATGTTGAAGAAATATTCAACACGGGAAACGAGTGGAGGATTTCTCCCGTTTCTAATTCCTTTACTTGCTGGTTTAAGTGCGGCGGGAGCATTGACTGGTGGTATTTCAACAGCGGTAAAAACTGCTAACGAAAGGAAGGCACAACTAAAAGCTCAAAAAGAATTGGAAAGACATAACAAGGAGTTGGAGAAACAAATTAGTGGAAGTGGTGTAATTGTGGATTTTACTCACCCACTGCCTGATAAAGTTAGATTGTTGGTTGGAGAAATGCTTTCCTCTATCGCTCAAGCGGGTGTTAAACTAACTAAACGGGGTAATGGATTGTATCTTTCTCATAAATAAATGGATGAATGGTTTAAACAATTTGGAAAGAATACAACGTCAAATATAGAACTAGCTAAGTATTGTAAAACACTAAAAATTGATAATGTGGTTATTTGTATGAGAGATGAATTAATACATATAAATAAGAATACAAAGAATATTATTATGAATTTAGACACACAGAATGGTACTCATTGGGTTTGTATTCATAATGGTCAGGATAAATATTATTTTGATAGTTATGGTATTCCACCACCTGTTGAAGTAATACAATTCTTACAGAATGGTGTTTATCAAACATTCCAAGTTCAAGAAATTAATTCTAAATGTTGTGGTCAATTATGTTTATATGTATTATTTCAACTCAACAATAATGAAAATTTTTATGATATCATTTTTTATCTAATATAAATGACCTATGTTGGAAAAGATGGTTCTATCTTTGGAAAATCCTCTCAGGATATTGATTTATCAAATTATTATACAAAGGCACAGGCTGAATGACAAAAATATAGTATAAGTAAAAATATTAATATGAAGAATACTTATAAATTAATCAATTATCCAAACCTTACAGATGCGAATGACTTGATTAGATTCAGTGATTTATCACAATATATATCTTTAAAGAAAACAGCACGTTTTGTGAAACAAGTAAAATTTACAACCACAACACCTGGTTATACTAACCATACACCTTTCCTCATTGAATTTAACCACCTACTTACAATTGAATTTTATAAAGAAGGACATATAGTTAATATGAGAATTAATAAATGGGGGTATGATATGTCTGATTTCGGGTATAATTGGTATTTTTCAATAAACTTAGAAGACCTACATGATTTGAATCAGTCTCGTAAAGAAGAATATTATCCACTTGGTGAGGATGAGGAGTTATGTGGAAGTACAATTAGTAAACAACGAATACATGATTTTAAGAATAAAAAATCATATGACAGCAAAACAATAGTTTATATAACAAAGAAGGATGGTAATGAGATAAGGATAGAAAGCCGAGGAATACAAACCGATTTGGTAGTGGGAAGATGGGGTGGTATTACCTGTCATAATATTAATCTCATATATATTTCTGATACATAAATGGCAGGAAGAAGACTACAAGAGAATTATAATTTTTGTATTCAGGGATACCTACAAGAAAAGGGGGCTCGGTTTTACATACCGTATGAATTGGAACATACCCATGGACATTTTGTTATTAAAAACTGGCCTTATACTGATATTGTCAAACCCACAAATAGAGACTTGTTAAAAATATTAAATAAAAATGAACTTCTCAAAGTTATGAAATATAAAACTCTTTTAGAAATCGTCAACAAATCTTATTGGTATCCTATTATGAAAAAAATAATTATAGATACAAGAATATCTGAAAATCCAGATGAGTACATGTATAATATTCTTTGGGGCTCAAGCTCAAGGGTAGCAAGGGAAGGAGTTGAAGAAGAGAAGGAGGAAAGAGAGAAGGAGAAGGAGGAGAAGGAGAAGGAGGACAGGGAGGAAAAGTATAAAAAGATGGAAATCAGTGAGATTCGTAAAAGATTGAATGTATTACAGCAAATAAATCAATCTCAACGCACCGAAGAGGAAAATAAAGAAAGAATGACTCTTGTGAAGATATTGGTTTTAAAAACGGCTGAGATGAGTTCAATTTCAGGGAGGAGATTTACACGAGAAAGTGGGGAAGAACAAGAAGAAGGAAAAGATTATGTGGTTGATGATGCTATTGACTTTAGTTAGTTTTTATTTGTAAATAAATGGAGGAGAGAGTGAAGGCATTCCTGAGGATTCTTTGTGTTTTAAAAATTAAGATAGAAATGTATATGTTGAAAACCAAAGAGGTTTTGATACTCTGTCGGAATTTTTCTGATAAATAAATATGAGTTATTGTCTTAAATGTAAAAAGAAAACTAAATCTAAAAGTGTATTGTATGTTAAAGCTAAAAAATAATAGAGTTTATCAAAAAGGAATATGTCAAGTGTGTGGCTCTAAAAAGTGTCAATTCATCTCTCCTAAAAGTGGAGGAGACATACAAAAGTTTTTGTCAGGTAGCAAATTTACAACAACTGGAATTCCAGGGGAACTACACCTTCCAGGGTATTCTTTCTGTGGTCCTGGAACAAACCTGGATAAAAGATTAGATGAGGCTGACAATCCTTAACCTTGGTCTAAACCTATAAATAGGGTTGATGAAGTGTGTATGAAGCATGATATTGCTTATGGGAATACCACTACATTGGATGAAAAACATGAAGAAGACAGAGAAATGTTGTATAATTTGTCCTTGATACGAAATCCTACATTGAGAGAGAAAGTTGATCGGTTTATTGTAAAAAAAATGATAAGTGTCAAATTGAAACTTGGTCTTGGTTATTCCTCAAAAAACTATTAAGCTCTAATGATGTCATCAAGACTGAGGAGCTTTTGGTTAATGAATTACACAAACCTATAATCACAAAGTTTAAAAGAAGGAAAGTTTATTCAAAAGACACAGACCACATCTGGTCCGCTGATTTAATTGAATTGAATAATGATAAGGGATACAGGTATGCTTTAACCGTAATTGATTTGAGGAGTAGATTTGCTTGGGTTGTTCCTTTGAAAAACAAGAGAGGTTATACTCTGATGTTAGCCTTCCAACAGATATTTAATAAAAGTAAAAGAAAACCAAAGAAGTTATGGACTGACGAGGGAACAGAGTTCTACAACAAAATATTCATGAAATTTCTTAAGGGGGAGGGTATTAAATTATACAGCACCTTTAATGAAGGAAAGGCAGTTGTTATTGAGCGTTTTAATCGTACTTTAAAAGAAAAATTATATAAAAAATTCACACAACTCGGTTCTCAAAAATGGGTGTATTTAATTCAGGATATTGTTGATAATTACAATAATACAGTTCATTCATCAACAAAATCAAAACCATCAGAAACATTTACAAAATTAAAATATGAAATGGAGATTAATTTGAAAAAACCCAAGTTCAAAGTTGGTGATATGGTAAGAATATACAAATGGAAAAGCCATTTTGAAAAAGGTTATACACAAAAATGGACTCGTGAGTTATTTAAAATCATTGATGTAATGGATACAGTTCCTTGGACTTACAAATTAAATGATATGAATGGGGAAGAAATATTAGGGGCATTTTATTCACAAGAATTACAAAAAACAAAGCTAATAATTCATTAAACAACATTTCTATTCACCCCACCCAGATTAGCTAATTTAATTAGTGGTTAAAAAAAAAAAAATTTTTAAATAAATAAAAAATCATAAGCCACGCCCACACAGACCCCGCCCACACAGACCCCGCCCACACAGAGCCCGCCCACACAGACCACACCCATCATCCCCCACCCCCAGTGCGTCCCCCACCCTTGATCCCCCCTCATCCCACCCCCACCTTCCCCACACACACAAGGGGAGGGGAGGGGTGGGATGGGGGGAATCAAGGGTGGGGAACGCACATCCCCCCTCCTTTTTCCTTTATTCTCGTTTTGTAATTAATTATTAAATAGTTGTATACAAAGCAAATATATTCATATAATATTGAAAACAAAATCTTTATATTCACAAAACATTTTTCTTGAGGTATACATTCAACATCTCCCCAGCACAAGTCATCAATTTCTTCCCAGCACAAGTCAAAGGTTGGTTCAACAGATGTCTTCAGGTTTTGAATCTCTTTCTATTAAATACAAGGGACAAGGAGAAAAATATGTTATATACCTCAACGATTTAAAATAATGAATATTATGAGTATTATGAATCGCACACACACATACACATACCTCCAAAAAGTTGAGTTTGGTGTAAATGCTGCTGAGATGAAAATTTAGGGTATCACAGGTCGCAGGTATCTCAAAATAACCCCAATCAGAGTTGTGATCATGGTCGTGGTCGTGGTTGTGATCATCGATCTCAACTATCATCTCAGCTATTGAAGTAATGTTCTGTTGGAAAACAAAGCGAGAAACTGTAAAATTTGTAATACGTAAAGTTGAATCTAACAGAGAAATAGAGTTTATCAAGATGAAAATTTTAAACTCACATGGGTAGGGAATGAATTAGCACTCCTCGGAACTTCAAGGTTGTGAAATTCGTTGTCAGTCATTTGTTCTGTTGTTGAGACAAACTGTCCAGAACAGAGGCTGTCCAAACACCCAGCCATCTTATTATGGGAGGCTGTTAAAAAAAGAGAAAAAACAGTAATTATTGAGAGGCTGTTAAAAACGACAATAAATTGTTAATCATGTTCTATATAAAACAATGAATAATTAATCGTTAAAACCAAAAAAACTTACCTGTCTTGCGAAAAAGCTTCAAACTCAATGCCATCTTCAACGTTGGAAAACATTTTTCAAATGAAGCCACCTCAAGTGGGGTTCCGTTAATATAGCTGGAATGGGGAAATTTAATGACATCATGGAGGCAATGAGTTTCTTGAAAATTCCGGGTGTCCCTTCAAGGAAGGGAATTAACATTCTTTATGGGATTTAATGTTTAAAAATATCACTTCACTAAGACATAATATTTTTGCTTTGGGCAAGAGAAGAGTAAAACTGGTTTCTCAGGTAAAACATTCATGTTCGTTGAGTCTCTGTTTATAATGAAAAACTGGTGTGCAAGAACATTGAGGGAGGTTTACCATTTTATCTTAGCTCAGTTAAAATATCTTGAAAAAGAACCAAGAGTAAAAGGTTAAAAGGTCCATAAGGCCAGAAGGATCACAGGTGTTTAAGTGGTCTAATGAATAAGGATAGCATGTCAAAAGGTGAGAAGGTTCGTAAAGAACAGGGTGAGAAGAAAATTAAAATGGAAGTGAATGGGTTAATGTTTGAGTGGGTCAAAGATAATCTGCCAGATGATATGTAGAAGAAGGATTATAGGTTTATAAGGGAAAACAAATATTTGTAGTGTTTGAGTGGTCTAATGAACAACATTAAGGATAGGTACTATAGACAAAAGGTTCATAAAGTTTAGGGGGGGAGAAATAGAGGTGCTTTGGGGTAATGAGGAGAGAGGAAAATTAACATGTAAGTCAATGGGAATTTGGAGGTGTCCCAGGATCAACATTATTACACTACTGGGGAAGATAAGAGATGGTGGTGAACAGCTGTTTTAAAGACCTGGAGGGAGGAGTGGGATTGAAGAGAGTGTGGGAGTTTGTTCCAGAGGTGGGAGAAAAGAGAAACGAAGGAGTGAAGGTGAGCAGAGAGTCTTGATTTTGGCAGTTTAACCATAAAAGGGTTGCAGACAGATCTTGAGCGACCTGTAGGAATATTTGGGGGACAGAGCCCAGAGAGAGCTGGGGGGGCAAGGCCGGAGAGGAGTCGGTAGAAGACGGAAAGACCACCAACCTGCCTGCGGTGAGTGAGTGAAAGGCCCTTGGAGTTAGCTTCATCGCGGGAGATTCCAATGATTCTGAACGCTTTGGTTTCAACTGCGTGAAGACGAGCTAGGTGTGAGGCAGGAGCACCAGCCCAGAGGGGAGAGCAGTATTCCATTGAGCTGTGGATGAAAGCCTTGTATGTAGTGAGGAGCTCAGGTGTGCCAACGAAGGACTTCGCACGACGGAGGATGCCCAGTCGGCGACTGGCTTTGGAGGCCAGATTTGAAATGTGGTTTTCCCAGGAAAGATCATGGCAGATACTGAGACCCAAAAGCTTGAGTGACAGAACTTCTTGGAGAGGATTATTCAGAAAGTGGATGGGAGGGTTGTCCATTCGGTCTTTTCGGAGAGACAACGTAAGAGTGTGAGATTTGTCAGGATTGAAAGACATGTTCCACTTGTTTGCCCAGTCTGTGATTTTTTCCAGGTCTGCAGAGAGTTAGGAGGCTGCAGACTGCCGATCTGAGGGATGAAGAATGGAGCGACAAAGAGTAGAGTCATCAGCAAAGAGATAGAGAGGATTTTCAAGAGAGTCAGAGAGATCATTGATGAAGACCAGAAAAAGCACAGGGCCCAGAACACTGCCTTGGGGAACTCCAGCCTGAACAGGAAGAGGAGATGAGAGAAACGCATTCAGGGCCACACATTTCATGTTTCATGGTAGAGTTTCTGAAGCCATTCCAGTGTTGCTTTGTCTGTATGCTTGATGTCATTGCCCTGTTGGAACGTAAATCTTCGCCGCAGTCTCAGGTCATTTGCTATCTGAAGCAGGTTCGCTATTCATTGTTCCCTCTATCCTTACAAGTATTCCAGTCACTGTCACTGAAAAGCATCCCCATAGCATGTTGCTGCCGCCAACATGCTTCACGATAGAGATGGTGTTAAATGGGTGATGAGATGTGTGCGGTTTCCGTCAGACGTACTGCTTTGTATTCAGGCCAAAGAGTTTAATTTTCGTCTCATCAGAACAGAATCTTTTGCTTCAGGCTGCCAGGGTCTTTTACATACCTTTTTGCAAACTCGAGGCGTGCTGTCACGTGCCTTTTTTCAAACTCCAGGTGTGCTGTCATGTGCCTTTTCTCAGGAGTGGCTTCCGTCTGGCCACTCTCCCATAAAACCTAGATTTGTGAGGTGCTGCAGAGACTGTTGTCCTTCCGGCAGGTTCTCCCATCTCAGCGAAGGAACTCTGTAGTTCTGTCTGAGTGGTCATTAGGTTATTGGTCATCGTCCTGACCAAGGCCCTTCTTGCCCGGTTGTTCAGTCTGGTCGGACGGCCAGCTCTAGGAAGAGTCTGAGTGGTTCCATGTTTTTTCCATTTCATAATGATGGAGCTCACTGTGCTCTTGGGAACTTTCAACACTCTAGAAATAGTTTTATACCCTTCCCCAGATCTATCCCTCCTCATAATTCTATGTCAGAGTTTTACGGACAGTTCCTTGGACGTCATGGTAGAGTTTCTGCTCTGACATGCACATCTGTGTCATATATAGAAAGGAGGGTTTCTTTCTAAATCATGTCTAATCAACTGAATTTCCCACAGGTGGACTCCTATCAAGTTGTAAAGACATCTCAAGGATGATCAAAGAGAACTGGACGCACCTGAGCTCAATTTGGTGTGTCATAGCAAAGGGGTTGAATACCTATTAAATCAAGACATTTATGTATTTCATTTTTAATTATTTTGTAAAAAAATTCTAAAAAAATAAATAAATCCCACTCTTGGGAATTGGGGAGATTTCGTGCAGATTAGTGACAAGAAAAAAAATCTCAATTTAATCCATTTTATATTCAGGCTGTAACACAAGAAAATGTGAAAAGGTCAAGGGGTGTGAAACTTCGTCATGGCACTGTACATGTCACCTGTGCAGGGCGTTGCCAAATTATATATAAAGCGACAAGTCTAGAACAGATAAAGATCTGCAGCCGGATTGAAGAATCTGTTTCACACAAAGGTATGAATTTTTACTTTACTAATTTCCATCTTATTGTTGTAACAATTATATATTAATAAATTGTGTAAAATGATACAAGTACAGAACTATCCTGTAAAAAGAAACACTGAAGAAACACGAAGAAGATACACACACACACACACACACACACACACACACACACACACACACACACACACACACACACACACACACACACACACCTCCCCATACACACTAACACACACACACACACACATCCCCATACACACACACACACACACACACACACACACATCCCCATACACACACACACATATCCCCATACATACAAACACACACACACACACACACACACACACACACACATATCCCCATACACACACACACACACACACACACACACACACACACACACATCCCCACACACACACACACACAAATATATATCCCCAAACAAATACACACACACACACACACACACACATATTCCCATACACACAAACACACACAAACACACACACACACACACACACACACACACACACACACACATCCCCATACAAACACACACACACACACACACACATCCCCATACACAAACACACACACACACACACACACATACACACACATATCCCCATACACACACACACACACACACACACACACACACACGCATCTCCATACACATGAACACACACACACACACACTCACACACACACACACACACACACACACACACATCCCCATACACAAACACACACACACACACACATATCCCCATACATACTAACACACACACACACATACCCATACACACACACACACACACACACACACATCCCCATACACACTAACACACACACACACACACACACACACACACACACATCCCCATACACAAACACACACACACACACACACACACACACATCCCCATACACACACACACACACACACACACACAAACACACATCCCCATACACACAAACACACACACACACACACACACACACACATATCCCCATACATACTAACACACACACACACAAACACACACACACACACACACACACATATACACACACACACACACACACACCCATCCCCATACACACACATCCCCATACACACACATTCCCATACACAACAACACTCACACACACACACACACACACACACACACACACACATCCCCATACACACACACACACACACACACACACACACACACACCCATCCCCATACACACACATCCCCATACACACCAACTAATTATCAAGGGGATAACTCAAGGGCAGTTAACATTGATTTATTAAATACAAGAAGGGTAAGAATGTAACCACCGACCTCCCAGACTCACAACAGATTCACAAAACATACACCTGATTCTGTTGAACGTTTCATTAAACATAAATAAGGGGGAGATCGCAGTGTGAAGTTGATTCACCCAATTTACACAACTTTACAAGAGGTTTTGTTTTTTTCACAACTTTCACAACTTTACAAGAGAAGGTTTGGTTTTTTTCACAACTTTCACAACTTTACAAGCGAAGGTTTTGTATTTTTCACAACTTTCACAACTTTACAAGAGAAGGTTTTGTTTTTTTCACAACTTTCACAACTTTACAAGAGAAGGTTTTGTTTTTTTCACAACTTTCACAACTTTACAAGAGAAGGTTTTGTTATTTTCACAACTTTCACAACTTTACAAGAGAAGGTTGTGTTTTTTTCAGAACTTTCACAACTTTATAAGATAAGGTTTTGTATTTTTCACAACTTTACAAGAGAAGGTTTTGTATTTTTCACAACTTTCACAACTTTACAAGAGAAGGTTTTGTATTTTTCAGAACTTTCACAACTTTATAAGATAAGGTTTTGTATTTTTCACAACTTTCACAACTTTACAAGAGAAGGTTTTGTATTTTTCACAACTTTACAAGAGAAGGTTTTGTATTTTTCACAACTTTCACAACTTTACAAGAGAAGGTTTTGTATTTTTCACAACTTTCACAACTTTACAAGAGAAGGTTTTGTATTTTTCAGAACTTTCACAACTTTATAAGATAAGGTTTTGTATTTTTCACAACTTTCACAACTTTACAAGAGAAGGTTTTGTATTTTTCACAACTTTCACAACTTTACAAGAGAAGATTTTGTATTTTTCACAACTTTCACAACTTTACAAGAGAAGGTTTTGTATTTTTCACAACTTTCACAACTTTACAAGAGAAGGTTTTGTTTTTTTCACAACTTTCACAACTTTACAAGAGAAGGATTTGTATTTTTCACAACTTTCACAACTTTACAAGAGAAGGTTTTGTTTTTTTCACAACTTTCACAACTTTACAAGAGAAGGTTTTGTTTTTTTCATGACTTTCACAACTTTACAAGAGAAGGTTTTGTATTTTTCACAACTTTCACAACTTTACAAGAGAAGGTTTTGTATTTTTCACAACTTTCACAACTTTACAAGAGAAGGTTTTGTTTTTTTCACAACTTTCACAACTTTACAAGAGAAGGTTTGGTTTTTTTCACAACTTTCACAACTTTACAAGAGAAGGTTTTGTATTTTTCACAACTTTCACAACTTTACAAGAGAAGGTTTTGTTTTTTTCACAACTTTCACAACTTTCCAAGAGAAGATTTTGTATTTTTCACAACTTTCACAACTTTACAAGAGAAGGTTTTGTATTTTTCACAACTTTCACAACTTTACAAGAGAAGGTTTGGTTTTTTTCACAACTTTCACAACTTTACAAGAGAAGGTTTTGTATTTTTCACAACTTTCACAAATTTACAAGAGAAGGTTTTGTTTTTTTCACAACTTTCACAACTTTACAAGAGAAGGTTTTGTATTTTTCACAACTTTACAAGAGAAGGTTGTGTTTGTTTCACAACTTTCACAACTTTACAAGAGAAGGTTTTGTTTTTTTCACAACTTTCACAACTTTACAAGAGAAGGTTTTGTTTTTTTCACAATTTTCACAACTTTACAAGAGAAGGTTTTGTCTTTTTCACAACTCTCACAACTTTACAAGAGAAGGTTGTGTTTTTTTCACAACTCTCACAACTTTACAAGAGAAGGTTGTGTTTTTCTCACAACTCTCACAACTTTACAAGAGAAGGTTTTGTCTTTTTCACAACTTTCACAACTTTACAAGAGAAGGTTTTGTCTTTTTCACAACTCTCACAACTTTACAAGAGAAGGTTGTGTTTCTTTCAGAACTTTCACAACTTTACAAGAGAAGGTTTTGTTTTTTTCACAACGCTCACAACTTTACAAGAGAAGGTTTTGTTTTTTTCACAACTTTACAAGAGAAGGTTTTGTATTTTTCACAACTTTCACAACTTTACAAGTGAAGGTTTTGTTTTTTTCACAACTTTCACAACTTTACAAGAGAAGGTTGTGTTTTTCTCACAACTCTCACAACTTTACAAGAGAAGGTTTTGTTTTTTTCACAACTTTCACAACTTTACAAGAGAAGGTTTTGTCTTTTTCACAACTCTCACAACTTTACAAGAGAAGGTTGTGTTTCTTTCAGAACTTTCACAACTTTACAAGAGAAGGTTTTGTTTTTTTCACAACGCTCACAACTTTACAAGAGAAGGTTTTGTTTTTTTCACAACTTTACAAGAGAAGGTTTTGTATTTTTCACAACTTTCACAACTTTACAAGTGAAGGTTTTGTTTTTTTCACAACTTTCACAACTTTACAAGAGAAGGTTTTGTTTTTTTCACAACTTTCACAACTTTACAAGAGAAGGTTTTGTATTTTTCACAACTTTCACAACTTTACAAGAGAAGGTTTGGTTTTTTCACAACTTTCACAACTTTACAAGAGAAGGTTTTGTATTTTTCACAACTTTCACAACTTTACAAGAGAAGGTTTTGTTTTTTTCACAACTTTCACAACTTTCCAAGAGAAGATTTTGTATTTTTCACAACTTTCACAACTTTACAAGAGAAGGTTTTGTATTTTTCACAACTTTCACAACTTTACAAGAGAAGGTTTGGTTTTTTTCACAACTTTCACAACTTTACAAGAGAAGGTTTTGTATTTTTCACAACTTTCACAAATTTACAAGAGAAGGTTTTGTTTTTTTCACAACTTTCACAACTTTACAAGAGAAGGTTTTGTATTTTTCACAACTTTACAAGAGAAGGTTGTGTTTGTTTCACAACTTTCACAACTTTACAAGAGAAGGTTTTGTTTTTTTCACAACTTTCACAACTTTACAAGAGAAGGTTTTGTTTTTTTCACAATTTTCACAACTTTACAAGAGAAGGTTTTGTCTTTTTCACAACTCTCACAACTTTACAAGAGAAGGTTGTGTTTTTTTCACAACTCTCACAACTTTACAAGAGAAGGTTGTGTTTTTCTCACAACTCTCACAACTTTACAAGAGAAGGTTTTGTCTTTTTCACAACTTTCACAACTTTACAAGAGAAGGTTTTGTCTTTTTCACAACTCTCACAACTTTACAAGAGAAGGTTGTGTTTCTTTCAGAACTTTCACAACTTTACAAGAGAAGGTTTTGTTTTTTTCACAACGCTCACAACTTTACAAGAGAAGGTTTTGTTTTTTTCACAACTTTACAAGAGAAGGTTTTGTATTTTTCACAACTTTCACAACTTTACAAGTGAAGGTTTTGTTTTTTTCACAACTTTCACAACTTTACAAGAGAAGGTTGTGTTTTTCTCACAACTCTCACAACTTTACAAGAGAAGGTTTTGTTTTTTTCACAACTTTCACAACTTTACAAGAGAAGGTTTTGTCTTTTTCACAACTCTCACAACTTTACAAGAGAAGGTTGTGTTTCTTTCAGAACTTTCACAACTTTACAAGAGAAGGTTTTGTTTTTTTCACAACGCTCACAACTTTACAAGAGAAGGTTTTGTTTTTTTCACAACTTTACAAGAGAAGGTTTTGTATTTTTCACAACTTTCACAACTTTACAAGTGAAGGTTTTGTTTTTTTCACAACTTTCACAACTTTACAAGAGAAGGTTTTGTTTTTTTCACAACTTTCACAACTTTACAAGAGAAGGTTTTGTATTTTTCACAACTTTCACAACTTTACAAGAGAAGGTTTGGTTTTTTCACAACTTTCACAACTTTACAAGAGAAGGTTTTGTTTTTTTCACAACTTTCACAACTTTCCACGAGAAGATTTTGTATTTTTCACAACTTTCACAACTTTACAAGAGAAGGTTTTGTATTTTTCACAACTTTCACAACGTTACCAGAGAAGGTTTTGTTTTTTTCACAACTTTCACAACTTTACAAGAGAAGGTTTTGTATTTTTCACAAATTTACAAGAGAAGGTTTTGTTTTTTTCACAACTTTCACAACTTTACAAGAGAAGGTTTTGTATTTTTCACAACTTTACAAGAGAAGGTTTTGTATTTTTCACAACTTTAGAAGAAAAGGTTGTGTTTCTTTCACAACTTTCACAACTTTACAAGAGAAGGTTTTGTTTTTTTCACAACTTTCACCACTTTACATGAGAAGGTTTGGTTTTTTTCACAACTTTCACAACTTTACAAGAGAAGGTTTTGTCTTTTTCACAACTCTCACAACTTTACTAGAGAAGGTTTTGTTTTTTTCACAACTTTCACCACTTTACAAGAGAAGGTTGTTTCTTTCAGAACTTTCACAACTTTACAAGAGAAGGTTTTGTTTTTTTCACAACTTTCACAACTTTACAAGAGAAGGTTTTGTTTTTTTCACAACTTTACAAGAGAAGGTTTTGTATTTTTCACAACTTTCACAACTTTACAAGAGAAGGTTTGGTTTTTTTCACAACTTTCACAACTTTACAAGAGAAGGTTTTGTTTTTTTCACAACTTTCACAACTTTACAAGAGAAGGTTTTGTTTTTTTCACAACTTTCACAACGTTACAAGAGAAGGTTTTGTATTTTTCACAACTTTACAAGAGAAGGTTTTGTATTTTTCACAACTTTACAACAGAAGATTTGGTTTTTTTCACAACTTTCACAACTTTACAAGAGAAGGTTATGTTTTTTTCACAACTTTCACAACTTTACAAGAGAAGGTTTTGTTTTTTTCACAACTTTCACAACTTTACAAGAGAAGGTTTTGTTTTTTTCACAACTTTCACAACTTTACAAGAGAAGATTTTGTATTTTTCACAACTTTCACAACTTTACAAGAGAAGGTTGTGTTTCTTTCACAACTTTCACAACTTTACAAGAGAAGGTTTTGTTTCTTTCACAACTTTCACAACTTTACAAGAGAAGGTTTTTTTTTTTTCACAACTTTCACAACTTTACAAGAGAAGGTTTTGTTTTTTTCACAACTTTCACAACTTTACAAGAGAAGGTTTGGTTTTTTTCACAACTTTCACAACTTTACAAGAGAAGGTTGTGGTTTTTTCACAACTCTCACAACTTTACAAGAGAAGGTTGTGTTTTTTTCACAACTCTCACAACTTTACAAGAGAAGGTTTTGTCTTTTTCACAACTTTCACAACTTTACAAGAGAAGGTTTTGTTTTTTTCACAACTTTCACAACTTTACAAGAGAAGGTTTTGTCTTTTTCACAACTCTCACAACGTTACAAGAGAAGGTTGTGTTTCTTTCAGAACTTTCACAACTTTACAAGAGAAGGTTTTGTTTTTTTCACAACTTTCACAACTTTACAAGAGAAGGTTTTGTTTTTTTCACAACTTTACAAGAGAAGGTTTTGTATTTTTCACAACTTTCACAACTTTACAAGAGAAGGTTTTGTATTTTTCACAACTTTCACAACTTTACAAGAGAAGGTTTGGTTTTTTTCACAACTTTCACAACTTTACAAGAGAAGGTTTTGTTTTTTTCACAACTTTCACAACTTTACAAGAGAAGGTTTTGTTTTTTTCACAACTTTCACAACTTTACAAGAGAAGGTTTTGTATTTTTCACAACTTTACAAGAGAAGGTTTTGTATTTTTCACAACTTTCACAACTTTACAAGAGAAGGTTTTGTTTTTTTCACAACTTTCACAACTTTACAAGAGAAGGTTTTGTATTTTTCACAACTTTCACAACTTTACAAGAGAAGGTTTTGTATTTTTCACAACTTTCACAACTTTACAAGAGAAGGTTTGGTTTTTTTCACAACTTTCACAACTTTACAAGAGAAGGTTTTGTTTTTTTCACAACTTTCACAACTTTACAAGAGAAGGTTTTGTATTTTTCACAACTTTACAAGAGAAGGTTTTGTATTTTTCACAACTTTCACAACTTTACAAGAGAAGGTTTGGTTTTTTTCACAACTTTCACAACTTTACAAGAGAAGGTTTTGTATTTTTCACAACTTTCACAACTTTACAAGAGAAGGTTTGGTTTTTTTCACAACTTTCACAACTTTACAAGAGAAGGTTCTGTTTTTTTCACAACTTTCACAACTTTACAAGAGAAGATTTTTTCCACAACTTTCACAACTTTACAAGAGAAGGTTTTGTTTTTTTCACAACTTTCACAACTTTACAAGAGAAGGTTTTGTTTTTTTCACAACTTTCACAACTTTACAAGAGAAGGTTTGGTTTTTTTTCACAACTTTCACAACTTTACAAGAGAAGGTTGTGTTTCTTTCACAACTTTCACAACTTTACAAGAGAAGATTTTGTTTTTTTCACAACTTTCACAACTTTACAAGAGAAGGTTGTGTTTCTTTCAGAACTTTCACAACTTTACAAGAGAAGGTTTTGTTTTTTTCACAACTTTCACAACTTTACAAGAGAAGGTTTTGTTTTTTTCACAACTTTACAAGAGAAGGTTTTGTATTTTTCACAACTTTCACAACTTTACAAGAGAAGGTTTTGTTTTTTTCACAACTTTCACAACTTTACAAGAGAAGGTTTTGTTTTTTTCACAACTTTCACAACTTTGCAAGAGAAGGTTTTGTATTTTTCACAACTTTACAAGAGAAGGTTTTGTATTTTTCACAACTTTCACAACTTTACAAGAGAAGGTTTGGTTTTTTTCACAACTTTCACAACTTTACAAGAGAAGGTTTGGTTTTTTTCACAACTTTGCAAGAGAAGGTTTTGTATTTTTCACAACTTTACAAGAGAAGGTTTTGTATTTTTCACAACTTTCACAACTTTACAAGAGAAGGTTTTGTTTTTTTCACAACTTTCACAACTTTACAAGAGAAGGTTTTGTTTTTTTCACAACTTTACAAGAGAAGGTTTTGTATTTTTCACAACTTTCACAACTTTACAAGAGAAGGTTTTGTTTTTTTCACAACTTTCACAACTTTACAAGAGAAGGTTTTGTTTTTTTCACAACTTTCACAACTTTGCAAGAGAAGGTTTTGTATTTTTCACAACTTTACAAGAGAAGGTTGTGTTTTTTTCACAACTTTCACAACTTTACAAGAGAAGGTTATGTTTTTTTCACAACTTTCACAACTTTACAAGAGAAGGTTTTGTTTTTTTCACAACTTTCACAACTTTACAAGAGAAGGTTTGGTTTTTTTCACAACTTTCACAACTTTACAAGAGAAGGTTTTGTTTTTTTCACAACTTTCACCACTTTACAAGAGAAGGTCTTGTTTTTTTCACAACTTTCACAACTTTACAAGAGAAGGTTTGGTTTTTTTCACAACTTTCACAACTTTACAAGAGAAGGTTTTGTTTTTTTCACAACTTTCACAACTTTACAAGAGAAGGTTTTTTTTTTCACAACTTTCACAACTTTACAAGAGAAGGTTTGGTTTTTTTCACAACTTTCACAACTTTACAAGAGAAGGTTTGGTTTTTTTCACAACTTTCACAACTTTACAAGAGAAGGTTGTGTTTTTTTCACAACTTTCACAACTTTACAAGAGAAGGTTTTGTTTTTTTCACAACTTTCACAACTTTACAAGAGAAGGTTTGGTTTTTTTCACAACTTTCACAACTTTACAAGAGAAGGTTATGTTTTTTTCACAACTTTCACAACTTTACAAGAGAAGGTTTTTTTTTTCACAACTTTCACAACTTTACAAGAGAAGGTTGTGTTTTTTTCACAACTTTCACAACTTTGCAAGAGAAGGTTTTGTATTTTTCACAACTTTACAAGAGAAGGTTTTGTATTTTTCACAACTTTCACAACTTTACAAGAGAAGGTTTGGTTTTTTTCACAACTTTCACAACTTTACAAGAGAAGGTTTTGTATTTTTCACAACTTTCACAACTTTACAAGAGAAGGTTTTGTTTTTTTCACAACTTTCACAACTTTACAAGAGAATGTTGTGTTTTTTTCACAACTTTCACAACTTTACAAGAGAAGGTTGTGTTTTTTTCACAACTTTCACAACTTTACAAGAGAAGGTTATGTTTTTTTCACAACTTTCACAACTTTACAAGAGAAGGTTTTGTTTTTTTCATGACTTTCACAACTTTACAAGAGAAGGTTTTGTATTTTTCACAACTTTCACAACTTTACAAGAGAAGGTTTTGTTTTTTTCACAACTTTCACAACTTTACAAGAGAAGGTTTGGTTTTTTTCACAACTTTCACAACTTTACAAGAGAAGGTCTTGTTTTTTTCACAACTTTCACAACTTTACAAGAGAAGGTTTTGTTTTTTTCACAACTTTCACAACTTTACAAGAGAAGGTTTTGTTTTTTTCACAACTTTCACAACTTTACAAGAGAAGGTTTGGTTTTTTTCACAACTTTCACAACTTTACAAGAGAAGGTTTTGTTTTTTTCACAACTTTCACAACTTTACAAGAGAAGGTTTGGTTTTTTTCACAACTTTCACAACTTTACAAGAGAAGGTTTGGTTTTTTTCACAACTTTCACAACTTTACAAGAGAAGGTTTGGTTTTTTTCACAACTTTCACAACTTTACAAGAGAAGGTCTTGTTTTTTTCACAACTTTCACAACTTTACAAGAGAAGGTTTTGTTTTTTTCACAACTTTCACAACTTTACAAGAGAAGGTTTTGTTTTTTTCACAACTTTCACAACTTTACAAGAGAAGGTTTGGTTTTTTTCACAACTTTCACAACTTTACAAGAGAAGGTTTCGTTTTTTTCACAACTTTCACAACTTTACAAGAGAAGGTTTGGTTTTTTTCACAACTTTCACAACTTTACAAGAGAAGGTTTTGTTTTTTTCACAACTTTACAAGAGAAGGTTTTGTATTTTTCACAACTTTCACAACTTTACAAGAGAAGGTTTGGTTTTTTTCACAACTTTCACAACTTTACAAGAGAAGGTTTGGTTTTTTTCACAACTTTCACAACTTTACAAGAGAAGGTTTTGTTTTTTTCACAACTTTCACAACTTTACAAGAGAAGGTTTTGTTTTTTTCACAACTTTCACCACTTTACAAGAGAAGGTTTGGTTTTTTTCACAACTTTCACAACTTTACAAGAGAAGGTTTTGTTTTTTCCACAACTTTCACCACTTTACAAGAGAAGGTTTGGTTTTTTTCACAACTTTCACAACTTTACAAGAGAAGGTTTTGTTTTTTTCACAACTTTCACCACTTTACAAGAGAAGGTTTTGTTTTTTTCACAACTTTCACAACTTTACAAGAGAAGGTTTTGTTTTTTTCACAACTTTCACAACTTTACAAGAGAAGGTTTTGTTTTTTTCACAACTTTCACAACTTTACAAGAGAAGGTTATGTTTTTTTCACAACTTTCACAACTTTACAAGAGAAGGTTTTGTTTTTTTCACAACTTTCACAACTTTACAAGAGAAGGTTGTGTTTTTTTCACAACTTTCACAACTTTACAAGAGAAGGTTATGTTTTTTTCACAACTTTCACAACTTTACAAGAGAAGGTTTTGTTTTTTTCACAACTTTCACAACTTTACAAGAGAAGGTTTGGTTTTTTTCACAACTTTCACAACTTTACAAGAGAAGGTTTTGTTTTTTTCACAACTTTCACCACTTTACAAGAGAAGGTTTGGTTTTTTTCACAACTTTCACAACTTTACAAGAGAAGGTTTGGTTTTTTTCACAACTTTCACAACTTTACAAGAGAAGGTTTTGTTTTTTTCACAACTTTCACCACTTTACAAGAGAAGGTTTGGTTTTTTTCACAACTTTCACAACTTTACAAGAGAAGGTTTGGTTTTTTTTCACAACTTTCACAACTTTACAAGAGAAGGTTTCGTTTTTTTCACAACTTTCACAACTTTACAAGAGAAGGTTTGGTTTTTTTCACAACTTTCACAACTTTACAAGAGAAGGTTTTGTTTTTTTCACAACGTTACAAGAGAAGGTTTTGTATTTTTCACAACTTTCACAACTTTACAAGAGAAGGTTTTGTTTTTTTCACAACTTTCACAACTTTACAAGAGAAGGTTTTGTTTTTTTCACAACTTTCACAACTTTACAAGAGAAGGTTATGTTTTTTTCACAACTTTCACAACTTTACAAGAGGTTTTGTATTTTTCACAACTTTCACAAATTTACAAGAGAAGGTTTTGTTTTTTTCACAACTTTCACAACTTTACAAGAGAAGGTTTTGTATTTTTCACAACTTTCACAACTTTACAAGAGAAGGTTTGGTTTTTTTCACAACTTTCACAACTTTACAAGAGAAGGTTTTGTTTTTTTCACAACTTTCACAACTTTACAAGAGAAGGTTTGGTTTTTTCACAACTTTCACAACTTTACAAGAGAAGGTTTTGTTTTTTTCACAACTTTCACAACTTTACAAGAGAAGGTTTTGTTTTTTTCACAACTTTCACAACTTTACAAGAGAAGGTTTTGTTTTTTTCACAACTTTCACAACTTTACAAGAGAAGGTTTGGTTTTTTTCATGACTTTCACAACTTTACAAGAGAAGGTTTTGTATTTTTCACAACTTTCACAACTTTACAAGAGAAGGTTTTGTTTTTTTCACAACTTTCACAACTTTACAAGAGAAGGTTTTGTATTTTTCACAACTTTCACAAATTTACAAGAGAAGGTTTTGTCTTTTTCACAACTTTCACAACTTTACAAGAGAAGGTTTTGTATTTTTCACAACTTTCACAAATTTACAAGAGAAGGTTTTGTTTTTTTCACAACTTTCACAACTTTACAAGAGAAGGTTTTGTATTTTTCACAACTTTCACAACTTTACAAGAGAAGGTTTGGTTTTTTTCACAACTTTCACAACTTTACAAGAGAAGGTTTTGTTTTTTTCACAACTTTCACAACTTTACAAGAGAAGGTTTGGTTTTTTCACAACTTTCACAACTTTACAAGAGAAGGTTTTGTTTTTTTCACAACTTTCACAACTTTACAAGAGAAGGTTTGGTTTTTTTCACAACTTTCACAACTTTACAAGAGAAGGTTTGGTTTTTTTCACAACTTTCACAACTTTACAAGAGAAGATTTTGTTTTTTTCACAACTTTCACAACTTTACAAGAGAAGGTTTGGTTTTTTTCACAACTTTCACAACTTTACAAGAGAAGGTTTCGTTTTTTTCACAACTTTCACAACTTTACAAGAGAAGGTTTGGTTTTTTTCACAACTTTCACAACTTTACAAGAGAAGGTTTGGTTTTTTTCACAACTTTCACAACTTTACAAGAGAAGGTTTCGTTTTTTTCACAACTTTCACAACTTTACAAGAGAAGGTTGTGTTCCTTTCACAACTTTCACAACTTTACAAGAGAAGGTTTCGTTTTTTTCACAACTTTCACAACTTTACAAGAGAAGGTTGTGTTCCTTTCACAACTTTCACAACTTTACAAGAGAAGGTTTTGTTTTTTTCACAACTTTCACAACTTTACAAGAGAAGGTTGTGTTTCTTCACAACTTTCACAACTTTACAAGAGAAGGTTTTGTATTTTTCACAACTTTACAAGAGAAGGTTGTGTTTCTTCACAACTTTCACAACTTTACAAGAGAAGGTTTTGTTTTTTTCACAACTTTACAAGAGAAGGTTGTGTTTCTTCACAACTTTCACAACTTTACAAGAGAAGGTTGTGTTTCTTTCACAACTTTCACAAACTTACAAGAGAAGGTTTTGTTTTTTTCACAACTTTCACAACTTTATGAAGAAGCACAAAGAAAAATAGGAAACTCATGAAGGAGGATGAAGCAGGTATAAGTTTATCCGCCCTGGGAATGCTTTTACATCAGAGAGCAAATATGAACCGATGTCACAAAACTTGAGTTTGACGCTTGTTATATGGACTCTGGTGGTCGGGGAAGTATCAGTGTTTGCACTACACAGGAAAGTAATACAGACAGGTGTTTAATACACAATAATGGAGTAGAGGGGTGAGAATCATGGATGCTTTGGTGTGTATGCCTCCATCATCGAAACAATATGCCATCGATAAGGCCAAGCAGCAGCCGGAAACACTGTCATGATGTCATGGGAATCATCACGTGGGACTGGGAGTGATATATAACCTTGAAGGGCCAAAGTTCACCGAAAAAGAGGAAGATGACCACAAAAAGTATGTGTGTCTCCCGTGACAAACAGCTGCTTTCTACTTGTTATAACTGGTTGATGAAAGATACTGACAATTGTGATGGAGCTTGCTGTGCAGTATATGCTCGTGGAGTTTCTCCATTTATCATAGTGGCTTGTCCGATATCAAGCAGCATGCTGCAGGAAGCACGCACAAGGGTAAACTGATGGTCACCACATATCAAGCAGCATGCTGCAGGAAGCACACACAAGGCTAAACTGATGGTCACCGTATATCAAGCAGCATGCTGCAGGAAGCACACACAATGCTAAACTAATGGTCACCGCATATCAAGCAGCATGCTGCAGGAAGCACACACAAGGCTAAACTGATGGTCACCGCATATCAAGCAGAATGCTACAGGAAGCACACACAAGGGTAAACTGATGGTCACTGCATATCAAGCAGTATGCTGCAGGAAGCACACACAAGGGTAAACTGATGGTCACCGCATATCAAGCAGCATGCTGCAGGAAGCACACACAAGGCTAAACTGATGGTCACCGCATATCAAGCAGCATGCTGCAGGAAGCACACACAAGGGTAAACTGATGGTCACCCCATATCAAGCAGCATGCTGCAGGAAGCACACACAAGGGTAAACTGATGGTCACCACATATCAAGCAGCATGCTGCAGGAAGCACGCACAAGGGTAAACTGATGGTCACCACATATCAAGCAGCATGCTGCAGGAAGCACACACAAGGCTAAACTGATGGTCACCGCATATCAAGCAGCATGCTGCAGGAAGCACACACAATGCTAAACTAATGGTCACCGCATATCAAGCAGCATGCTGCAGGAAGCACACACAAGGCTAAACTGATGGTCACCGCATATTAAGCAGAATGCTACAGGAAGCACACACAAGGGTAAACTGATGGTCACTGCATATCAAGCAGCATGCTGCAGGAAGCACACACAAGGGTAAACTGATGGTCACCGCATATCAAGCAGCATGCTGCAGGAAGCACACACAAGGCTAAACTGATGGTCACCGCATATCAAGCAGCATGCTGCAGGAAGCACACACAAGGGTAAACTGATGGTCACCCCATATCAAGCAGCATGCTGCAGGAAGCACACACAAGGTTAAACTGATGGTCACTGCATATCAAGCAGCATGCTACAGGAAGCACACACAAGGGTAAACTGATGGTCACCGCATATCAAGCAGAATGCTACAGGAAGCACACACAAGGGTAAACTGATGGTCACCGCATATCAAGCAGAATGCTACAGGAAGCACACACAAGGTTAAACTGATGGTCACCGCATATCAAGCAGAATGCTACAGGAAGCACACACAAGGGTAAACTGATGGTCACCGCATATCAAGCAGAATGCTGCAGGAAGCACACACAAGGGTAAACTGATGGTCACCGCATATCAAGCAGAATGCTATAGGAAGCACACACAAGGTTAAACTGATGGTCACCGCATATCAAGCAGCATGCTACAGGAAGCACACACAAGGGTAAACTGATGGTCACCGCATATCAAGCAGCATGCTGCGGGAAGCACACACAAGGCTAAACTGATGGTCACCGCATATCAAGCAGCATGCTCCAGGAAGCACACACAAGGCTAAACTGATGGTCACCACATATCAAGCAGCATGCTGCAGGAAGCACACACAAGGTTAAACTGATGGTCACCACATATCAAGCAGCATGCTGCAGGAAGCACACACAAGGTTAAACTGATGGTCACCGCATATCAAGCAGCATGCTACAAGAAGCACACACAAGGGTAAACAGATGGTCACCGCATATCAAGCAGAATGCTGCAGGAAGCACACACAAGGCTAAACTGATGGTCACCACATATCAAGCAGCATGCTACAGGAAGCACACACAAGGGTAAACTGATGGTCACCGCATATCAAGCAGAATGCTGCAGGAAGCACACACAAGGGTAAACTGATGGTCACCGCATATCAAGCAGCATGCTACAGGAAGCACACACAAGGGTAAACTGATGGTCACCGCATATCAAGCAGAATGCTCCAGGAAGCACACACAAGGGTAAACTGATGGTCACCGCATATCAAGCAGCATGCTCCAGGAAGCACACACAAGGGTAAACTGATGGTCACCGCATATCAAGCAGCATGCTCCAGGAAGCACACACAAGGGTAAACTGATGGTAAACATAAATTCTTGTTGTCTTGTTTCCAACATAAATAGGCTAACCCCCGCTAGCAGGGAAAATGGCCTTAACATGCATGTTGTGTTGTGTTGTGTTGTGTCATTTTCTCACCAGACTTGGTAAGATAAACTAGCAGCGTTTTCCCAACTTTTCGTGTAAGTTTCCATTTGGTAATGTAAGTTGTTTTCACCAAATTAGTTGAACAGAACACAATTATTTCAGAGTAAAGATCAAATTACCGAAAACCTTTTGCCTCAACATATAATAGGGTGCTGCTTATCTATTTGCTGCTTATATATTTGATCGAAGTAGCAAACAACACACTATATATGGACAGGACAACTCGCCCACATGAAACTGCAGAAGCAATTACAAATGATTTCCCGAAATCTCTTGAAGATGAAGCTTCACATTCGAACCAAGTGCAGCCTTTTCAGCCGGTGATGCCAAAGCCAATTTTGGGATTCGTCACTCTGCATTCACGATACTTTCCAAAAAGAACCCGCAGTTATCCAGAGCTGCTTGTCTAGGTCACATGGTGGATAATGGATTCAAATCCTGTTTCCATGAGTTGGATGTTGACATTGATGATGCGTTGGTGAAACGATACAGCCATTGTTCACCATCGGCAATGCGACGTGAAAGTCTCAGAGTTTGTGGAGTTTGTTGATCTTGATTGATGGGCTGAGCTTATCCAGCATGTAGCAACACGTCGGTTGTCACTGGGAAAAGCTGTACATGGTATTTTAAATGAATGGCCTGCCTTGTTCTCATATTTCCGTGACAGTGACGTTTGTTTAAAATGCTTGCGGAAGCTTCTCATGACAGATACAAGAGCAGCAGCATGAGGGTAACGATGAAAGTGCCTGTACAAATGTTGTTGCCATCTAACTCATCTTCTGGTCCAACTTGTTCCCCGTCTATAAAGTAGCTCGTCCCAATCTAACATCTGCAACTGAATTGTATGACGTCATCCACTGCTTGCAGTGGAAAAGTTTCACCCTCAAAAGTTTGAATCTCGTTGAAACAAAACCGAAAGTCAAACAGCGGAGCAGCCGGACTCGTTTGTTTATTCACAGGAAATATTTATTACTAGTGGGGTCACCTGTGGGAATCCCACGGGCACGAACGTGTGTGACATTTGGACATCTTGGATTTGATGCTGCACATTCAGTTTTACAAACTGGTTACTGGCAATTTATCAGATCCACAAATAATGTAATCTACACAATGTATTTACTTCTGATAACATGTGAATGCATGTGCGTGCACATGGGAAATACAGTTTGAAATGTGTGATGACATCTCATGTAAAATGTGACTTCAAGGGCTCAAATCCTCTCCCTCCCCGCCCCACCCCTCCCACATCACGCACACTGCACCAGGGAGTGGATCACCCACAGGGGAGTGGGTCACACACACACACACAGGGGGGGTGGGTCACACACACACAGGGGGGGGTGGGTCACACACACACACATCTCGTTTATTCATTTCTGTTTCCCACAATTCTGTGTCTCTCTTAATCACACAGACACACACACACGGGGAGTGGGTCACACACACACACACACACACACACACACACACACACACACACACACACACACATGGAGGTTGGGGGTGGGTCACACACACACACACACACACACACGGGGGTGGGGGGGGGGGTGAGGAGTGGGTCACACACACCTCACACACACGCACACATACACACACACACACACAGGGGAGGGGGGGGGGCTGGCAATTTTCTTAGTCGATTCTTATCAAGTCATTCATTAAACATACACCGCTTCAAGCCAGGAACTTTGCAATCATGACAAACAGATTGTATAATTAGCCTACAATTATATTAACTTTATGATTAGTATTAACGTTATCTATATAATGATAGCGTAAGGACTCGACTTTGTTATCCCTTTTACGCCGCACCCAGTGACCCGATGCCCACGGCACTAATGGATTTACGATCTACGAACCGCGCTCTTTGTTTATCACGTACAGCCATACTCGAAACATCTGAATTAGCCGACGTTGGGGCCCAAAAGCATCCGATTAACTGCCGATACGACGCCATCTTACGATGCCATCGTATCGGCGTCTGCTGGGCGAAGGCGAAGCAAGCCGTCCGCTGATTGGACAGGCGAAGGCGAAAGCAAGCCGTCTGCTGATTGGACAATCCAGAGCATGCATTTGTGCCGGTGTCGGCGATCGTTGTTCATATACGCACTCTTCATTCTCATCTTTCTTCCTAACTCTTACTCGGACAAGCAAATCCCCTATGCCATCCATAATGGTACACTCTATCCATACACCACATCCTCCCTTCCGTGGATGTTCCACGGGTTTCGGCTAGTTATTATTATTACGAAAACGATACTAATGTATTGAGAAAACTGGGATAATTTGTCCGAAGCGGCCTGATGGTGAGGCATGAAGCCGAAGGCCTATACGTACTGTCGTTGGAAGACTCGGAACGCCGATGCTTTCAATATTTGATGAAGAAGGAACCTGAATAAGCAAAGAGCAAAGATGGAATCATCAGCAGGAACCTGGATATGATTCGGGTTTCAGTCGCTACTCCACAACCCTCAAACCCATCCAGATGCAGCCAAGTGAACCTTCCAGAAAAATCTCTTCAAGAATTCACTTCTCCTTGGACAGATAGATGAAGAAAGAGAAAAAGAAAGAACAAGAAAGAATTAGAATGAATAAGGAGAAATGTGAAAAAGTAGAAAGAAATGTGAAAGAAACAATAATCTCAAACTCATAGCCCCTCGCTCCTTCCCTTAACTCCTAGCCCTAACACCTAGCCCTAACTCCTAGGCCTAACTCGTTCGCCCCAACACCTAACCCTAGCTCCTAGCCCTAACACCTAGCCCTAACTCCTAGGCCTAACTCCTAGGCCTAACTCGTTCGCCCCAACACCTAACCCTAGCTCCTAGCCCTAACACCTAGCCCTAACTCCTAGGCCTAACTCGTTCGCCCCAACACCTAACCCTAGCTCCTAGCCCTAACACCTAGCCCTAACTCCTAGACCTAACTCGTTCGCCCCAACACCTAACCCTAGCTCCTAGCCCTAGAAAGATGTTGGGGAAAAACATAGATAGAAAGATTTCAGCATTACTTCCTCAGGCAAAAACGCAGCAACAGTTACAAGCTACCAGAGGTCCATCAGCGGGTAAGCAGAATCCACACAGCATCAGGATTTGGTACAATCGTAATGAAATGCAAGACCAAATACTACATTGGAGTCATCAGAAGGAACCTGAATAAGCAAAGAGCAAAGATGGAGTCATCAGGAGAAACCTGGATAGGATTCGGTGATGGGGGTGCTTTTGATATTTGATGATTATTTTAACAATCGGTTTGTTTGTGTTTCACCCTGAATGGAAAACGTCAAGGTAGACCATGGCGATTGAGATATATGACATATTCAGCCTGAACGGCAAATAAATTAAAATGGTGGAGTGTGGAGTCAGCCGTTGTATGCCGTAATGACATCAGACGTAATCGCATCACCCTGTCATGTGACCAGATCCTCAGCTCTGATTGGTATACGTTTGAGGGGACATACATACATACAAACATACATACGGACGGACAAACTGTTCTAGAAGACTTTGCTCTATGGGCTACACCGTAAAAAAAAGTCATAGTGTTTGGACATTTCCCACAATGACCTGTGGATTCATATTGGGGCCTATGGACGCAGAATGGGAAATGGAGCCTAAGGCCCGTATTTTTTCTTTCTTGGACCTGGTCACCCTGGTAGAAAGAACTTTGCTAAAATCACACAAAACTTTCCTCAAACGTCTGGGAAGTCAAAATCCATGACAGCGAGAGATGCTCATTCATCTGATTTGTAAATTATGATTTGTTCTGTCAACCTGCACCTGCAGGGCCTTTAACCACATACCTTGCAAGTTAGCTCACTTGGTGTGTACAAAGAAATATCCTCCAAACACTAACACAAAGGATTTGATGGTGAACTTGAAGTGTCCAAGGTCTGTATAGTTGTTTGGCACTAAATGTCCGACAAGCCGTAAGATTTGCCTGAAACTAAAGGTGAGATTGTACATCAGGCTGCATTTATAATAGGAGGGAAGGTATTTCGTTTACACCAGCAAAAAATTCCCATTAATGTAACTAGCAACGCTACCCGCCCTATGGGCAGGACTTCAATTGGGAGGCCCAAATGAAAAGGCCAAATATCAGAAATTGAAGGCTTTTTTATTTTATTTTAAACGATTCATATAAACATCTGTTGAATCATATCACACGCAAATCATCAAAATCTAAACAGTACATGGCGCCCATTTTGAAAAAAGATTGAATTCTGCAAAACGGAAGCGGCCGCTACACGTCTTTCTCAGTCGCACGTTTATGTGTGAAGAGTGCGCGCCGAATCTGTAACACGGAAGCGGCCGCTACAGCTGTTTCTCAGTCGCTTTGCACACGCTGCCATATTACTTCGGAGCCGCACGTTTATATCGGAGGAGTTCGTCAGGAGTCGATCTACTCTCTCCTGGTATGTAGAATAAACATTATTTGTAGAATTTCAACAAAAGCCACATCACTGTTCATATCCATAAATATTATTCCATCGTGTTTGGAAAAACTGGAAAATTGGAAAATTGGAAAAACAATATAGTAAAGCGCGGCGTTACTCGCGCTGCTTGCGAGCAAGGAGGAAGCGGACAAGCGGTAACTTATAAGCGTCTTTATTTCAGGAGCTCACTGTAACACTGGCGCGCTCCGGGCTGCGCGCCCGGTGTATATCATGACGCCACGCCTACCCCTCGGGCGTGGCCACCGCCCACTTGGTGCGCGGAATGATGTCACCACGCCAGTGGGCTTTTGTGTCCGCCACACGCGCCCCCCCAGAATTCCCGCGCACCTGGAGGGCCAGTTTGCAGGGCAGACGAATGACCCGGCCGAAGCGCCCCCTGGCGATCGGCGGCGTCCGGGGTGCAGGGATGCCAGGTGGGATGCCCCTGGCTGCCCCTGGGATGGGTGCAGGACCGGGGGGCGGCGTGGCAGCGGGGCTGGGCGGTGCCGGGGGTCCGCCCGCAGGGGGGCGGCCCCGACGTGGGGGTCGGGCCACTGGCGGTGGATGGGCCACGTCGAGGTGGGCCGGCTTGAGGCGGTCTACCGAAACGCGGTCAGGAGTACTGCCGATGTCCAGGGTGAAGTGCTTCGCCCCGGTCTCCAGCACGCGGAAAGGCCCGTCATACGGGGGCCGCAGTGGTGTCCGGTGGGCATCGTGGCGGACGAAGACGTACTCCGCCGTGCGAAGCTCCGGGGCGATGTGCGTCGGTGGGTGCCCGTGGCATGCCGTTGGCACCGGGGCGAACCTCTGGGCGGTCTCTCGCAGAGTGGAGCGCTGCTGTGCCCGTATTGCGGACCATGGTGCCGTGGAGTCGGGGAGGAACTCGCCCGGCACCCGCAGCGGTTGCCCGAAGACCAACTCCGCCGCGGATGCGCGCAGGTCCTCCTTGGGCACCTTCCGGAGGCCCATCAGGACCCAGGGGAGCCTGTCGACCCAGCCGCCGTCGCGGAGGGTGGCCCGGAGCGCGGCCTTCAATGAGCGGTGAAATCGCTCACACAGGCCGTTAGCCTGGGGGTGGTAGGCCGTGTTTTGGTGCAGCCGGACCCCAAGCCCCTGCGCGACCGCCCCCCAGAGCTCCGAGGTGAACTGGGGGCCGCGGTCGGACGAGATGTCTGAGGGGGCGCCGAACCAGGCGACCCAGGTGGCGATGAAAGCCTGCGCGACATCGGCCGCCGTTGTCGACGCCAAGGGCACGGCCTCCGGCCACCGGGTGGTGCGGTCCACCATGGTGAGGATGTAGGTGAAACCCCGCGAGGGGGGCAGAGGTCCCACCAGGTCCTCGTGGACGTGGTCAAACCGGCGTTCCGGCACCGTGAACGGGGCCAACGGGGCCTGGGTGTGCCGGTGCACCTTGGCGCGCTGGCACGCGAGGCACGTCCTGGCCCAGCCGCGGACGGCCTTCCGGAGGCCATGCCAGACGAACTTGTTGGCGATCAGCCTTTGGGAGGCCCTCGCGCCCGGGTGGGACAGGCCGTGGATGGCGTCAAACACCTGGCGCTGCCAGCCCGCGGGCACGATGGGGCGAGGACGCCCGAGGGAGACGTCGCACAAAAGGGCCGCGCCCGCGCCGTCGAACGCCACCTCGGTGACGCGGAGGCCCGTGACGGCGGTCCGCAAGGCCTGGACGTCGGGGTCAGCGGCCTGGTCCGCTGCCATACGGGCATAGTCGATGCCGAGGTGGACTGCGTGGGCGACGGCCCGGGAAAGGCAATCCGCCACCGGGTTGTCCTTCCCCGCGACATGCTGGATGTCCGTCGTGTACTCGGACACGGCCGAGAGGTGACGCCGCTGCCGGGCCGACCACGGCTTGGTGACCTTGCCCATCGCGAAGATCAGCGGCTTGTGGTCGACGAAGGCAGTGAACGCACGGCCCTCGAGCAGATGGCGGAAGTGCCTGACCGCCAAGTGAAGCCCGAGCAACTCGCGGTCGAAGGTACTGTAACGGCGTTCGGGCGGGCGAAGCTGCCGGCTAAAGAACGCCAGCGGTTGCCAAGCTCCACGCACCCATTGCTCGTGCACCGCGCCCACCGCGTAGTCCGAGGCATCGGTGGTGAGGGCGATCGGTGCATCGGGCGCCGGGTGCGCGAGCATGATGGCGTTAGCCAAGGCGAGCTTCGCGCCCGTGAACGCCGTGTCCATCTGCTCGGTCCAGGTAACGTCGCCTTTGCCCGGCTTACCTCGGAGAGCTTCGTGCAGGGGGCGCAGGAGCTGGGCGATACGGGGCAGGAACCGATGGTAAAAGTTCACCATGCCCAGGAACTCCTGCAGCCCTCTGATCGTGCGGGGGCGTGGAAACCCCTTCACCGCCTCCACCTTGGCCGGCAGGGGGACGCATCCGTGCCTGGTGACACGGTGCCCCAGAAAATCGATTATGGTGGCGCCGAACCGGCACTTTGCGGGGTTCACAATCAGGCCATGCTGGCCCAGGCGTTCGAAGAGCGTGCGGAGGTGGCGTAGGTGCTCTTCGCGGGACGCGCTGGCGACGAGGATATCGTCCAGGTAGACGTAGACAAAATCCAAGTCACGCAGGACGCTGTCCATCAGTCGCTGGAACACCTGAGGCGCGTTCTTCAGACCGATCCGCCACCTTGGCGCGATCCGCCATTCTACCTTGTTGAGATCTCGCGAGATCTTGGAGACGGCGGCAGGGATTTTCGAAGCTCCACACGGTCTCCACGTTTTTCGAAGTTAAGTCTGTTCACAATTGTATTTTGTCGAAACTGTATTTATCTTTCGGTGTGTGAAGTTATTGTGTGCAACTTTGGTTGTTTCTCGGTGCTTATCTTTCATAAATTGATCGTCTGTTTGCCGTGTCGTGTCTTGAGGCCTTGTACAGTGTGCACTGTACAACCTTGAGGCTTTGTTTTTCTCTCAGCGGTCCGTCTTTTGTGATCCAATAACTTTCGTTCTCTGTATTCCCAGTCTTTTCACCCATAGCCTACTTCCTTGTGTAAATCTCAACTCAAAAAAAAAAAAAAAAAAAAAAAAAAATTTTCCTTCTCTGTTATCATTCGTCTATTCATTCTTATTCGTTCGTTCGTTCTTCGACCACGTGTTTCTCCCCCATTTCCCCAGATAGTTTTCACTCATTAACCTTCAATGTTTACACTTTCCCCTCAAGTTATGTATTCCGTCATATTTTATAACACCTTTTTCTTCTTCTTCTTTAAAAGGCTGCTTTCGACTTGCTCACCAAATCAATTCATCCCAAAAAAAATATCCATCTCCTATAGTGCCTTTTTTTCTACATTCCCTAAACTCTCCTGCACTCCATCCTCCATCCAGCGTCCTTAAACGTATTTTTAACTCGAAGGTCACAAGCAACTCATTTTGCAATAAATGTTCGTTTCCCATAAATCGTACACTTTCAAAAATCCAATCTCACCCCTCCCCTCCAAATCTTCCCCATAACCCCTCCCCTCCAAATCTTCCCCATCACCCCTCCCCTCCAAATCTTCCCCATCACCCATCCCTTTCAAATCTCCCCCCTTGCCCCCTCCCTCCTAAACGACCCCCTCACCCCTCCCCGCCAAGACGCCCCCTCGCCCCTCCCCTCCTAGACTCCTGCCTCACCCCTCCCCTCCAAATCTCCCCCATATCCCATCCCTTTCAAATCCCTCCCCTTGCCCCTTCCCTCCCAAACTTCCCCCTCACCCCTCCCCTTCAAATCTCCCCACCCTCATTGCTTCTCAATTTCCCCCCTCTCACTCCCCCTCCTCAAAGCGTCCTCCCCGCTTCTTCCCCCTTCAAACTCTCACCTCCATCTCCCCCAACCTTCTGCCTCGCTCTTCCCCCTCCTCAAATAACACCTCATTGTGGCTCACCAAATCACCATCAAACCTTTTGTCCGCCCCATCCTTCCCTTTCTCCGAGCTATTCTGAAATCTCTGACACACCTTCAACAGCTCTCCCTACCTCTTCCACCTCTTCCACATCTTACCCTACCCCTCCTCCCCCCTGTTCTGTATCTGATGCTCCCCCTTCCTCTTCATTAACGGTATGGACCTCAAACATCCGGGGCCTTCGTTCAAACTTAACTGATCTCTCCATACAGGTTGCTTCTGTCAAACCAGACGTGATCTGCTTAACAGAAACTTTCCTCCTTTATGATGTCTCTGATTCCATAGTATCTCTCCCGGGCTACTCCCTCCTCCGGTATGATAGACCTGAGCCTCGTCCTGGAGGCGGGGTTGCTATCTTTATCAAAAACTCTCTTCCTCACTCGCCCTGCACTGCACTCTCTCCACCTCACCCCCAGGAATACCTCTGGCTACGGCTTCCCCTTCGCTCCCACTTCTTGTTCATATGTGTGTTGTACCGTCCACCAAACAGTGATGACTCCATCTACATCTCGCTGTCTGATGATATGGACCAACTTCTATCTACTCATCCCAACTCTCTCTTCCTCATATGTGGTGATTTCAACTGTCATCATGCCAGTTGGCTGGGTGTGGGTACCTCTCTCACCAGCCATGGCTCCTCAGCAAAGGACTTCTGCGACTCACTGGGACTGACACAATCTGTCAATTTCCCGACCCGGATCTCAGTCATCGGAACATCTTCTCTTCTGGACTTGGTTATGACTAACTTCCCTGAAAATGTCTGCTGCTCTTCTTCTGCTCCGATCGGATCATCTGATCATGTCCTTGTTAAAGTGGACATCTCTCTGACCATCCTCAGGGAGCCTGCTCAGCGTCGACGAGTCTGGCATTTCACTCAGGCCAACTGGCACGGTCTTCAAGCAGCCATCAATCATCTGGACTGGTCTCCCATTTCTACCACCTCTGACATCAACTCATCCTGGGAATTCTTCCAAAGTAAATTGCTCTCTCTCATGCACAGATTTATCCCATCTCGTCTTCAGTTGTCATACCCTTCCTCCCGTCCATGGTACACGGAATCTTGTGGTGAGGCTGTTGCCCAGAAACAACTTGCCTTCGTCTCCTGGAAAGCAAATCCAACGGAAGGAAATCTCATTTCCTTTCACAAAGCCCGAAACAAGTGTGTGTCCACCCTCAGGAGAGCCAGGAAACAATATCTCTCCGTTCTCAAGACCGAACTCTCTTATCTGTCTCCCTCTTCCAAATCCTGGTGGCGTCTGGTCAAATCCGTTTCTGGTGTTTGTTCCCCCTCCATCCCCTCCCTTACCTCAAACGGCTACACAGCTGACTCCGCACGTGAAAAAGCTGAATGCCTCAACTCTGTGTTTGCCTCTAAATCTTGTGTCCCAAACCCATCCCTCTCTGTACCCACCATACCCAGTCGTACCCTGCTGCTCCTGGACTCCGTGTCCTTTCCTCCTGACAAGGTGGAAAAGTTTCTGTCAACCCTCGACTCTGAACCTGCAACTGGACCCGACGGCATCAGCCCACGGGTCCTAAAATCCTGCTCTGCTGCTCTATCTCACCCTCTCTCTGTTCTCTTCACCCTCTCTTTTGCTCAAGGTCAACTGCCATCTGCTTGGAAATCAGCCAACATCACCGCTTTGCACAAAAAAGGTGCAAAAACAGATCCTAGCAACTACAGACCAATCAGCCTTCTCCCAATTATCAGCAAAGTCATGGAATCCATCATTGCTTCGGATATGAAATCTTTCCTCTTCTCCAATGGCTTGATCTCTGATCATCAATTTGGTTTCAGACCAGGTCA
Source organism: Myxine glutinosa (assembly GCF_964187855.1). Lineage (NCBI taxonomy): Eukaryota > Metazoa > Chordata > Myxini > Myxiniformes > Myxinidae > Myxine > Myxine glutinosa. The sequence goes on along the minus strand of NC_136272.1, from coordinate 10,099,297 downwards.
CTCTACTCTGGACATGCTGCTTCTGCTGTCTCAACAATGGATGGAGGTCCTCAATGCCAAACAGGAAATTAGAGCTGTCTCCCTCGACATATCACGTGCCTTCGACACGGTCTGGCACCCCGCTCTGCTCACCAAACTCTCCTCCTTTGGTATCCATGGAAATCTCCACGCATGGCTGGCGGACTTCCTCTCTAGTCGTCGTCAACGTGTGGCCCTGAATGGGTTTCTCTCATCTCCTCTTCCTGTTCAGGCTGGAGTTCCCCAAGGCAGTGTTCTGGGCCCCGTGCTTTTTCTGGTCTTCATCAATGATCTCTCTGACTCTCTCGAAAATCCTCTCTATCTCTTTGCTGATGACTCCACTCTCTGCCGCTCCATTCCTCTTCCCTCAGATCGGCAGTCTGCTGCCTCCTCACTCCCTGAAGACCTGGACAAAATCACAGACTGGTCAAACAAGTGGAACATGTCTTTCAATCCTGACAAATCTCACACTCTTACTATGTCTCTCCGAAAAGATCGACTGGACAACCCTCCCATCTACTTTCTCAACAATCCTCTCCAAGAAGTTCTGTCGCTCAAGATTTTGGGTCTCACTATCTGCCATGATCTTTCTTGGGAAAACCACATTTCCAAGCTGGCCTCCAAAGCCAGTCGCCGACTGGGCATCCTCCGTCGTGCGAAGTCCTTCCTCGGCACACCTGAGCTCCTCACCACATACAAGGCTTTCATCCGCAGCTCAATGGAATACTGTTCTCCCCTATGGGCCGGTGCTCCTGCCTCACACCTAGCTCGGCTTCACGCTGTTGAAACCAAAGCTTTCAGAATTATTGGAATCTCCCGCGATGAAGCTATCTCTGAGGGCCTTTCACTCACTCACTGCAGGCAGGTAGGTGGTCTTTCTGTCTTCTACCGACTCCTCTCCGGCCTTGCACCCCCAGCTCTCTCTGTGCTCTGTCCCCCAAATATTCCTACAGGTCGCACAAGATCTGCCAGCAACCCTCTGATGGTTAAACTGCCGAAATCTCGGCTCTCTGCTCACCTTCACTCTTTCATTCCTCTTTTCTCCCGCCTCTGGAACAAACTCCCTCACTCCCTTCAATCCCACTCCTCCCTCCAGGTCTTTAAAACAGCTGTTCACCACCATCTCTTATCTTCCCCCATCCAAAACCTTGATCTTTTCTACCCCCGCTAATTCACCCCAGATCCACCTTGTTTGAAATTCCAACTTCTTTCCTGGAAGTCCTGGCAGTGTCCATATGTTTTATACCTCTCCCACCGCCCCCTTCCCACGCCCCCCCGGCCCCCCCCCCCCAAAGCCCTCGCCCTCTCTCAGATCTCTCGATGTCTCCATGTCTCTCGGTCCCTGCTCTCAAATGTTGTGTTTGTGTCCTTCCCCCTCTCTCCCCATCTTGTCTACCGCTCCCTATGTTATATGTTTTATGTGTCGGTTTGTCTTTCTGTGTGATTAATGTTCGCTCTTTCACGAGCCTCGACCTTGTATACAAAAAAAAAAAAAAAAAAAAAAAAAAAAACCGAAGGGCATGCGCAGGAACTCGAAGAGTCCGAATGGCGTGATGACCGCCGTCTTCGGGACGTCCTCCGGCCTGACGGGGACCTGATGGTAGCCGCGTATGAGGTCCACCTTCGAGAAGAAGGACATGCCCGCCAAACGGGCGGAAAAGTCCTGAATGTGGGGGACGGGGTAGCGGTCGGGAGTCGTGGCGTCATTGAGACGGCGATAGTCCCCGCATGGTCGCCATCCCCTGCCGGGCTTCGGCACGATGTGCAGCGGCGACGCCCAAGCGCTCTCTGAGCGCCGAACGATGCCGAGTCGCTCCAGGGTAGCGAACGCCGCTTTTGCCACCGCCAGCTTCGTCGGATCGAGGCGGCGTGCCCGGGCGTAGACCGGTGGCCCGACGGTGGGGATGTGATGGGCCACCCCGTGCTTGACGGCCCCCGCCGAGAAGGTGGGCCGCGTGAGGGCCGGGAAGCCGGCGAGGAGGCGGGTGAATGCGTCCGCTGCTGGAAGCGTACAGACCAACGTGGCCGGAACCGAACCGTTCGGCAAGCCACGTGGCAAGCCGCTCGTTGAGCTGGGCAACGCACAAGCGAGCGAGCTGAACGTCTCGGCCTGGACAAGACGTCTGCGCTTGACGTCGACCAGGAGCCCATTGGCGCACAGGAAGTCCGCGCCAAGCAGTGTCATGGGCACGTCGGCGGTGACGAACGTCCATCGGAAAACCTGCCCTCCGAACCGCAGAGAGAGGCAGCGTTTTCCGTACGTACGGATGGGCGTCCCGTTCGCGGCAAGCAGCGTGGGGCTCCCACCCGCGGCGTGCTTGTCTAACGTGCCGGCGGAAACGACACTCACCTGCGCTCCCGTGTCGCACAGGTAACGGCGCCCGGAGAAGGTGTCCGTTATGAACAGCAGGCTGCTCGAACGGCCGGCGCTCATCGCCACTATTGAGCACCTATTTTACTCCAGGGGGTCCCAGGATTACCCACCCAAAATATCGTTGCGATCAGTTCAGCCGTTTTTGCGGTACCTTCGAACGGACGGACGGACGGACATTTGGTGAATTATAGTAAGATTTTCATGTATTATTGCAAAGAACTGTTTGAACACTTTACCAACTTCATAATGGAAACATCGTTAAATATTTTCATTGTTCGCTTCTCCTTTCCTCAGATCCTCATTTCCTAATATCCCATCTCTACCCCTTTTATACCTGTAGGATCCCGGAGAATACCTGAAACGATGTCTGCGTTACAGTTTGTGGTTTTGATTGGATTTCTTGGGGCAGGTAAGAGAGTTAAAAGGATGACGCGTGTGTTTAGATTGTTGGATAAATATATAAATATTATTTAATATAATTCCGTGTTGAACTTCATCTGAATCTTTGATTTTCTTACAGATTTACACGTTTGGAGATTTTATTTACTTTGTTAATTATGAGTATGTAAGGCTGTAAAGGTGATTTTTCTCTTTTATTTTGAACTAGCAGAGTTACCCGGCGTTGCCCGGAAAATAAATAGTCAGTCACACAATTTGGTTTTGATATTCTGTTTATTATAACCTTCTGTTAACACAATATTCTTTCAGCACTTCATGATAAACTACATTTTTTGTTCTTCCGCAAGGTGCGTAGACAATAAGGTTGTTATGGCTTCCTACACGGGAGCATCCAACATAGAGCTGACCATGTGAGAAACAGAGTTCTTGCAATTGTAGACCGGCAACTTTTAACGTTTGTCCTTGTGATTTATTTCTGGACATAGCGAAACTGAGTCTGACCAGAAATTGTAGCCTCTTGAAGTTAAATGGAATATCTGTTGGAATGATTGGAATTATTGGAATTAATACATCCTCTCATTTGACACAACCTGTCAAGATGGTGGCCTCAATAACATGTGGCATCAGTTTCTTGACTGCCAGTCTTATCCCATTACTGAGTCGTGGAGGTTCCAAGTTTCGCAGTAGCATAATTGGTACTTCAACCTTGAGGGGAAGTCGATGTGGTGGCACCGCTGGTGGTTCCAAGTGGTTAAGGAACTCAGTTGGATAGTGAACCACCTGGGTCTCATCTGGAACAGTGCCAACAGACTTGTATATCTGCAACTGTTCAGGTACCTGGTCCAGAAGTTTGGTGTTGATGTTGTTTACTGTGTCATTTTTGGGTGCCAGAATAGTCCGTTCACACAACCACTTGTAGTTAAGAAAGTTTTGTGGAAGGTTTGGAAACACCCTTGCCTGCAGATCCTCAACAAATTGGACGATTGTGCTAATTGGAGCCATGGTAATTTCACCTTCTGGGCCAGCCTTGACATTGCAATCACCTAATTTCAGCAGCTTGTCTGCAAATTGTCCAGACAACTGGTCCCCAAAGAGCTGGCCTTGACAGGTTAAGTTGTTTCTTGAGACGCCACAGGTAAGATGATTTCAAGCATGCCTCAATTTCATCAGCACGTGTTCCTCATGGAACAACTGGCAACGTTTGCCTGAAGTCCCCTGACAACACCAAAGTCACTCCACCCATGATGTCCGTGCAGTAGCGAATGTCCTGGAGTGTTCTGTCCAAGGCCTCAAATGCTGCTTTGTGGGACATTGTGACTTCATCCCAGACAATTAATCGGCATAACTTAATGACACGTGCTTTCCCAGAACCTTTGCTGATATTGCATGCGGCAGTGTCATTGGTTGCCAAATTGAGAGGCAGCTTGAAGGCAGAATGAGCCGTTCTTCCACCTAGTAGTAATGTTGCTGCAATTCCAGATGAAGCAACTGCCAGGGCAATAAGCTGTTGCTACTACACCTTTGCTAATGCAAGTGTGGTGACAAATGTCTTCCCAGTCCCACCTGGTGTATCAAGAAAGATGATTCCTCCCTTTTTATTGCGAACAGTCAATTATGGCTTCATACGCTCTTCGCTAGTCAGGCAGAAGCTTTGACTCATTGGTTTGAACCTGATAATTGAGTTCATCAACATTGTATGAGGTCTCACGAAGTACCTCTCGTGGAAAGTCATCCACATCTGTCCGTTGGGCTGGTGGTAGGCCAAAGGTTTGAAGGTCTTGCCCTCCAAGAGCCAGGACTTTGTCTTCTATAGCAATCAGAGCTCTGTTGAAGATGGCTGGATTACAGGTAACCTCTATATCTGGATTCTGCAACTGCACCTGCTGCTTGAAATCTTCTGCAAGGTCTTCTTTGTACTTTTTCCACAATGCAACTGGGTTTTCCACACCACATGCCTGAAGCAGGACTGCAAAGAGACTCCTCAGCCTACTTGGGAACTGAGATACGGTAGCCTCAGCAAGAGTGGCATCCCATTGTGCATCAGCCTCCAGAAGTCCTCGCTTTTGGCAAGTATCTCTGTAGGTAGCACATACCTGGCCATCAACTGTTCGTAGATCTTGAAAGGATGTTGGTCCCCTCACCTCATGGAGGAGCAAACGAAGGCAGAAACACTCCTGCTGGATGGACTGTATACACCCGTCCAAGAGCATCATCCTGCCGAATGTCTGGATGGCCTGGCACTGGCGCTCCTAGTTTTCTTCGACTCCACTGCTTGTTGTTCCAGGTGTAATAGGAAGGCACTTGTTGGTATAGGAGAGTCGAGGCAAAGGGATGTTGCTGGCAAAGCTTAAAGAAAGCAGTCAGAGTTGTGTCCTTGGGAGCCAAAGCTTGTTGCCGGGCATTCTCAGGAGTGAAGTAAAGTCGTTGACCATTTTCAAGATGAACACTGAGGTGGACAATGGCCCGATGCCTTTCGTGAATTGGAAATCGAAAAATTCTCCAGAAGGCCTCATTACTGTTGATGTACCTGCCCATCTGATAATGAGTGATCTCATCATGTGTGTCTGGATTCTGAAGGGAAAACATGGCAGCATCTGATTCCTTGTTGACATACTTGCAAACATATTTGAGGGATTTCACCGAATTGCAAAACTCAACATTGATGTGAGCATTGAATGTTTTTGTCAACAAAGGGCGATGGGGCACAATGCACCTGTTGTCAATGGTCGTTTCTCAGCCGTTCCTCATCTTTATTTTTGCTCTGAATCCTCCATTTCCTGGTGCCCTTCTCCTGCACAGTGGGTATTGTTACATATTTATGTGAATGTATGTGAATTACTATTCAGGTCTTTGCTTATCAATGTGTAGTCGATTAAGGGTTGTTGTGATTAAAGGGTCAGGAGCCCTTCTGGGAAAAAGGAGACCGGAAACAGAAGAAGAAAAGACACGAGGTCCGGGAGAAGCGACGATTCTTCTTCTTCCTCGCCCAGCTCCGACGAGGGTTGGGATCGATATTGAGCAGCGTGGAAAAGCTGCGTTCCCAAGCCCGTCTGGCGAGAGGAGTTACCGGGACGTGTAACTACCCTTTTGACACGTCAAGTTGCCGTGGAGCCGTGCACAGACCCAGCGTCCGGCACCGTTCGCCGCACCGTCTACAAGGACGCGTACGGGTCGCACTTTGGGGCCTCGTGCGCGTTGCAAGCGGTGCTTGCTTTGCCCGCTTTGCTTGGCCAGGAGGTGTGCGCTGCAGCCGTGGTTCCCGGTATGGTACGTGCCCGGTGGAAGCACGTCCGCCCGGGGTTCGTTCAACCGCCCGTGTGCGGCGAAGCCGACCATAACCTTGTTCAGGAGGGGCCCAGAGACATTGTGAGGGACAGAGACCAAAGGGGTCGTGAGTACCCAAGGGGTCGGGAGTGGGGAAAGGGGACACACATATATAAGATGGCCATCTTAATCATCTCCGGGATTGATTGTTGATTGTGGATTGTTGATGGTTGTTGATTGTTGATTCCTTGGGGGAATATATTATTGATTACTCGGAATCCTTGGTGTGGGGTTTCTTATGGACTGGAATTCATCTTGATTGCGTTACGAAAGCGTATAAATCATATATCTTTCTGGCGGGGTGCCTCCCACGGTCCGGGGGTCACCGAGACCAGGTAGTTACCGGGAGGACCACGTAACAGAATTGGGGGCTCGTCCGGGATCTAAAATTGTATAAAATAATAAAATAATATTTTTATTAATTAAAATTTATTAATTAAGTATTAATTGGTAAATTTTTGGGGAAATTGGGGTAAAGTCTTGGGTGAAGGTTAACAGGTGTTAACGATAGTCACCATGGCGTTTGTGGCACAGAACTTTGCGGTAACACCGAGTGAGGCACAGTTCCGAGCGTTACTAAAGTCGGACCTCTTGAAATTGGCCAAACATTTTAACTTGGAGGTCCGAACTAATGTGAGGAAGGCAGAGTTGCAGACCACGGTGATACAATCTATGGTGGGATTAGGAACATGGGACGAGTTAGCCTGGCAGTGGCTACCCGAAGAACCAGAAGACGTTGAGCTCCGGAAACTGGAGTTGCAATTACGGAGCCAGGAACGGATCAAAGAAGAAGAAAGGAAAGCAGAAAAGGAAAGAGCAGAAGAAGAAAGGAAAGCAGAAGAGAGGAGAGAAGAGAAACAAGCAGAGGAAAGGAGAGTGGACGAGAACTCCAGGAAAGGTTAGCAGAAGAAGAAAGGAAAGCAGAAAAGGAAAGAGCAGAAGAAGAAAGGAAAGCAGAAGAGAGGAGAGAAGAGAAACAAGCAGAGGAAAGGAGAGTGGAACGAGAACTCCAGGAAAGACTAGAAGGGAGAAAAGCAGAGGAGAGGAGAGCTGCAAGGGACCTCGAAGCAGAGGAGAGAAAAGCGGAAAGGGAATTAAAGGAACGTGACATGGAGCTTCAGCAAGAAATTAAATTCAAGGAGCTGGAGTTAATGAGAGAACGGGGAGAGGTACCACCCTTGCTGACGGGGTCGACACCTCGCCAGAACACCTGGGATGTGGGCAGACATGTGAGGCTGGTTCCACCCTTCAGTGAAAAGGAAGTCGCTAATTTTTTTCCACACTTTGAGAAAGTGGCTCGACAGTTAAACTGGCCGGAGGAGGCCTGGACCATACTAGTGCAAAGTGTGCTTGTGGGAAAAGCTCAAGAGATTTATTCGGCGCTACCAATGGACCAATGTGCAGATTATGAGGTATTGAAGAAGCACATCCTCAAAGCCTATGAGTTGGTTCCGGAAGCTTACCGGCAAAAATTCAGGAATGCCAGGAAGAGGGAGAGTGAGACCCATGTGGAGTTTGCCAGAGTGAAAGAAAACATGTTTGATCGGTGGTGTGAGTCAAAAGGAGTCGGGAAAGACTTCGAAACATTGCGTGACTTGATCCTGGTGGAGGAATTTCAACAGTGTGTCCACGAGGACATCAAAGTGTACTTGCGGGAAAAGAAAGTACCGAAGTTGTGGGACGCAGCCACCATGGCAGATGATTATGCCTTAACACACCGGATAGGGGTCCACGAACCTAACTCCTCGCCTAGATCTCCGCAGGGGAGGTGGGGAACAGCAGGTGCGGAGAACGACAATACATGGCGGCGGCCTCGAGAGGATTATGGGGACAACGCAGATACCCCACCTGTTCGAAATCAGAGGGCTGCGGGCCCAAGACAAACTTATATTTCGGGGGGCCCGAGGCAGACCACGAGTTTTTCCTCCAGGCCTACTTGCGCTTTTTGCAAGAAACCTGGACACTTGATGTCCAGTTGTTACCTCATGAAAAGGGAAGACCCAGAGCGGAGTCCGACTATTACCACTCCGAATGCGATGGCAAGCGTAAGAAATCGCCCACAGAAGAGTTACCGACCCTTTATTTATGAGGGGTTGGTCTCACTCAAGGGAGACTTGACTAACCCAAGACCGGTTAGGGTTTTGAGGGACACAGGAGCCCATCAATCCTTAATGCTTGAAGGCATTTTGCCATTGTCAAAGAGTACTGCAACTGGTGATAGTGTTCGGTTACAAGGGATCGGTGGCTGTGTTAGTGCCCCACTTCATGTCATCCATTTGGAATCCGATTTGGTGTCAGGACCGGTCACCGTCGGTTTACAAGCCACGCTTCCTGTAGAGGGAGTATCTGTGATTATTGGGAATGATTTGGCCGGGGGGCAAATTTATGGTAACCCGAGGGTTGGTAAAGAGCACAGCAGGGAAAATAACACCCCACCAGCTCGGGATGGCGACAAAAGTTCCAAGTTATTTGTAGGGGGACTGAACTTCAACACAGAGGAAGAAGTTCTGACCTCTGTCTTCAACAGATATGGGCCGCTGGTGGAAGTGCGGGTGGTAAAAGACAGGGAAACGCAACGGTCAAGAGGGTTCGGCTTTGTCACGTTTGCAAGCACAAGAGACGCCAGGGAGGCAGAGAAGAATTGGAATGGTAAGGATTTGGAGGGTCGGACCATAACAGTAGGAAAGGCATTTCGTAGGCGTCGAGAGGTCTACAGAAGAGGACAACTTGGCAGTAGTTTTGGGGTTGGCAGCAGCCGATATTACTATGAAGGCTCCCAGAGTTACGGCACCTCCCGACAAAATGAATGTCAGAGCACTGGCCGAGAAGGAGACCGCCAGTCAGGTAACGGCTGGGACAAGTGGTCCCACCGTAACTGTTAGGAGTCTGGAGAAGTTGAAGCACTATATATACGGGGGAGCCGCCGAGCCGGGGCTCCTACACGGACTAACCGTGAACGCCACGTTCTTAAAGGCGTCCAGGTAGTGAACTTTCCTGCACGGACTAACCGTGAACTCCCCGTTCTTAAAGGCGTCCATGTAATGAACTTTCCTCCCCGGACTAACCGTGAACTCTACATTCCTTAAGGCGTCCATGTAGGGAATACTCCGCTGGGCCTCCCGAAAAAGTGCTATAGAGAGGTTTAAATTTGGGGGCTTTGGTCACCACCTCTTAACCGTCAGTCAAGAGAAACTAGAAGTGGTTGACGCTTGGTCCAGAGGGAATTAATCTAGGGGATTGTGTGAAATTTTGTTGCTTTATTTTTAAGTGATGACTGTGCCCGGGGGGAACTGATGAGTTGGGGGGGTGTGAGTTATCTGGTTTGTTTATCCAAGTTGGCCGGCAAAGAAAGTTTTCGCTGGGTTCAAACTTTCTTTCTTGAAGGGGGGGAGTGTTACATATTTATGTGAATGTATGTGAATTACTATTCAGGTCTTTGCTTATCAATGTGTAGTCGATTAAGGGTTGTTGTGATTAAAGGGTCAGGAGCCCTTCTGGGAAAAAGGAGACCGGAAACGGAAGAAGAAAAGACACGAGGTCCGGGAGAAGCGACGATTCTTCTTCTTCCTCGCCCAGCTCCGACGAGAGTTGGGATCGATATTGAGCAGCGTGGAAAAGCTGCGTTCCCAAGCCCGTCTGGCGAGAGGAGTTACCGGGACGTGTAACTACCCTTTTGACACGTCAAGTTGCCGTGGGGCCGTGCACAGACCCAGCGTCCGGCACCGTTCGCCACACCGTCTACAAGGACGCGTACGGGTCGCACTTTGGGGCCTCGCGCGCGTTGCAAGCGGCGCTTGCTTTGCCCGCTTTGCTTGGCCAGGAGGTGTGCGCTGCAGCCGTGGTTCCCGGTACGGTACGTGCCCGGTGGAAGCACGTCCGCCCGGGGTTCGTTCAACCGCCCGTGTGCGGCGAAGCCGACCATAACCTTGTTCAGGAGGGGCCCAGAGACATTGTGAGGGACAGAGACCAAAGGGGTCGTGAGTACCCAAGGGGTCGGGAGTGGGGAAAGGGGACACACATATATAAGATGGCCATCTTAATCATCTCGGAGATTGATTGTTGATTGTGGATTGTTGATGGTTGTTGATTGTTGATTCCTTGGGGGAATATATTATTGATTATTCGGAATCCTTGGTGTGGGGTTTCTTATGGACTGGAATTCATCTTGATTGCGTTACGAAAGCGTATAAATCATATATCTTTCTGGCGGGGTGCCTCCCACGGTCCGGGGGTCACCGAGACCAGGTAGTTACCGGGAGGACCACGTAACAGAATCCGTCCTCTCTATTCTGTCTCCTGAATAAATTTCCATGGATATCCCATTGTGCACTTTCCATCCATGATGCATCCATGTGATATCCTAATCCACATGGACCATGGACCATTTGACTTTTTACTATCTCGGAGAGAATTGGGTCTTTTGAAGGATCTGGTAGCACTGCACTGATGATTGAGTCTATTTCACTGGCATGAATCTTTTCACGGAGCCAGGTGAGAATGTGAGCATGGGGCAAGCCATGCTTTTGCCACTTAATTGTGTACATGTCACAGCGTGTGGCACCAAAGATTTCTGATTTTTTGATCAAGGACATGAGGCTGATGTGTTTCTCACGGAACACCCTGGCAAGTAGGTCGTGGCGATCATTTTTTGTTTGGCCATGAAAGAGCTCATTCTTGACTACATCCCAAGCCGGATTGCATGTAAAGGTAACAAATAGGGGTGGACGTCCATAATGCCTGACATACGTCATTGCATCCTGGATCCTTTCATGCATGTACCTGGGACCTCCGGTGAAGCTGGAAGGAAGAATGAACATTTGTCCAATTCCCTCCCTGCCTCCATCATTGCTGATTCCATCTCGGAGGTGGATGTATTAATCAAAACGCAGTTCCTTTTGATGGGTCCTGATGTACAACAATCTCTCGGCCACCACCTTTGCATGCAAGTCCACTGCATATTGGTGGAAGGGTGCATGAGAACGATGCAAGTGGTGTAAGTAGTTGTTGAAACGTATCATGAAATGATAGGCATAAAAGTCCATGCAGGAGACAGTTTTGTTTCCTTCTTTGGGATGCTTCGTTTCTGGATCTACATGGGGGATACCAAAATGGTAGCCATCTTCTCCATAGACATGCAAAAGAGGATACTGCAAAGTATAATAACTTCTGTGGGTGTCCTTGATATGTTGAAGGCTACTGTCCCGATGCTTGACAACGATGTCTCTTGATCCATGTTCTTGGCCAACCATGACCACGGCCACCTCATTTCATGCTGGTGCATTGAAGCGTCCTGGATGCTGTCCAACTGGCCTCTTATCGGCATGTATGACTACTTTAAAGTCTTCAGCTGGTGCATACTCCAGAGCATATTTGAAGCGGAGAACATAGACTCTGTGGATCATCAACAATTCATTCAACAATGACTATGAATCATCTTTTGTATCTTTGATATGACATCAGGTCTGGTTCCTCTAACAGCTCCACACCGTCGCTCTGTCTCGCTCTGATGGTCAACCAACAAAATATAGCTGCAGGAACTGTGGCTGTGCACCGGGCATGGCATGCAAGGACCCATTCAGATGGTAAACCTGTCCCTGCACCTTGACTGTTGGCATGAATCCAGGCTCTCTGATGATGTCACAAAATATGTCATCTGAAATGCTGAGTTGTACTCACGAATGGTGTTCAAAAAGTGCCTGGACTCTGTGGTTGACCCAAACAGGAGACTCTTCAGTGGTTCTGCAAGCAATGCAAGGTGCACCTTGCCATTAGAGCAGCACATAGATGGTGTTGAAGCACGCGGTGCTACGCGCGTGACTTGCTACCAAGGAGGAAGCGGACAACGCGGTAAGTTTATAGTTCTTTATTCCAAAGAGGTCACTGCAGCACTGGCGCGCTCCGGGCTGCGCACCCGGTGTATATCCTGAGGCCACGCCTACCCCTCGGGCATGGCCGCCGCCCACTTGGTGCGCGGAATGATGTCACCACGCCAGTGGGCTTTCGTGTACGCCACACGCGCCCCCCCAAAATTCCCGCGCACCTGGAGGGCCAGTTTGTGGGGCAAATGGATGACCCGGCCGAAGCGCCCTCTGGCGACCGGCAGCGTCCGGGGTGCAGGGATGCCAGGTGGGATGCCCCCGGCTGTACCCGGGATGGGTGCCGGACTGGGGGGGCGGCGTGCCTGCGGTGCTGGGCGGTGCCGGGGGTCCGCCCGCAGGGGGCGGCCCCGACGCGGGGGCCGAGCCACCGGCGGTGGGTGGTCCACGTCGAGGTGGGCCGGCTTGAGGCGGTCTATGGAGACCCGGTCAGGAGTGCCGCCGATGTCCAGGGTGAAATGTTTCACCCCGGTCTCCAGCACGTGGAAAGGCCCGTCGTACGGGGGCCGCAGTGGTGTCCGGTGGGCGTCGTGCCGGACGAAGACGTACTCCGCGGTGCGGAGCTCCGGGGCGACGTGTGTAGGTGGGTGCCCGTGGTGCGCCGTCGGCACCGGGGCGAACCTCCGGGCGGTCTCCTGCAGCGCAGAACGCTCCTGCACCGCGGACAAAGGTGCCGTGGGGTCGGGGAGGAACTCGCCCGGCACCCGCAGCAGTTGTCCAAAGACCAACTCCGCCACGGATGCACGCAGGTCCTCCTTGGGCGCCGTCCGGAGGCCCAGCAGGACCCAGGGGAGCCTGTCGACCCAGCCGCCGTCGCAGAGGGTGGCCCGGAGCGCGGCCTTCAACGAGCGGTGGAATCGCTCGCACGGGCCGTTGGCCTGGGGGTGGTAGGCCGTGGTTCGGTGCAGCTGGACCCCGAGCCCCCGCGCAACCGCGGCCCAGAGCTCCGTGGTGAACTGGGGGCCGCGGTCGGACGAGATGTCCGAGGGGGCGCCGAACCGGGCGACCCAGGTGGCGATGAACGCCTGCGCGACGTCTGCCGCCGTCGTCGCCGCCAAAGGCACGGCCTCCGGCCACCGGGTGGTGCGGTCCACCATGGTAAGGACATGGGTGAAACCCCGCGAGGGGGCAGAGGTCCCACCAGGTCCACGTGCATGTGGTCGAACCGACGTTCCGGCACTGTAAACGGGGCCAAGGGGGCCTGGGTGTGCCAGTGCACCTTCGCGCGCTGGCACGCGAGGCATGTCCTGGTCCAACCGCGGACGGCCTTCCAGAGGCCATGCCAGACAAACTTGTCGGTGACCAATCTCTGGGAGGCCTTCGTGCCCGGGTGGGACAGGCCGTGGATGGCGTCAAAAACCTGGCACTGCAAGCCTGCTGGCACGATGGGGCGAGGCCGCCCAAGGGAGACGTCGCAAACGAGGGCCGTGCCCGCGCCGTCGAAGGGCACCTCGGTGACGCGGAGGCCCGTGACGGCGGTCCGCAAGGTCTGGACCCCGGGGTCGGCGGCCTGGTCCGCCGCCATCCGGGCATAGTCGATGCCAAGGTGGACTGCGTGGGCGACGGCCCGGGAAAGGCAGTCGGTCACCGGGTTGTCCTTTCCCGTGACGTGTCGGATGTCCGTTGTGTACTCGGACACAGCCGCGAGGTGACGCTGTTGCCGGGCCGACCATGGCTCGGCGACCTTGCCCATCGCGAAAACCAGCGGCTTGTGGTCGACGAAGGCCGTGAACGCACGGCCCTCGAGCAGATGGCGGAAGTGCCTGATCGCCAGGTGGAGCCCGAGCAACTCGCGGTCGAAGGTACTGTACCGGCGTTCGGGCGGGCGAAGCTGCCGGCTGAAGAACGCCAGCGGTTGCCAAGCACCACGCACCCATTGCTCATGCACTGCGCCCACCGCGTAGTCCGAGGCGTCGGTGGTGAGGGCGATCGGTGCATCGGGCGCCGGGTGCGCGAGCATGGTGGCGTTGGCCAAGGCGAGTTTCACGCCCGAGAACGCCGCGTCCATCTGCTCGGTCCAGGTAACGTCACCTTTGCCTGGCTTCCCTCGAAGGGCCTCGTGTAAGGGGCGCAGGAGCTGGGCGATGCGGGGCAGGAACCTATGGTAAAAGTTTACCATGCCCAGGAACTCCTGGAGCCCCCTGATCGTGCGGGGGCGCGGAAACCCCTTCACCGCCTCCACCTTGGCTGGTAGGGGGACGGCCCCATGCCTGGTGACGCGGTGCCCCAAAAAGTCAATTTCAGCGACACCGAACCGGCACTTGGCGGGGTTCACGATCAGGCCGTGCTGGCCCAGACGTTCGAAGAGCGTGCGGAGGTGACGAAGGTGCTCTTCGCGGGACGCGCTGGCGACGAGGATGTCGTCCAGGTAGACGTACAAAAAATCCAAGCCGCGCAAGACGCTGTCCATGAGGCGCTGGAACGCCTGAGCCGCATTTTTCAGACCGAAGGGCATCCGAAGAAATTCGAAAAGCCCGAATGGCGTGATGACAGCCGTCTTCGGGATGTCCTCCGGCCTGACAGGGACCTGATGGTAGCCGCGTACGAGGTCCACCTTTGAAAAGAAGGACATCCCCGCCAACCGGGCGGAGAAGTCTTGGATGTGGGGGACGGGGTAGCGGTCGGGGGTGGTGGCATCGTTGAGGCGCCGGTAGTCCCCGCACGGTCTCAATTCCCCGCCGGGCTTGGGCACGAAGTGGAGCGGGGACGTCCACGCGCTCTCGGAGCACCGCACGATGCCAAGCCGCTCCAGCGTGGCGAACGCCGCTTTAGCTACGGCGAGCTTCGTCGGCTCGAGGCGGCGTGCCCGGGCGTAGACCGGTGGCCCGGCGGTGGGGATGTGATGTTCCACCCCGTGCTTGACGGTCCCCGCCGAGAAGGTGGGCCGCGTGAGGGCCGGGAAACCCGCGAGGAGGCGGGCGAATTTGTCCGCTGCCGGAAGCGTACAGATGAACCTGGCCGGAACGGAACCGCTCAGCAAGCCGCTCGGCGAGCCGCTTGGTGAGCCGCTCTGTGAGCTGCTCAACGAGGCGGGCAGCGCACACGCGAGCGAGCTGAACGTCTCAGCCTGGACAAGCCTTCTGCGCTTTGCATCGACCAGTAAGCCATTAGCACATAAGAAGTCCGCGCCGAGCAGTGCCATGGGCACGCCGGCCATAACGAACGACCAACGGAAAACCTGACCTCCGAACCGCAGGGAGAGACAGCGTTTTCCATACGTGCGTAGAGACGTACCATTGGCCGCAAGCAGCGCGGGACCTCGGCCCGCGGTGTGCTTGTCGGACATACCGGCAGAAACGACACTCACCTGCGCCCCCGTGTCGCACAGGTAACGGCGCCCGGACAAGGTGTCTGTTATATACAGAAGGCTGTTTGAATTGCCGACGCTCACCGTTGCCACCGAGCGCCGGTTCGCCCATTTCCCGACCCGCCGAATGAGCACGCCGGGCGACACTGCCGAGCCTCGTGGCCGAACTTGGCGTGGAAGAAACACCAGGCGGGCAGCTGCGGCGTCGGAGGCCGCGGTTTTCTTCGCGGCGGCGGCGGTGGTGGTGGGCGGGGCGTGACGGCGGACATGAGGTGCAGTGCATCGGGGAAAGCCTCGGGAGCCTCGGGAGCCTCTGGAGCCTCGGAAGCGGCAACCGCGCCAAGACCCGCCTGCGTGTCCAAAGCCGCGTAGTATTTGTCGGCCTCAGCAGCGAGCACACGGGGTTCCGTTAACGCGGAACCAGCCAAAGCGAGGCGGACTCATGCTGGCAGCTGGCGTCGAAACAACGCCCAGAATAGAGCGTTCGGGGTTTCGTCGCCCATGAGCGCCAGCATATGGTCCATACGGACCGACGGTCGCGTGTCCCCGATCTCGGGGAGGTCCAAGAGGCGATCGGCCCGTGCGTCCACCGTAAGGCCGAACGTGGCGAGGAGGAGACGCTTGACCGCCTCGTACTTGCCGTCGGCAGGTGGATCCCTTAGGACCGATACGACACGGTTGGCCGTGCCGGGCCCGAGGGCGGCGACCACGTGGCAGTACATGGTCTCGTCCACCGTGATGCCTCGAAGTCGGAACTGGGCTTCCGCCTGCAGGAACCAAACTTCGGCTTGTGACTCCCAGAATTCGGGGAGCTTGATGGAGACCGCGTTGGTAGCCATTGTTGCGGCGGTTTCGGGTAGTCAGCGACGGCTGACTCGAATGTCGGAGGTCACCAATGAAGCACGCGGTGCTACGCACGTGACTTGCTACCAAGGAGGAAGCGGACAACGCGGTAAGTTTATAGTTCTTTATTCCAAAGAGGTCACTGTAGCACTGGCGCGCTCCAGGCTGCGCGCCCGGTGTATATCCTGAGGCCACGCCTACCCCGTGGGCGTGGCCGCCGCCCACTTGGTGCGCGGAATGATGTCACCACGCCAGTGGGCTTTCGCGTACGCCACAGTGTCTCCTTTTTCCACTTTTTGGCCAAACAATACTTGCACACTTCAGACATGGCACCAATGCTGACAACTGTGTGAGTTGAATAATCAACTTTTGGGTCATATTTAAAGGCTCCTTTCTGCCACAGATCACTGCGGAAAGGTGCAACCCTGCAGCTGGCATGGGCAGTCCTATCATTTGGAAACACGATTCCGTGCTTCTTCCAGACGGGACTGGCGCTGTACCTCAGTCTCCTGTTGCACTCGTGCAACCTTCCTGTCTCTTTCTTCCTGCAGTCTGGCTTGTGGTTGATCCTCTGTTTCATTGGCCCTGATGGCTTGTAATTTCCGAATCCTGGAGGAACTTCAGCTCAGATCACTTTGCTTTTTGGGTGGCATGATTGATCAAAGCACAATGAGCAGTAATCTACCAAATGGTCAATCAAACCGAACACTGAATGGGAACACAATAAGGTGAAACAACTAAGTCACTTTGCCAAAACTCACACTGTCACTGTTCAGGGTCCAAATGCAGATTGAGGGTGAGTGCGTGCGAAGTGGGCTTTTTATAGTCAGAGGAAGCCACGCCCCTTGGGCACGCCCTGCTGCCACGCCCCTTGGGCACACCTCTAGTCTAAATCTGATGCACCCATGTTTTTTCTTCTGAAAAGTTACCCCCCATGAACCCCCTCTTCCCTCTCTAAGTCACTTCCTTAGGCTGTCCGTGAGGCACAACCGAACAAACAGACGTTCAGGGATAGGGATCAATAGGGATCAATGATTCAAATTATTTAATATAATTACTGAAGTTCATTCTTGGATATGACAGTAGTTGTACAGGACTTTTTCGGATAAATGACGATTTTTATTAATATAGAGGTAAAATGTGTTTCTCTCTGACATTGCTTGTGTTCTCTGTATTTTCAGCTGCAGGATTGAGATGCTATTTTGGAATCCTAGGTGAGGAAACAGAACTGACCTGCCCAGGAAGTGATCCTGCTTGTGCCACTGCAAAAATATCAATGCGTAAGCAATATTTACTTGTTTAATGTTATACAGCGAGTTGCATGAGATGTTGAAAGCAATTGCTTTCCTTCTATCACACATTTCCAGGAGGTTGATTGTAAGATTATATTTTCGATAATCTCCAATGATATTAACTAGAGTATAATTTATTACTGAGATTGATAAGCATGGATAAAAGTTCATCCAGTAATATTGTCGTATCGACCCTGTAGTGAAGACCTCAGGGTGACGGATGACCAAACGAGCCTTAACTCCAAGGTGTATGAGCCGAATCGATGGCGATTCATCTGTATGGCGCGCGAGGTAAACTGAGGTCTCGTGGCCTTTCCTGGACGGACGGACGCGATGGGGGTTTAACCAAACTCACGAACAAATAAACACACAGGACAAGAAATTGAAAGTCAACAAATAATGATTTGATGAAAATAATGCAAGCAAAAGGAATGTGCGGTAAAACTAAAATTCCGAAATGAGGGACCCTCCACTCAGACTCTCATACAGACACGGAGAAATAAAAGTGAAAATAAATGTCTCATTTATTTTGCGAAAATAAATGTCTGCCATGGCTTGCTTACATGGTGTAATTCCCACATTCACTCTTCAACCACAGCTCAATCCTTTCTTATGACCACACAAAAACACAAAACCTTCACATGTAAACAAACGCCACCCACAAGACACTTTGTGGCACACAACCCAATCCAGTCACTGACCATGTAGTCACTCTCATCCGCACCCATTCCAAATTACTCATGTCCCAATTTATGAGCAAGTACTGAAGCCCTGGGACAGTAAACAACTAGGCACCTTACCTTTATGTGCAGGTAGTCGCTGGTTGGTCGGGTCCAAGAGTGTCATCCACCCTGCCGAATTCCAAATTTACCCATGGGGCCAATCAATTTCCACAAATTTACTTTTATCCGCTGTACTGGCAAGCATGTGGATCCGCCTCCTCCTGTGACCCCTCCTACACTACTACATTTGGCTATGACAGCTCCGCTCCTCTGCCATGTGAGGGCTATCGGATGAGTTGAGCAGCCGAAACGCCAACATGGCCAACGAGCATCATGAAGGCCGCGACCCACAATCCATCCTTCGGCCCCCTGTGAGGACCACAGCTCCACTAGCCACAGCTGGCCAATGTGGTGAGCACCTGCCGCCAACTCCACCATTACCAAGGCCTCAGACCTGAGGGGCCCGGTCGAAGTGCGTGGCATCCCCCAGCCACGTCCCCTGCACCTCTCACATCCCCAAGTCCATGCAGCCCGTCAGTGCTGACCCACATATGACTGTGCCCAAGGTCTAGTTGGCAGTCATGTTCAACCAAGAAACTGAATCCCATAAGACATGGATGCACACCTCGGCCACCCATACCACCACATTGACCTCCAGACTGCCCAACTCCATCCTTAAAACCCCACGTCCAAATATTGGCGCAATCAACTCCATAGCCAGTTGAAGGCTGTGTCCTACTACTCTATCCATTTTTGACCCAGCCTCCAACACTTTGGTCTAACACACCTGGATCAATAATGGTGTCACTGTTTTCACGTCTTTTCACATTGTTAATGGTGTCAATTTCCGAGGATATTGACGGCGAGGTCACGTCTTTTCGAAGCTGCTCCATGCGCTCACGCTCTCGAAGCTAAGTGATCTATCACAATCGTGTTTTTGTCGAGACTGTATCTATCTTTCGGTGTGTGTACCTATAGCGTATCTTTTGGAAAATTTTCGGTGCTAATTTTTCGTACATGTATACACAATCGTCGGTTAATGGTATCGAGTATTCTGCGGCCTAGTACTCATATGCTTAGACTACCGTACCGTCTCCGACCTTGTGGTTTTTTCTCTCAGCGATTCGTCGAATGCGCTGAAATTATTTCGTTCTCTGTTTCGTACCAGTCGTTCACCCCGTACCTCCTTGTTTAATATCTGTACTCACAAAAAAAAAAAAAAAACCCCCAAAAAAAATATTTCCTTCCCAGGTCTTATTAGTTTATTTGTTGTTCTTTTTGTTCGTTCGTTCTTCGTTCGCGATCACGCGGCTAGAAATGTATAATCTCTCCCCTGAACAACTATTTTCTCTCATATATTATAACACCCTTTTCTTCTTTTCCTACAAAAGGATGCTTTCGTCTTGCTCACCAAATCTATTCATTCCAAAAAATATATATAATACCATCTCTTACAGTTCCTCCTTTCTACATTCCCTAAACTATCCAGAACTCCACCCCTCCTCCAGTGTCCTCAAACGTATTTTTGACTCGAAGGTCTCAAACTCATTTTGCAAAAAATGTTCGTTTCCCATGAATCGTACACTTTTCAAAATCCAATCTCACCCCTCCCCTCCAAATCCTCCCCATCACCCATCCCTTTCAAATCTCCCCCCTTGCCCCTTCCCTCCCCTCCCTCCTAAACTCCCCCCACACCCCTCCCCTCCGAGACTCTCCCTCGCTCCTCCCCTCCTAGACTCCCCTCTCACCCCTCCTCCTCAAAGCATCCTCCCTGCTTCTTCCCCCTTCCAACTTTCACCTTCATCTCCCCAAACCTTCTGCCTCGCTCTTCCCCCTCCTCAAATAACACCTCACTGTGCCTCACCCAATCTCCATCAAACCTTTTGTCTGCCCCATTCTTCCCTTTCTCCAAGCTATTCTGAAATCTCTGAAATCTCTGAAATCTCTGACACACCTTCAACAGCTCTCCCTACCTCTTCCTCCTCTTCCACATCTTACCCTACCCCTCCCCCCCCCCCCCCCCTGTTCTGGACCCGATGCTCCCCCCTTCCTCTTCATTAACGGTATGGACCTCAAACATCCGGGGCCTTCGCTCAAACCTGACTGACCTCTCCATACAGGTTGCTTCTGACAAACCAGATGTGATCTGCTTAACTGAAACTTTCCTCCTTCATGATGTCTCTGATGCCTTGGTATCTCTCCCAGGTTACTCCCTCCTCCGGTATGATAGACCTGAGCCTCGTCCTGGAGGTGGGGTTGCTATCTTTATAAAAAACTCTCTTCCTCACTCGCCCTCCACTGCCCTCTCTCCACCTCACCCCCAGGAATACCTTTGGCTACGGCTTCCCCTTCGCTCCCACCTTTTGTTCATATGTGTGTTGTACCGTCCACCAAACAGCGATGACTCCATCTACATCTCACTGTCTGTTAATATGGACCAACTTCTATCTACCCATCCCAACTCTCTCTTCCTCATATGTGGTGATTTCAATTGTCACCATGCCAGTTGGCTGGGTGTGGGTACCTCTCTCACCAGCCATGGCTCTTCAGCAAAGGACTTCTGCGACTCACTGGGACTGACACAATCTGTCAATTTCCCGACCCGGATCTCAGTCAACGGAGCATCTTCTCTTCTGGATTTGGTTATG
Source organism: Myxine glutinosa (assembly GCF_964187855.1). Lineage (NCBI taxonomy): Eukaryota > Metazoa > Chordata > Myxini > Myxiniformes > Myxinidae > Myxine > Myxine glutinosa. The sequence continues at coordinate 10,078,494 of NC_136272.1, read as the reverse complement.
ACAAACTTCCCTGAAAATGTCTGCTGCTCTTCTTCTGCTCCAATCGGCTCATCTGATCATGTGCTTGTCAAAGTGGACATCTCTCTGACCATTCTCAGAGAGCCTCCTCAGCGTCGACGAGTCTGGCATTTCACTCAGGCCAACTGGCACGGTCTTCAAGCAGCCATCAATCATCTGGACTGGTCTCCCATCTCTACCGCCTGACATCAACTCATCCTGGGAATTCTTTCAAAGTAAATTGCTCTCTCTCATGCACAGATTTATACCATCTCGTCTTCAGTTGTCATACCCTTCCTCCCGTCCATGGTACACGGAATCTTGTGGTGAGGCTGTTGCCCTGAAACAACTTGCTTTCGTCTCCTGGAAAGCAAATCCAACGGAAGGAAATCTCATTTCCTTTCACAAAGCCCGAAACAAGTGTGTGTCCACCCTCAGGAGAGCCAGGAAACAATATCTCACCATTCTCAAGACCGAACTCTCTTATCTGTCTCCCTCTTCCAAATCCTGGTGGCGTCTGGTCAAATCCGTTTCTGGTGTTTGTTCCCCCTCCATCCCCTCCCTCACCTCAAACGGCTTAACGGCTGACTCCGCACGTGAAAAAGCTGAATGCCTCAACTCTGTGTTTGCCTCTAAATCTTGTGTCCCAAACCCATCCCTCTCTGTACCCACCGTACCCAGTCGTACCCAGCTGCTCCTGGACTCTGTGTCCTTTCCTCCTGAGAAGGTGGAAAAGTTTCTGTCAACCCTCGACTCTGATTCTGCAACTGGTCCTGACGACATCAGCCCACGGGTCCTAAAATCATGTTCTTCTGCTCTTTCACTCCCTCTTTCTGTTCTCTTCACCCTCTCTTTTGCTCAAGGTCATCTGCCATCTGCTTGGAAATCAGCCAACATCACCGGTTTGCACAAAAAAGGTGCAAAAACAGATCCCAGCAACTACAGACCAATCAGCCTTCTCCCAATTATCAGCAAAGTCATGGAATCCATCATTGCTTCAGATATTAAATCTTTCCTCTTCTCCAATGGCTTGATCTCTGATCATCAATTTGGTTTCAGACCAGGTCACTCTACTCTGGACATGCTGCTTCTGCTGTCTCAACAATGGATGGAGGTCCTCAATGCCAAACAGGAAATTAGAGCTGTCTCCCTCGACATATCACGTGCCTTCGACACGGTCTGGCACCCCGCTCTGCTCACCAAACTCTCCTCCTTTGGTATCCATGGAAATCTCCACGCATGGCTGGCGGACTTCCTCTCTGGTCGTAGTCAACGTGTGGCCCTGAATGGGTTTCTCTCATCTCCTCTTCCTGTTCAGGCTGGAGTTCCCCAAGGTAGTGTTCTGGGCCCCGTGCTTTTTCTGGTCTTCATCAATGATCTCTCTGACTCTCTTGAAAATCCTCTCTATCTCTTTGCTGACGACTCTACTCTCTGTCGCTCCATTCCTCATCCCTCAGATCGGCAGTCTGCAGCCTCCTCACTCTCTGCAGACCTGGACAAAATCACAGACTGGTCAAACAAGTGGAACATGTCTTTCAATCCTGACAAATCTCACACTCTTACAATGTCTCTCCGAAAGGACCGACTGGACAACCCTCCCATCTACTTTCTCAACAATCCTCTCCAAGAAGTTCTGTCGCTCAAGCTTTTGGGGCTCACTATCTGCCATGATCTTTCTTGGGAAAACCACATTTCCAAGCTGGCCTCCAAAGCCAGTCGCCGACTGGGCATCCTCCGTCGTGCGAAGTCCTTCCTTGGCACACCTGAGCTCCTCACCACATACAAGGCTTTCATCTGCAGCTCAATGGAATACTGTTCCCCCCTCTGGGCTGGTGCTCCTGCCTCACACCTTGCTCGGCTTCACGCTGTTGAGGCCAAAGCTTTCAGAATCATTGGAATCTCCTGCGATGTAGTCAACACCGAGGGCCTTTCACTCACTCACCGCAGGCAGGTTGGTGGTCTTTCTGTCTTCTACCGACTCCTCTCCGGCCTTGCTCCCCCAGCTCTCTCTGTGCTCTGTCTCCCCAATATTCCTTCAGGTCGCACAAGATCTGCCTGCAACCCTCTTATGGTTAAACTGCCAAAGTCTAGGCTCTCTGCTCACCTTCACTCTTTCATTCCCCTTTTCTCCCGCCTCTGGAACAAACTCCCCCACTCCCTTCAATCCCACTCCTCCCTCCAGGTCTTTAAAACAGCTGTTCACCACCATCTCTTATCTTCCCCCATCGAAAACCTTGATCTTTTCTACCCCCGGTAATTCACCCCAGAGTCGTTGCAGTGTTCATATGTTTTATTCCTCTCCCACCTCCCCCCAAGTCCTCCCGATGTCCCTGCTCTCAAATGTTGTGTTTGTGTTCTTCCCCCTCTTCCCCCTCTCTTTTGTGTCGTTCCCCCTCTCTCCCCATGTTGTCTGCCGCTCCCCTTGTTTTTTGTGTTTTGTGTGTCGGTTTGTCTTTTTGTGTGATTAATGTTAGCTCTTTCACGAGCCTCGATCTTGTATACAAAAAAAAAAGAAAAAAAAAAAAGAAATAAACTGTCCCCAGTGTCCACCACGGCTTCAAAAAATTCCCCTTAAAATTTGCATCTAACCCTCAAATTACCCATGCCAATTTTTCCACAATTCACTATCTTCACCAAAGAAGGCCGCTTCTCCATACACTTGCCAGCCGAGCATCACCCCGTATGCTCAGCACGTTCCAATTTCCCAAATTTATTCCCAGGTCTCTATTCCCAAGCCGAGAGCCCCCAAATCACAACAGATCATCTGTGGAAGATCACTCTCACACCATCATGTTCTACAGATGCACCCAATGGTTGCCCGGTGGGCATGCTGTACCTGTCCATGCTGTTCAACCGGCGTCCATAGACCAGCACAGCATGGCAGGTCACCACATGCTGGCTGTCCCAGAGTCTCAGGGAGAGGCTGCCAGGCCACAGGGGCGGATCCAGGAATTTCAAGATGGGGTTGCTGGGGTCTGGGGGGGAGGGGGGATGAAGAGGGGTCTGGGGTTCCTCCCCCAGGAAATTTTTTTTAATTTTTCATCAGAAACGGCATTTCGTGCATTCTTGGAAGTTGCTGCAGCTCCTTGTGTTCTTCCCTGGTCCAACAGTTCAACAGATTCGCGATGACTAATGGTCAGATGGAGGAACTGGGGAAACGACTTGCTCAGCTGTTCCTTCTGCTATAAATTGATGAATTTTGTAGGTGTGTGTGTGTGTGTGTGTGTGTGTGTGTGTGTGTGTGTGTGTGTGTGTGTGTGTGTGATGTGCATGCGTGCGGCATTTTTTTGTGTGTAGTTGTACTGGAGCTTTCTGATATGGAATTTCTGATTTGTGTAGTTCTCGCGAAATGATTGTTATGATCTCCTGAGTTAATTAGGCAAATTAACTACAAAGAATCCAGAAGAATTCCCATGTTTCTAAACGCACGCCATGTTAAGGTGTGTTGAGCAGCTTAATAGGTCCTTCCATGGCATGCCATTCTCATTACCAAATAAATAACAAAAACAATGATAATATTTTACAAAGCATTTATTCCAACTCGAGCAGTATAGCAGGCAGGTAAGCTGCAAGGCCACGAAAGCCGATGAAAATTTGGTCCATTTGGACCAACGGGCTCACTAGTAGTTATAAAAGACCTGTGCACTCCCATTTTACACGCTCTAGCAGGGAAAATGGCCTTAAAATGCCTGTTGTTGTTGTTGTTGTTGTTGCACTCCCATAGTGTAAAATGATGGCGATGACAGACTGTGTGCTGGTCAAAGCCCGGCACCACCATGCGCCGAGGTTGTGAAGCCCAAGGCAGGGGGTTCTCCCCACAAAAGAGATCAGATAGGACAGCGGAATGTGAATTATTTTATTAATCGTAAATTCTGCTATTTTGGAATAGACGGCGCTTGTGTTTCTGAATGAAAATGTCACACACATCATGTGGGGATATGGTGACGTCATGGTGTATGTTCATGAGGGCTAGAGATGCCATCCGACTTTCTCCCATGGAATTTCTTAGGTAGGTCTTCAGACGACGCAGGCAAGAAAATGAGTGTTCGGGGTCACAGGAGCCGACACGACAGGGAGGGTGGATCCAATATGGAGTAGGACTTTGATGGATGGAAATTCGTCTCCATCTACTGCGCAGAGACAATCCATGAATGTGCTTGGACGCGTGTTGTTGGGCTTCCTTCTCCAAAACTTCTGCCAGTCTCTCAGCTCATGCATCAGTCCTGCAGGATGTTCAATGTCGTTTTTCCAAAGCAATAGCCTCTGATGTCGGGCTGGAATGTCGCAGGTTTCGGCGATTATTGCAGATGGCATCAGCAGAAACAGATCACGACCTTCCCGATTTTCAGCACAGAATCGGGTGTCCATTTCCTGGCTGAGGTGGTCGAGAAATGGAATGGACATGTTTCTGAGGTAGAAGAGCAAGGCGGCAGTGTTTGGACGATGGATTTGTCGTTTAACAACTCTCGGCAATGTGACGTCACCTCCTACAGATTCTGTCATGGCCTTGGCGTGATCGAACCAAAGAGAGAATTCAGTTTCAGCATTTGACCGGAGTTGAGTGAGCGCGTCCTTCTTGTCGTCAATCATGGAGTATGCCTCCAGCACATCCATGCCATTACGCTGCAGAGGGTGGGGGGGCACACCCCCTCCACCCTCCTCCTGGATCGAAGGGGGGTGCGCACCCCCTGCACCCCCCCCCCCCTCTGGATCCGCCGCTGGGCCGCATTCCGAGGTGGTCACCACATCAGGCCCTTCCTAGTTGGCCGTCCGCGGTGCCACCACCAAAGCGCGACCTACAACACCTCCCCCTAGTGGTCCTCATGATAGACCATACCAGGTGCCTGTGAGAAAACACCTCGGATCCCCGGAGGTCTCAACCCCCTCCCCTCCAGGGGTTACGATTTATTGACTGCATGCCTTATGGGTCGATTTGCATGATTTGTCTGTAAATATTTAGTTCAGTGGAACAATATGTTGTTTATAAAATGTCTGTCTCCGATTGCTGAGTGGGCTGGCAGGATGGCCTAGAGCCACTGGCGCTGTTTTAGGGTCATGCAATTGCATGGGCCAAGAGACATCAAGGGGCCCCACACGACTGATGCTGGTACCGGTAGCCGGTACCCAATCTTTTGAGATGCCCCCCCCCCCACCCCCGTAAGTGGAATAATAACTGCGTTTACTGGATAAAAATGCAACAAGAATGACAATAAAATGTAGAGAACACCTAATGTGAAAAAAAAAAAAAAAAAAAAAAACACCTTTAGAGGCCATTTTTCCCCGCAAAGCGGGGGTTGGCCTTTTTCGGGGACCGTGGTTGTTGTTGTTTTTCGGTCCCCTTTTTGAAGTAATGTTTTACGGCCGGATGCCCTTCCTAACGCCAACCCTTTTTGTCGCCTTTTACGACAAACAGGGAATTACCAGTGGACTGGTACTCAATTAGCCGACCTCGGAAGGATGACAGGCTGAGTCAACCCCCCTGGCGTTAATTCAGCGATCGACCGGGATTCGAACCCAGGATCCTAGGATCCCAACCCGGCACCCTAACCGCTAGTCCAACACCAGGGTTAGCGAATACAAGTTGATATTGTTGAGTGATCCACACTACAATTGATTGTACAATCGACAAAACAACCCAATACTGTGTTCTTACCATCTTCCGAACCCCGGGATGGGGCAAACGAAGCAGCCACAACCTTTATCTTATGGCACAATTAGTCCCCCTGTCAAGTTTGGTTCAGATTGGATAATTAACGTCTGAATGCATCAGGCCCAGACAAGCAGACACAGACAAACTGACAAATAGGCACCAAATTGTGTATTTAGTGTGATGACAAGGGCCCCCACTGGGCCGCTATTGGTTTTAGCATGGGGCCTCCAATTGACTAACGCCACCACTGCCAGGAGGTACAGGTAAGCACACTCGCGTACAGGTACGCACACTCGAATACAGGTACGTACACTCGCCTCTAACCTGTCCAGCCTGAATTTGAATTTCGGCCCAGTTATTTAAAACAAACTGTTATCCCAGTGTTTCCCAGGCAGGGTGATTCTGATTCATCAATGTGTGTACTGTCCCTCTCGGATGGACGTTAAACTGGATGTCACACCTGCCGGTATTAGTTGGTCGCCGTTAAAGATGTCATATGGTGTCTTTGTGAAGAGTAGGTGAGATATTCTCGGTACACTGAAAATATTACAAATTTCTGCCATGACATACAGAGGGCACTGTATCTGTGGCACCGCCACATCTTCCACCAATGATACTACAACTATTGGCTGTGGGTGTGCCACCACCCAACGCAAGTCGGGGGCCAAATCTCCCCCATTCTTCCCTGCTGCCAGGATTCGTCAGGGCAGTGCGGTCACGGTCACAGTGCCAATCAGTCCCCATCTGATCGGCCCTTTCTCCCCCTCTCTGTCTCCCTCAGTCTCCCTCAGTCTCCCTCAGTCTCCCTCAGTCTCCCTCTGTCTCCCTCTGTCTCCCTCTGTCTCTCTCTGTCTCCCTCTGTCTCCCTATGTCTCCCTCTCCTCTTTAACTCTGCCATGGCCCTAGTTTGGTGAACGTGGGGTTACACCATACTGGATGTGGGGGTACACCTGGGTTGCTTCTCGGAGATCGATCGGCTGTCTTCTTTCTGTAGGCTTGTTCGAAAAGCTATACAACAACAACAACAACAACAACCAATGATGCTACCCACAGCCTTGTGCTGCATGTACGGAGGAAGTTGAAGAAGAAGTTGAATTATCATTTTAACAATTGCTTCACCAGACATCATGAAACAAACCAGACATCCTAAAATCCACCAGACATCATGAAATACACCAGATATCATAAAATAAACCAGACATCCTAAAATCCACCAGACATCATGAAATCCACCAGATATCATAAAATAACCCAGACATCCTAAAATCCACCAGACATCATGAAATCCACCAGATATCATAAAATAAACCAGACATCCTAAAATCCACCAGACATCTTGAAATCCACCAGACATCCTAAAATCCACCAGACATCATGAAATCCACCAGATATCATAAAATAAACAAGACATCCTAAAATCCAGCAGACATCATGAAATCCACCAGATATCATAAAATAAACCAGACATCCTAAAATCCACCAGACATCATGAAATACACCAGATATCATAGAATACACCAGACATCCTAAAATCCAACAGACATAAAATCCACCAGACATCATGAACTCCACCAGACATCCTAAAATCCACCAGACATCATGAAATCCACCAGATATCATAAAATAAACCAGACATCCTAAAATCCACCAGACATCATGAAATACACCAGATATCATAAAATACACCAGACATCCTAAAATCCAACAGACATAAAATACACCAGACATCATGAAATACACCAGACATCCTAAAATACACCAGACATCATGAAATACACCAGATATCATAAAATAAACCAAACATCCTAAAATCCACCAGACATCATGAAATACACCAGATATCATAAAATAAAGCAGATATCCTAAAATCCACCAGACATCATGAAATACACCAGACATCATGAAATACACCAGATATCATAAAATCCACCAGACATCATGAAATATACCAGACATCATAAAATACACCAGACATCATAAAATACACCAGACATCATAAAATACACCAGACATCATAAAATAAACCAGATATCATAAAATACACCAGACATCATGAAATACACCAGACATCATAAAATACACCAGACATCATAAAATCCATCAGACATCATGAAATACACCAGATATCATAAAATACACCAGACATCCTAAAATCCAACAGACATCATAAAATACACCAGACATCCAAAAATCCACCAGACATAATGAAATACACCAGATATCATAAAATCCAACAGAAATAAAATCCACCAGACATCATGAAATCCACCAGATATCATAAAATAAACCAGACATCCTAAAATCCACCAGACATCATGAAATACACCAGATATCATAAAATACACCAGACATCCTAAAATCCAACAGACATAAAATACACCAGACATCATGAAATACACCAGACATCCTAAAATACACCAGACATTATGAAATACACCAGATATCATAAAATAAACCAAACATCCTAAAATCCACCAGACATCATGAAATACACCAGATATCATAAAATAAAGCAGATATCCTAAAATCCACCAGACATCATGAAATACACCAGACATCATGAAATACACCAGATATCATAAAATCCACCAGACATCATGAAATATACCAGACATCATAAAATACACCAGACATCATAAAATACACCAGACATCATAAAATACACCAGACATCATAAAATAAACCAGATATCATAAAATACACCAGACATCATGAAATACACCAGACATCATAAAATACACCAGACATCATAAAATCCATCAGACATCATGAAATACACCAGATATCATAAAATACACCAGACATCCTAAAATCCAACAGACATCATAAAATACACCAGACATCCAAAAATCCACCAGACATAATGAAATACACCAGATATCATAAAATCCAACAGAAATAAAATCCACCAGACATCATGAAATACACCAGATATCATAAAATAAACCAGACATCCTAAAATCCACCAGACATCATGAAATACACCAGATATCATAAAATAAACCAGACATCCTAAAATCCACCAGACATCATGAAATACACCAGATATCATAAAATACACCAGACATCCTAAAATCCAACAGAAATAAAATACACCAGACATCATGAAATACACCAGACATCCTAAAATCCACCAGACATCATGAAATACACCAGATATCATAAAATAAACCAGATATCATAAAATCCACCAGACATCATGAAATACACCAGATATCATAAAATACACCAGACATCATAAAATAAACCAGATATCATAAAATCCACCAGACATCATGAAATACACCAGATATCATAAAATACACCAGACATCCTAAAATCCACCAGATATCATGAAATACACCAGATATCATAAAATAAACCAGACATCCTAAAATCCACCAGACATCATGAAATACACCAGATATCATAAAATAAACCAGACATCCTAAAATCCACCAGACATCATGAAATACACCAGATATCATAAAATAAACCAGGTATCATAAAATCCACCAGACATCATGAAATACACCAGATATCATAAAAATAAACCAGACATCCTAAAATCCACCAGACATCATGAAATACACCAGATATCATAAAATAAACCAGATATCATAAAATAAACCAGACATCCTAAAATCCACCAGACATCATGAAATACACCAGATATCATAAAATAAACCAGACATCCTAAAATCCACCAGACATCATGAAATACACCAGATATCATAAAATAAACCAGACATCCTAAAATCCACCAGACATCATGAAATACACCAGATATCATAAAATAAACCAGACATCCTAAAATCCACCAGACATCATGAAATACACCAGATATCATAAAATAAAACAGATATCATAAAATCCACCAGACATCATGAAATCCACCAGACATCCTAAAATCCACCAGACATCATGAAATCCACCAGACATCATAAAATAAACCAGACATCCTAAAATCCACCAGACATCATGAAATACACCAGATATCATAAAATAAACCAGACATCCAAAAATCCACCAGACATCATGAAATACACCAGATATCATAAAATAAACCAGACATCCTAAAATCCACCAGACATCATAAAATACACCAGATATCATAAAATAAACCAGATATCATAAAATAAACCAGATATCATAAAATCCACCAGACATCATGAAATACACCAGACATCATGAAATACACCAGATATCATATCATAAACCAGATATCATAAAATCCACCAGACATCATTAAATCCACCAGACATCATAAAATCCACCAGACATCATAAAATCCACCAGACATCATAAAATACACCAGACATCATAAAATCCACCAGACATCATGAAATACACCAGATATCATGATATACACCAGATATCATAAAATATACCAGACATCCTAAAATCCAACAGACATCATAAAATAAACAGGATATCATAAAATCCACCAGACATCATGAAATACACCAGATATCATAAAATAAACCAGATATCATAAAATCCACCAGACATCATGAAATACACCAGACATCATGAAATACACCAGATATCATATCATAAACCAGATATCATAAAATCCACCAGACATCATTAAATCCACCAGACATCATAAAATCCACCAGACATCATAAAATCCACCAGACATCATAAAATACACCAGACATCATAAAATCCACCAGACATCATGAAATACACCAGATATCATGATATACACCAGATATCATAAAATATACCAGACATCCTAAAATCCAACAGACATCATAAAATAAACCAGATATCATAAAATCCACCAGACATCATGAAATACACCAGATATCATAAAATAAACCAGATATCATAAAATCCACCAGACATCATGAAATACACCAGACATCATGAAATACACCAGATATCATATCATAAACCAGATATCATAAAATCCACCAGACATCATTAAATCCACCAGACATCATAAAATCCACCAGACATCATAAAATCCACCAGACATCATAAAATACACCAGACATCATAAAATCCACCAGACATCATGAAATACACCAGATATCATGATATACACCAGATATCATAAAATATACCAGACATCCTAAAATCCAACAGACATCATAAAATAAACAGGATATCATAAAATACACCAGACATCCTAAAATCCACCAGATATCATGAAATACACCAGATATCATAAAATAAACCAGATATCATAAAATACATCAGCCATCATAAAATACACCAGATATCATGAAATACACCAGACATCATGAAATACACCAGACATCATGAAATACACCAGACATCATGAAATACACCAGACATCATGAAATACACCAGATATCATAAAATACACCAGACATCATGAAATACATCAGATATCATAAAATACACCAGACATCATGAAATACACCAGACATCATGAAATACACCAGATATCATAAAATACACCAGACATCATGAAATACACCACACATCATGAAATACACCAGACATCATAAAATACATCAGACATCATAAAATACACCAGATATCATGAAATACACCAGACATCATGAAATACACCAGACATCATGAAATACACCAGATATCATAAAATACACCAGACATCATGAAATACATCAGATATCATAAAATACACCAGACATCATGAAATACACCAGACATCATGAAATACACCAGATATCATAAAATACACCAGACATCATGAAATACACCAGACATCATGAAATACACCAGACATCATAAAATAAACCAGATGTCATAAAATACATCAGACATCCTAAAATCCACCAGACATCATGAAATACACCAGACATCCTAAAATACACCAGACATCATGAAATACACCAGACATCCTAAAATACACCAGACATCATAAAATAAACCAGATGTCATAAAATACACCAGACATCCTAAAATCCACCAGACATCATGAAATACACCAGACATCCTAAAATACACCAGACATCCTAAAATACATCAGACATCCTAAAATCCACCAGACATCATGAAATACACCAGACATCCTAAAATACACCAGACATCATGAAATACACCAGACATCATGAAATACACCAGACATCCTAAAATCCACCAGACATCCTAAAATCCACCAGACATCATGAAATACACCAGACATCCTAAAATACACCAGACATCATGAAATACACCAGACATCATGAAATACACCAGACATCCTAAAATCCACCAGACATCCTAAAATCCACCAGACATCATGAAATATACCAGACATCCTAAAATCCACCAGACATCATGAAATACACCAGACATCATGAAATACACCAGACATCATAAAATACACCAGACATCATGAAATACACCAGAAATCCTAAAATACACCAGACATTATGAAATACACCAGACATCATAAAATACACCAGACATGATGAAATACACCAGAAATCCTAAAATACACCAGACATTATGAAATACACCAGATATCATAAAAATGGGAATATTAATCCCTCTGTAATCCCATGGGAATAACCATTCCGTAAGGACGGGATCTTTGCTCGTGTCTTAAATCTGTGAATTCCTGTTTTTACTTTGGAGGTTGGTGCTTGTAACTTTATTTGACAAGATATTCATCAGGTAATAACTTGTTTCCTCTCTGTTCCAACAGTGGAGGTCAATGTCACAGTGTTGGGTTGTAGTACGAACGCGACTTGTGAGGCGGTAACCCCCAATCAGGAAATCAAATGCTGTTTCACGGATTTCTGCAACAACGCCATGAACATTCCTCCTTCCAACATCCTCATGATCCTCACCATGTCCCTCTCAATGATGCTCACTTACATCATGTAGAGATCTCATGGTGACGTCTCATCATCACCACAATGGGGTTACAAATAGGATTTTCCTTTTAAATAATTTGCTGTCATGTTTTGGTGATTTTAGTTGTTCACGCTTTCGCTTCATAATCCAATTGGTTGTCAGGAGGAAGAGGAAATTATCCAAATGTTGTTGTCAAATGGAATTTCCTGTTTTTTTCAAGTGCTAGAAGAATTTACACACATAAGGAACAAAATCATTGGATGTAAAATTCCCAAAAAGTGTATAATTCATACAATACTTTAAAACTTTGAATTATGTATTAAATAAAAATTATTTGTAAATTAATCTATAATTATTGGTTTCAAAATGACATCCCCATCCATATATTTAGTGGCCATTCCCGTAATCCGACATAACAAAATTCGATAAACATGAAGAATCATCCCGTGTTCTCTCCTCTTTAAGCTCCTGCACGCAATGGTGGTGGAAACATTCATTCTGGGATAGCCATCTTCATTAAATGGTAAAAACATCAACAAATATTGTCTCTGTACTTTGGTGTCGGTTTACAATTAAAGTTTAAATCAGATTGAAAGTTTCCTTTATTTTCCAGCGTTGCAGTTTCATCCCCAGGTTTCCTCTTTTTTCTGCTGTGTTTGAGTTCATGGAAATCTTGTTCATGCATCCCTTGTGTCTTCCTGTCCATCCCTTTATCTTGATCTTCCCCATGCTAATTCTTCCTCAAAGTGTCCCTTTGTTTTCTCCCTCCACCGTGCTATTGGTGTGCCCCCCCCCCCCCCAATTCTATTCCAAAAAGGTCTTATTGTTCTGATACATTCTGTGTTTTACCTCTTCCAAAAAATTGCATATTGTTTGCCTTTGTAAAAAAAAAAAAAAAAAATTGCAAACGTGAAATAATATGTCTCCTCTTGAAGTCCTAAGAGGCCTCAGCCTCCATAGCCCCACTCCACAATATCAGTTAACCGTATGATAAACTTAGGAAGCACCAGTCCGATCAAAGAGGACATCTCCAAATTAATGATCGCCATGTGATAAATGTTTAAGATCTGGCAAGAATTGGCTACAAGGGAATAAGGAACCAAATGGGGGGGGGGGGGGGGGGACCCCAAAACGCCGATCTCGTGAAGGTGGGCATCTTTCCTTGTTCTCAAAGTAATTCCTTGAATGCCATGGTGAAAGAGCGTTTCATTGGTGGTGATATTCCCGGGGATGGTTTTTTATTTTATTTCAGTGAGGTTCTTCTTCATCATTCCTGTTGCTCCAATTATCACTGGTACAATTTCAATGCTCTTCAACTTCCAAGATATCTTGATCTCATTTCTGAGGTCCTGGTATTTGATCATTTTCTTGATGTCTGTGTTGTTTAGGCCAAAATGGCCGGGTACTGATATCTCAATCATCAATGATGTATTTACCTTTTTGTTCCTGAGTACAATGTCCGGACACTATGCTTTGTTTTCAATGTTCACGCTCGATGGAATCATCAGGTCGTACATGAGCATGACATCCTCATTTTCGATGATTGCCCTTGGTTCGTGTTTCCATTAGTTTTGTGGTACTGGGATGTTTAAATTTTTGCAGATTTGCCAATGAATCCGTTTGCATACTTTGTTGTGCCGTTGTGTGTAACGTTGTTCTGATAATAGTTTTTTGCATCCCGAGAGCAGGTGACTAGTACTTCCTGTTTCTGTCTTGCAGAATCGACACTTGTCTGTCTGGCTCAGTCCCACAATCTTTTTAAACCCATTGGTGTAATGTCCTTGATCTTGGGAATTTATTATGATTCATTCGCCGTCCCAGTCAAGCTGATCTCTTCTTAGCCATTCCAATAAGCCTTCTTTGTCTGTCACTACTCTGTCGAATTATTTTTTGAATTTCCCTGCTCTTTAGTCATTCTCCCAGTTGTTAGTGTGTTTCTTGATATATTTTTTTAAATATATATTTCTTTCTTATTGTTTTGCAACTGTTTGGGCTGTACACATTGGTGTTTCTGTTTCTTGCATGACATCTTCCATTTTCACCTGTCTTTGGAATTTTTTTGCAAGGTATGTTAGGAATACCATCTCTGGTTTCTGGTCTTCGTGTTTACTTACAAATCGAATTCGGTGGTCTGTTGCACTTTTTACGTATTAGACCAATCCTCCAGTTGTCATTCTGTGCACTTGGTTGAGCTCCGTCAGGCCACCACCTCCATTTCATCTCGACAGGTACATTCTCAGGATGCATCGATTTTTGTAAAACATTTTGTGTATGGTGAGGAGTTTTGATATCCATTTTATTGATTTCTGATTGGGGCCAGTTTATTATTCCACAACTGTAATGGGAATACTGGTATTGCGAGTTGGTTTACGGCTTTGATTTTGTTCCTTGGTGATAGGTATATTTTCAGGATAAGCCTCATTCTATGTAGCTATTCTTTGGTAATTGTTTTGCGCATTTGTTTGTGACATAATTAGTGGCCCTCTTCTACTCCAAGGTATTTGTATAATGCTTTGTTGTCCAGCTTCTGTATTGTTGTATTTGTGTCAATTTTTATGTTGTCTGTTTCTGTTGGTCTACCTTGTATGAATGTGCACTTGGTACACTTATCCAGGCCAAATCCCTTTTGAACGTCGTCAGAGTATTGTTTCACTAATTTGAGTTGTTCTGCCAGTTTTTCTCGTTTGGTGCAAGGAGTTTTAAATCATCCTCATATGTGGCGATGTGTCACCTTTTTATCTCCTTGGACATTTTCTTATTTGATATCAGGGTGTATCTGTGTCCTCCTTGCTCACCAATGAGGTTACTTCGTGGGTCCGGGGCCAGGCAAAGATTCATTGACGTATCTTCACTCCTGCTATTTTGATTTTTCCTTCCCGAATGCGGTAATATCAATGTGGTATTCCAAAGCTCCATTGCTTTCTCTATCAGTTTGATTATTTAGGGTTGATCGTGTACAATTGCATGGATTGTATCATTCAATTGCATGCATTGACTTCCGTTTCCGGTTCCCCAGGTGAGGTTGTGCATCGTCTGATCTCGTCCACGTTGATCAAAGTTAAGTTGTTTTTTTCTCAGAGTTAAGTATTTTGTTTTGCTGTGTTTGTGTCTACTGTGTTTCTGGTTCGATCGTGTTTTGCATTTCGTGCACAATTGTGTGTTAGTTAGTCTCTTTGGTCGTTCGTGTTTTTGGGCCCTGGATAGCCTCGAGACCTGCCCAGTCGTGTCGTATGGTCTTTTGTTATTCACGTTCGATCTCTCTCTGGATTTTTTTTCCACCCCCTACTTTTCCCCTAACCTCTTCCCCTTTGTTTGATGTATGAAATAAAAATGTTTTGTTTTTTTAAATAACAATTACCTTCGCCCCACGTGTTCTTAACGCCCGTGTCCATGTGTTCTTCCTACCCGTGTCAACGTGTTCTTCGCTCCCCCGCCCGTGCCCACGTGTTCAACCAGTGGTTTTGCTTTATAAATGTTTAAACTCCCCCTTGCCATGTTGTATTCCTTTGTTTACGACAACTCGCTTTTTTTCTTCCTGTTCAAAAGGCTGCAATCAATTTGATCATTAAATTCTTCCATCACAAAAAAAAAAATTCAATCTACTACAATTCTTTCTTTCTTCACTCTCTAAACACACACTCATTCCACCCCTCCTCAAACATTCTAAAACAGATCTCCGATTTGAATATCTCAAGAAACCCAGTCTGTAGTAAATGTTCGGTTTTCTTTAATCATTCAAAACTTTCAAATTTCCCCCCTCACACTTCCCCCTAAAATTTCTCCCCTCACCCCTCCCCGTAAAATTTCTCCCCTCACCCCTCTCCTTCAAAACTCCCAACCCACCCCTCCTCTTCAAAACTCCTAACTCACCCCTCACCCTCAAATTTCCCACCTCACCCCTCTCCCCCAAATCTCCCTGCTCACCACTCCCCCTCAATTTTCACCCCTCCCCTCAAATTTTCCCCCTCACCCCACCCCTTCAAAACTCCCGCCTCACCATTTTTCTTCCATTATCCCCTCTCACCCATCCTCCACAAAGCTGCCTCCTCTCCGCTTCCTCTCCCTTCTAACTCATACCTCCACATCCTCCAACATTTGACTTCACTCTGTTGCCCCTCAAACAACACCTCACTGTGCCTCATCCCATCACCATCAAACCTTTTGTCCCCCTCATCCTTTCCCTTCTCCTAGCTTTCCTGCAATCTCCGACACACTGTCAACAGCTCTCCCTACCTCCCCCCTCCCCTCCCCTGTCCTGTATCCGATGCTCCCCCTCCCTCTTCCTTAACGGTATGGACCTCAAACATCCAGGGTCTTCGCTCAAACCTGATTGATCTCTCAATACAGGTTGCTTCAGACAAACCAGACTTGATCTGCGAAACAGAAACTTTCCTCCTTCAAGATGTCTCTGATTCCTGAATTTATCTTCCTGGTTACTCCCTCCTCTGGTATGATAGACCTGAGCCTCGTCCTGGTGGTGGGGTTGCTATTTTTATGAAAAACTCTCTTCCTCACTCTCCCTGCACTGCCCTCTCCACCCCACCCCCAGGTGTACCTCTGGCTATAGCTTCCCCTCGGCTCCCAACATTTGTTCATGTGTGTTCTGTACCGTCCACCAAGCAGTGATGACTCCATTTACATCTCGCTGTCTGACAACATGGACCAACTTCTATCTACTCATCCCAACTCTCTCTTCCTCATATGTGGCTACTTCAACTGTCATCATGCCAGCTGGATGGGTGTGGGTACCTCTCTCACCAGCCATTGCACCTCAGCAAAGGACTTCTGTGACTCATTGGGACTGACACAATCTGTCAATTTCCCGACCCGGATCTCAGTCAACGGTACATCTTCTCTTCTAGACTTGGTTATGACAAACTTCCCTGAAAATGTCTGCTGTTCTACTTCTGCTCCAATCGGTTAATCTGATCATTTGCTTGTTAAAGTGGACATTTTTCTGGCCATTCTCAGAGAGCCTCCTCAGCGCCGACGAGTCTGGCATTTCACTCAGGCCGACTGGCACGGTCTTCAGGCAGCCATCAATCATCTGGACTGGTCTCCCATCTCTACTGCCTCTGACATCAACTCATCCTGGGAATTCTTCCAAAGTAAACTGCTCTCTCTCATGCACAGATTTATCCCATCTCGTCTTCAGTTGTCATACCCTTCCTTCCGTCCATGGTACACAGAATCTTGTGGTGAGGCAGTTGCCATGAAACAGCTGGCCTTCGCCTCTTGGAAGTCTAATCCAACTGAAGGAAATCTCAGTTCCTTTCACAAAGCCAGGAACAAGTATGTGTCCACCCTCAGGAGAGCCAGGAAACAATATCTCTCAGTCAGTCAGGAACTCAAACTCTCAAGACTGAACTCTCAAACCTGACTCCCTCTTCCAAATCCTGGTGGCGTCTCGTCAAATCTGTTTCTGGTGTTTGTTCCCCCTCCATCCCCTCCCTTACCTCAAACAGCTAAACAGCTGACACCACGTGAAAAAGCCGAATGCCTCAACTCTGTGTTTGCCTCAAAATATTGTGTCCCGAACCCATCTCTGTCTGTACCCACCTTACCCAGTCGTACCCTGCTGCTCCTGGACTCTGTGTCCTCTCCTGACAAGGTGGAGAAGTTTCTGTCAAACTTCGATTCTGATTCTGCAACTGGACAAGACGGCATCAGCCCACTGGTCCTAAAATCCTGCTCTGTAGCTCTTTCACTCCCTCTCTCTGTTTTCTTCACCCTCTCTTTTGCTCAAGGTCATCTACCATCTGCTTGGAAATCAGCCAACATCACCGCTTTACATAAAAAGGTGCAAAAACATTTCCTTGCAACTACAGACCAAAGCGCGACACAGCGCGTGCTTTCGGGAGGGGCGGAGCCAAGCCGAGCAACATATATATACACATCGATCATTGATCGTGAACCGGAAAATATAATAAATTACTGATATTTAGCGACTCCAAAGGTTCTTTATCAACAACTTATTTTCTCGTGCTTCTGCTGACCTGTCTGCAAGGTGTATAAATCGAAGTCCAGAGTGCGAATCACAGGTGAGCCCGTCCTGAGGTAATTAGCGATTGGGAATGATTCAGAACCTGTGGATAAATAACCCTTGGTAATTTCCCCAACAGTGTTCCGGACGACAGACTGCCGGTAGCGGACATGTATTGCAGCACAATACTCAGAATGCTTGTTGTTTTACGTTTCCGTTTATGTACTTTATGGGCTAATATATGTGTTTGATGTGCTTGCTCTTAAACGAGCCTCGATGTTGTATACAAAAAAATAAAATCATGAATGTGGGACACTATCAAAAGCTTTTTTGTAGTCTATCAATGCTGTGGATAATTTTGGTCTTGTATTACAATTTTCGAGTATGGCCTTGTTTAGTGGGAGATGGTTTATCGTTCCATATCATCCTCTTTTACATCCCTTCTGTTCTGCCTCTAGGGTTCCTTCTTGTGTTAGATGATGGTATATCATTTCTGTGATGATTCCCATTAGGAGTTTGTACGTTGTTGGCAGACGAGTTATTGGTCTATACTTGTGAGGTAGTTGGGTCTCTTCAGACTTTGGGATGCGGAAGGTGTTACTTACTGTGAGCCACTCCTCCCCTTGGATAAGTTTGTTGAATGCTCGAGCGTAGTGATTGTGAAGTGCATCCCGTAACTTAAAACAGCAGTTTTGGGTCTCCAACCAAAGAACCCCTTTTCATTGAGTCGGCGACGGATGGTGCGAGTTGAAACTGTTGTACCTTGTGTCTGAAGGTCGGCTTGAATCTGTTTGGTAGTTGATCGAGGTGCTTTCTCCACCATTCGAACAATCCTTCCTGCAAGTTTTCTCTTGCGGCCACGTCCAGGGAGGTTGGCTACAGCGCCATGGGTCTTAAACTTCCTGATAACATTGCGTACGGTGGACACAGGAACATCAAGGTCTCTGGAGATGGACTTGTAGCCTTGAGATTGTCCATGCTTGGCTACAATCTTGTTTCTGACCTCAGACAATTCTCTGTTTTTCTTTATTTTCTCCATGCTCATTGTGGTACACACAGTGACACAAAACAGCAGAATGACTCCTTTTCTCCATTCAAACTGGTTGAATGAGTGACTTTTATATTGCAGGCACCTGCAACTCACCACAGGTGAGTTCAATTCCAAAGTAAAGGAGAATCACCTGCTTGAAATCCAATTATTAACGCACAGGTTGTAAACCTGGTGCGTTATAGCGTTTGCCTGGGAATTTCTGTCTCTCCAAAAGTGAAGCTCCAACAGTGTAGACGTTTCTGTCGCTCAGATGTGTAGACAGTTTCTGTCGCTCAGATGTGTAAACATGACGTCATCAAATCTATATTTAGGCTAACCATGGGCTACCCCTTTGGCTGGTACGCGGCCGCTCGCTAGTACATAATATAGGATATATTTGTTATATGTTATGTTATAGGATATATAGGATATATGTTATATGATATAGGATATATATAGGATAGGTTATAGGATATATATGTTATAGGATAGGAATATAGGACCCAAATGACCCAGAGGACCCAAATGACCCAGAGGACCCAAATGACCCAGAGGACCCAAATGACCCAGAGGACCCAAATGACCCAAATGACCCAAATGACCCAGAGGACCCAAATGACCCAGAGGACCCAAATGACCCAGAGGACCCAAATGACCCAGAGGACCCAAATGACCCAGAGGACCCAAATGACCCAGAGGACCCAAATGATCCAGAGGACCCAAATGACCCAGAGGACCCAAATGACCCAGAGGACCCAAATGACCCAGAGGACCCAAATGACCCAGAGGACCCAAATGACCCAGAGGACCCAAATGACCCAGAGGACCCAAATGACCCAGAGGACCCAGAGGACCCAAATGACCCAGAGGACCCAAATGACACAGAGGACCCAAATGACCCAGAGGACCCAAATGACCCAGAGGACCCAAATGACCCAAATGACCCAAATGACCCAGAGGACCCAAATGACCCAGAGGACCCAAATGACCCAGAGGACCCAAATGACCCAGAGGACCCAAATGACCCAGAGGACCCAAATGACCCAGAGGACCCAAATGACCCAGAGGACCCAAATGACCCAAATGACCCAGAGGACCCAAATGACCCAGAATTTCTGTCTCTCCAAAAGTGAAGCTCCAACAGTGTAGACGTTTCTGTCGCTCAGATGTGTAGACAGTTTCTGTCGCTCAGATGTGTAAACATGACGTCATCAAATCTATATTTAGGCTAACCATGGGCTACCCCTTTGGCTGGTACGCGGCCGCTCGCTAGTACATAATATAGGATATATTTGTTATATGTTATGTTATAGGATATATAGGATATATGTTATATGATATAGGATATATATAGGATAGGTTATAGGATATATATGTTATAGGATAGGAATATAGGACCCAAATGACCCAGAGGACCCAAATGACCCAGAGGACCCAAATGACCCAGAGGACCCAAATGACCCAGAGGACCCAAATGACCCAGAGGACCCAAATGACCCAAATGACCCAAATGACCCAGAGGACCCAAATGACCCAAATGACCCAGAGGACCCAAATGACCCAGAGGACCCAAATGACCCAGAGGACCCAAATGACCCAGAGGACCCAAATGACCCAGAGGACCCAAATGACCCAGAGGACCCAAATGACCCAAATGACCCAGAGGACCCAAATGACCCAGAATTTCTGTCTCTCCAAAAGTGAAGCTCCAACAGTGTAGACGTTTCTGTCGCTCAGATGTGTAGACAGTTTCTGTCGCTCAGATGTGTAAACATGACGTCATCAAATCTATATTTAGGCTAACCATGGGCTACCCCTTTGGCTGGTACGCGGCCGCTCGCTAGTACATAATATAGGATATATTTGTTATATGTTATGTTATAGGATATATAGGATATATGTTATATGATATAGGATATATATAGGATAGGTTATAGGATATATATGTTATAGGATAGGAATTTTGTACATTTAATAAATTTTTAAGATTACAAAACTATTTGTTTTGTATTTATGGATGTTTAAATCAAAAGAAAAGTACATAATGTGAATACTAGTAGCAATTTTACAAAAACCATGGCATAATTTCAAATCTTGACCCGAGATGATAATTATGCTACATCATAATTTCCATGTGCCAACCTGGGCGGAATCCAAGTGGATTCACTTGTTTCTAACAACTTTTAAAAGATGGCAATAATATTGTCCGGGCCATTCTAGGATTTCTGTGTGGAATCAGCTAAGATTTAATAATTCTTTCAGCTTTTTTTGTTTTGTTCCACTGAAAACCAAAGAAATACAAATGTGGATACCAAAATATTTTTTAATTTGAACAATTTTCTGGAAGAAATGGTTCATTATTTGAAAAAAGTGCACGGATGCCAATATCTTTGGCCACGACTGTGTGTGTGTGTGTGTGTGTGTGTGTGTGTGTGTGTGTGTGTGTGTGTGTGTGTGTGTGTGTGTGTGTATGTATGTATGTATATATATATGTATACACCTGAGCTGATGCTCGCAATTGAGCACACACACACACACACACACACGAGACAAACACTCAACACAGCCACTAAGCTTGGTGGAAGTGCCATCACTAACGCTACTTCCCAAGATACTGTGGGTACCAGCGACGTCATAACAATGGCGCCGTTTTTCACACCGCACTCAGCGGGGCATTTCCTCAAGAGGAATTTCCTCCTCCCCATGGATGCCATCCGATGGGGGTTGTCTGTGTTCTACCTTTTCAAGCAAGGAAGCAGCACGTACCATTTTGAAAGTCTTTGATATGACTTGAACCGGTCCAAGCCAGATGGGTGTTTTTTACGATACACCATCTCCTTACTGGATGGCTGTTGGCTCCCTGCAGTAGCTCATCCTCCCTTTGCCAGGTGTTGTTTTTAGTCCTGGCAGGGTGTCAGTCACCTGCCCCACTCGCAAAGCCAGTGAGTGGTGTCGGTTTAGTTGCCGACAACCCGACCACGCGGCAGGTAGCACTGGGTTACATGTTACCAGTGGCAGTCCCAAAAGACCGACCTAACCAAAAGACTGACCTGTCCTGTCCTTCTGCCCGTTACCATCCGCCATTCTCGTTTTCCTCGGTCGGAAGTGCCGCTGATACAATTCCCCCCATTACCAGTCAGCTGGTGCTCATTTTGCCATTCTCGGAAAGATGACAGGCTGAGTCAACCCACCTGGAGTCAACCCACCTGAATGACAGGGGCTCAAACTCAGGACCATAAAATGTCAATCCAGCCACCTTAACCATTAAAGCTAACAGCAGCCTCAGTTTAGGTGTGCCAAGGAAGGATTTTGTATGATGAAGGATGTCCAGTCAGCGGCTGGCTTTGGAGGACTTTTTGAAATGTGATTTGCTCAAGAAAGATCATGGCTGATAGTGAGACCGAGGAGTCTGAATAACTGAACTTCCTGAAAAGGACTGTTAAGAAAGTAGATGGGAGGGTTGTCCAGTCGGTCTTTTTGGAGAGAGAGTAAGATTTGTCAGGATTGAAAGACATGTTCCAAGTGCTTGACCAGGTTGTGGTGTTGTCAAAGTCTGAAGAGAAGGAAGAGGCTGCAGCCTACCTGTCTGGCAGAAGAATGCCACATCGGAGAGTGGAATCACCAGCAAAGAGATAAAGTGGATTTTCCAGAGAGTAAGATAGATCATTTATGAAGATCAAGAATAGGACTGGGGCCAAGAACATTGCCTTGGAGGTACTCCAACCTTAACAAGGAGAGGAGATGAAAGGATTCCGTTGAGAGACACACGTCAGCCTCGACAATAGGGGGTCAGTAAGCCATATGTGTAGTTGGCCTTGGATGCCATAGGTAGAGAGTTTGGAGAGTAAGGTGGGATGCCAGACTGTATCAAAAGAACGAGATAAAGTACCTTCAGAAAGTATTCACACCCCTTCACTTTTTACACATTTTGTTGTGTTACAGTCAGAATTAAAAATGGATTAAATTGAGATTTTTTTTGTAACCAGTCTACACAAAATACCCCATAATGACAAAGTCAAAACAGAACTTTCGAATTTTTCACAAAATAATTAAAAATGAAAAGCTGAAATGTCTTGAGTCAATAAGTATTCAACCCCTTTGCTATGTATGGTTTCCCTCATGATGGAGACAAGGTACGAAACCTGTTGCTTGCACATCGCAGACAGGTTGGTGGTCTCTTTGTGTTTTTCCTCCTCTCCTCCGGTGTAGCTCCGTCCGCTCTGTCAGTCTTCCACCCCACCCGAGCAACTGCAGAATGCAGGTGATCTTCCATCACCCCCTGCTGGAAAACTCTTAAATTCCAAGCTGGCTTCACACCTCAACTCTTTTGTTCCTCTTCTTCCTTTTGTGGAACCACCTTCATGATGCACCACCAACTCATGTCACCCATCCCAACCCACAATCTTTTATACCCCCATTAACCCGACCGCAACAAACCTAATCTTGCTGTCATTGCTGTGCTTACTCCCCTCCTTTGTCTTCTGTTCTTTCTTTCCCTTATTTGTTGTGCCACAATTGATGTCCCACTGTCAGATCATTGCCTTTTTTAACCGCTTCCACCTCGCTCTTCCATGGAATCTCAATCTTGTATAGAAATTCAGACAGACAGCAGCCTCATCCCTCTTCAGACCTTGAGAAAATCGCAAAGTGGTCAAACACTTGGAATGTGTATTTTAACCCTGACAAATCTCACCGTCACTATCTCTCTCCGAAATAATTGTACCGCAAACCCTGAATGTCTGGGCCTATCACTTTCCCATTGCAGGCAGGTGATGGTCTCTGTCTTCTACCGCCTCCTTTTTCGTCACACCCCCTCTGCACTTTCCGTGCTACCCAGAGCCATAGAATACTACAGTTCGGCGAACTTAACAAAAGGCGCCATGTTGTTACCCAACTGTTCACGTGCGGGTAGCGTTAATTACGTGCTATTGTAATGTAACTTTGAGACCTTTAAGATCTCTTAGACCTTTTTACAGACATTTAACTTTCGACCCTCAGAGCTTTAACTGTAGACCCTTATTGAAAGACCCCTTTAGACCTATTAACCACTCAATACTGTTGGACACTTTACACCATTTAACTCGAATGACCCTTAAGACACCTTAGACCCTGAAGACCCCATTACACCCTCAAGACCCGTTGCTATGAGCCTAGCTTTTTAATATTTTACGATTAACTCTTTGAATATGCACCACGTATGCCAAGTCATACACACACAAGGTTTCTTATATCTCAGCTTGCCTTTTCTGAGATAAAACATCACCATAATACGTCACATTTCGTGACGTTTCATGGTTTCTACAGTAGTAATATTGCTTTCAAAAATGTAATACATGATCCACTCAAGATTCCGTGTGGTCCCATATTTGTAATATGTAATGTTACATGACATAAGTATGTAATATATATTTCACTCATGATTTTGTGTGGTCCCATACATGTAATAATTTGTAATGTTACATGACATATACATGTAATGCATGATCTACTCATGATTCTGTGTGGTCCAATATATGTAATAATATGTAATGTTACATGACATAACATGTAATGCATGATCTACTCATGATTGTGTGTGGTCCCATATATGTAATAATATATAATGTTACATGACATATACATGTAATGCCTGATCTACTCATGATTCTGTGTGGTCCCATATATGTAATAATATGTAATGTTACATGCAATATACATGTAATGCCTGATCTACTCATGATTGTGTGTGGTCCCATATATGTAATAATATGTAATGTTACATGACATATACATGTAATGCATGATCTACTCATGATTGTGTGTGGTCCCATATATGTAATAATATGTAATGTGACATGACATATGTAATATGCATATAATGTATGATGCACTCGTGATTCTGTGTGCTCCCATATATGTAATAATATGTAATGTTACATGATATATGCAATATGCATATAATGTATGATACACTCGTGATTCTGTGTGCTCCCATATATGTAATAATATGTAATGTTACATAATATATGCAATATGCATATAATGTATGATGCACTCGTGATTCTGTGTGCTCTCATATATGTAATAATATGTAATGTTACATGATATATGCAATATGCATATAATGTATGATACACTCGTGATTCTGTGTGCTCCCATATATGTAATAATATGTAATGTTACATAATGTGTGCAATATGCATATAATGTATGATACACTCGTGATTCTGTGTGCTCCCATATATGTGATAATATGTAATGTTACATGATATATGCAATATGCATATAATGTATGATACACTCGTGATTCTGTGTGCTCCCATATATGTAATAATATGTAATGTTACATAATATATGCAATATGCATATAATGTATGATACACTCGTGATTCTGTGTGCTCCCATATATGTAATAATATGTAACGTTACATGATGTATGCAATATGCATATAATGTATGATACACTCGTGATTCAGTGTGCTCCCATATATGTAATAATATGTAATGTTACATGATGTATGCAATATGCATATAATGTATGATACACTCGTGATTCTGTGTGCTCCCATATATGTAATAATATGTAATGTTACATGATGTATGCAATATGCATATAATGTATGATACACTCGTGATTCTGTGTGCTCCCATATATGTAATAATATGTAATGTGACATGACATATGTAATATGCATATAATGTATGATGCACTCGTGATTCTGTGTGCTCCCATATATGTAATAATATGTAATGTTACATGATATATGTAATATGCATATAATGTATGATGCACTCGTGATTCTGTGTGCTCTCATATATGTAATAATATGTAATGTTACATAATATATGCAATATGCATATAATGTATGATACACTTGTGATTCTGTGTGCTCCCATATATGTAATAATATGCAATGTGACATGACATATGTAATATGCATATAATGTATGATGCACTCGTGATTCTGTGTGCTCCCATATATGTAATAATATGTAATGTTACATGATATATGTAATATGCATATAATGTATGATGCACTCGTGATTCTGTGTGCTCTCATATATGTAATAATATGTAATGTTACATGATATATGCAATATGCATATAATGTATGATACACTCGTGATTCTGTGTGCTCCCATATATGTAATAATATGTAATGCTACATAATGTATGCAATATGCATATAATGTATGATACACTCGTGATTCTGTGTGCTCCCATATATGTAATAATATGTAATGTTACATAATATATGCAATATGCATATAATGTATGATACACTCGTGATTCTGTGTGCTCCCATATATGTAATAATATGTAATGTTACATGATGTATGCAATATGCATATAATGTATGATACACTCGTGATTCTGTGTGCTCCCATATATGTAATGTTACATAATGTATGCAATATGCATATAATGTATGATACACTCGTGATTCTGTGTGCTCCCATATATGTAATAATATGTAATGTTACATGATATATGCAATATGCATATAATGTATGATACACTCGTGATTCTGTGTGCTCCCATATATGTAATAATATGTAATGTTACATAATATATGCAATATGCATATAATGTATGATACACTCGTGATTCTGTGTGCTCCCATATATGTAATAATATGTAATGTTACATAATATATGCAATATGCATATAATGTATGATGCACTCGTGATTCTGTGTGCTCCCATATATGTAATAATATGTAATGTTACATAATATATGCAATATGCATATAATGTATGATACACTCGTGATTCTGTGTACTCCCATATATGTAATAATATGTAATGTTACATAATATATGCAATATGCATATAATGTATGATGCACTCGTGATTCTGTGTGCTCCCATATATGTAATAATATGTATTGTTACATAATATATGCAATATGCATATAATGTATGATACACTCGTGATTCTGTGTGCTCCCATATATGTAATAACATGTAATGTTACATAATGTATGCAATATGCATATAATGTATGATACACTCGTGATTCTGTGTGCTCCCATATATGTAATAATATGTAATGTTACATGATGTATGCAATATGCATATAATGTGTGATACACTCGTGATTCTGTGTGCTCCCATATATGTAATAATATGTAATGTTACATGATGTATGCAATATGCATATAATGTATGATACACTCGTGATTCTGTGTGCTCCCATATATGTAATAACATGTAATGTTACATAATGTATGCAATATGCATATAATGTATGATACACTCGTGATTCTGTGTGCTCCCATATATGTAATAATATGTAATGTTACATGATGTATGCAATATGCATGTAATGTATGATACACTCGTGATTCTGTGTGCTCCCATATATGTAATAATATGTAATGTTACATGATGTATGCAATATGCATATAATGTATGATACACTCGTGATTCTGTGTGCTCCCATATATGTAATAATATGTAATGTTACATGATGTATGCAATATGCATATAATGTATGATACACTCGTGATTCTGTGTGCTCCCATATATGTAATAATATGTAATGTTACATGATGTATGCAATATGCATATAATGTATGATACACTCGTGATTCTGTGTGCTCCCATATATGTAATAATATGTAATGTTACATGATGTATGCAATATGCATATAATGTATGATACACTCGTGATTCTGTGTGCTCCCATATATGTAATAATATGTCATGTTACATGATGTATGCAATATGCATATAATGTATGATACACGTGATTCTGTGTGCTCCCATATATGTAATATGTTATGTTCCATGACATATGCATGTCGGCACGTACATATTATTTTATTATTTGGACCACAAGTTGTATTACATTCATAACAAAAGATTGTCCATTATAACATCGTATTTAATCATAACATAAGCTGTCACGTGGTATACAACTCCTGGTTCGACTTGGTGTGTAATCGATCATTGCAGCACAAAATTAGCGAAGTGTGTGGACGGAACGAAGAGTTAAAACAAATAAGTTAATACTTTAAATGTTAATTTATTCGCCATGAGAAAAAGTGAATCTATAAAAGGGAATCCCTCTCACCACATATTAATTATCATTTAAGTTACTGAATTATTATTTGTCCTGATTGTAAACTTAACTCGTTTTAACAACAA
This sequence comes from Myxine glutinosa, assembly GCF_964187855.1. Taxonomy (NCBI): domain Eukaryota; kingdom Metazoa; phylum Chordata; class Myxini; order Myxiniformes; family Myxinidae; genus Myxine; species Myxine glutinosa. The sequence continues at coordinate 10,049,941 of NC_136272.1, read as the reverse complement.
TATCATTATTCTCAACTCACCGCACACAGAAACGAGTCGTTGTTGATTCGATTTACGTTTCCACATTTTCCTCCTTTCTGGATCACGAGCCCGAGGATAAAGATGTCCTTCCTTCATGTGTCCAAACGGTCGGAGCTGTCGCATATTGAACAGCACGGCATCTTTTACACTCAAATGTGACGAGAATGAAAAATGATCATGATGACGAGATTATAAATATGACATGAGGCCACAAAGATGGACTCAATTTAGCGCTTCGCTCGGCGAACCCGTAAAACAACATGGCGTCGGTAGAAGACAGAAAGACCACCGACCTGCCTGCGGTGAGTGAGCGAGTGAAAGGCCCTCAGAATCAGCTTCATCGCCGGAGATTCCAATGATTGTGAAAGCTTTGGATTGAGCAGCGTGAATCCGAGCTAGATGTGAGGCAGGAGCACCAGCCCAGAGGGGAGAGCAGTACTCCATCAAGCTGTGGATGAAAGCTTTGTATGTGGTGAGGAGCTCAGAAGTCCCACCCCCACCTTTCCAGGGAATTTAAAAAAATACATCGGAAATGCCATTTCCTGCGTTCTTGGAAGTTTCGGCAGGCCCTTGTGTTCTTCCCTGGCCCAACAGTTCAGCAGATTCACAATGACTAATGGACCAAAGCGGAAAACTGGTCAGCAGACTTGGCCAGCTGGAATTCTTAGTTAAAACAAGAATGACCGCACTGTGGTCAGAACCTGCGACAAAATCCGGTAACGGGTCGATTGGTTAACGCGCATTTAAAACAATCTTAAAAGAACAACTTGCTTCAGATATGAAATCTTTCCACTTCTCCAATGGCTTGATCTCTGATCATCAATTTGGTTTCAGACCTGGTCACTCCACTCTGGACATGCTGCTTCTGCTTTCTCAACAATGGATGGAGGTCCTCAATGCCAAACAGGAAATTAGAGCTGTCTCCCTTGACATATCACATGCCTTCGATACGGTCTGGCACCCCGCTCTGCTCACCAAACTCTCCTCTTTTGGTATCCATGGAAATCTCCACGCATGGCTGGCGGATTTCCTCTCTAGTCGTAGTCAACGTGTGGCCCTGAATGGGTTTCTATCATCTCCTCTTCCTGTTCAGGCTGGAGTTCCCCAAGGCAGTGTTCTGGTCTTCATCAATGATCTCTCTGACTCTCTTGAAAATCCTATCTCTTTGCTGATGACTCTACTCTCTGTCGCTCCATTCCTCATCCCTCAGATCGGCAGTCTGCAGCCTCCTCACTCTCTGCAGACCTGCACAAAATCACAGACTGGGCAAAAAAGTGGAAGATGTCTTTCAATCCTGACAAATCTCACACTCTTACGATGTCTCTCCGAAAAGACCGACTGGACAACCCTCTCATCCACTTTCTGAACAACCCTCTCCAAGAAGTTCTGTCACTCAAGTTTTGGGTCTCACTATCTGCCATGATCTTTCCTGGGAAAACCACATTTCAAATCTGGCCTCCAAAGCCAGTCGCCGACTGGGCATCCTCCGTCGTGCGAAGTCCTTCCTTGGCACACCTGAGCTCCTCACCACATACAAGGCTTTCATCCACAGCTCAATGGAATACTGCTCTCCCCTCTGGGCTGGTGCTGGTGCCTCACACCGAGCTCGTCTTCACGCTGTTGAAACCAAAGCGTTCAGAATCATTGGAATCTCCCGCGATGAAGCTAACTCCAAGGGCCTTTCACTCACTCACCGCAGGCAGGTTGGTGGTCTTTCTGTCTTCTACCGACTCCTCTCTAGCCTTGCCCCCCCCCCCCCCCCCCCAGCTCTCTCTGGGCTCTGTCCCCCAAATATTCCTACAGGTCGCACAAGATCTGCCAGCAACCCTCTTATGGTTAAACTGCCAAAATCAAGACTCTGCTCACCTTCACTCCCTCATTCCTCTTTTCTCCCACCTCTGGAACAAACTCCCCCACTCCCTTCAATCCCACTCCTCCCTCCAGGTCTTTAAAACAGCTGTTCACCACCATTTCCTATATTCCCCTATCCAAAACCTTGATCTTTTCTACCCCTGCTAAAAAAAATTTTTTTTTTTTTTTTTTTGTATACTGAATCGAGGCTCGTGAAAGAGCTAACATTTACTTCACAAACAAATCAACCAGACAAACAAATTATATAAAAAGAGGGAGCGGAAGACAAGATTGGGAGAGAAGGGGAAGCACACAAACACAACATGTGAGAGCAGGGAGATGTGTGGAAGGGAGAGGGCTTGGGGGGAGGAGGCGTGGGAAAGGGGGGGGGGGGGGGGAGGGAGAAGTATAAAACACAAGGACACCAAGGACTTCCAGGACAGAAGTTGGTATTTCAAAAAAGTGGAATTGGGGTGAAATTAGCGGGGGTAGAAAAGATCAAGGTTTTGGATGGGGGAAGATAAGAGATTGTGGTGAACAGCTGTTTTAAAGACCTGGAGGGTGGAGTGGGATTGAAGAGAGTGAGGGCGTTTGTTCCAGAGGCGGGTGAAAAGAGGCATGAAGGAGTGAAGGTGAGCAGAGTCTTGATTTTGGCAGTTTAACCATAAGAGGGTTGCAGGCATATCTTGTGCGACCTGTAGGAATATTTGCGGGACAGAGCCCAGAGAGCGCTGGGGGGGCAAGGCCAGAGAGGAGTCGGTAGAAGACGAAAAGACCACCAACCTGCCTGCAGTGAGTGAGTGAGAGGCCCTTGGAGTTAGCTTCATCGCGGGAGATTCCAATGATTCTGAACGCTTTGGTTTCAACAGCGTGAAGACGAGCTAGGTGTGAGGCAGGAGCACCAGCCCAGAGGGGAGAGCAGTATTCCATTGAGCTGCGGATGAAAGCCTTGTATGTGATGAGGAGCTCAGGTGTGCCAAGGAAAGACTTCGCACGACGGAGGATGCCCAGTCGGCGACTGGCGTTGGAGGCCAGATTTGAAATGTGGTTTTCCCAGGAAAGATCATGGCAGATAGTGAGACCCAAAAGCTTGAGTGACAGAACTTCTTGGAGAGGATTATTCAGAAAGTGGATGGGAGGGTTGTCCAGTCGGTCTTTTCGGAGAGACATCGTGAGAGTGTGAGATTTGTCAGGATTGAAAGACATGTTCCACTTGTTTGCCCAGTCTGTGATTTTGTCCAGGTCTGCAGAGAGTGAGGAGGTTGCAGACTGCCGATCTGAGGGATGAAGAATGGAGCGACAGAGAGTAGAGTCATCAGCAAAGAGATAGGATTTTCAAGAGAGTCAGAGAGATCATTGAAGAAGACCAGAAAAAGCACAGGGCCCAGAACACTGCCTCGGGGAACTCCAGCCTGAACAGGAAGAGGAGATTTGAGAAACCCATGAGAAACCCAAAACAGGCAGAGGAGAGAAACCCAGAGATACCCAATTCACCCCAGATCCACTTTTTTGAAATTCCAACTTCTTTCCTGGAAATTCTTGCAGTGTCCATATGTTTTATACCTCTCCCACCTCCCCCCAAGCCCTCTCCCTCCCACAGATCTCTCGATGTCCCTGCTCTCAAATGTTGTTTGTGTCCTTCCCCCTCTCTCCCCATCTTGTCTACCGCTCCCCTTATTTTGTGTTTTATGTGTCGGTTTGACTTTTTGTGTGATTAATGTTAGCTCTTTCACGAGCCCCGATCTTGTATCCCAAAAAATTTTTTAAAAATCATGTGCAGCATTTTTGTACATGACCCCAAGCATGCTGGGATGTTATTTGCTTAATTAACAAATTAACACACCTTTGTGGAAGCCGTTGCTTGCTGTCTCTCATTTACCCAGGTGTTTCCATCTTTTTTTTCTCCACTACCTGCACATCCCAAAATTCCTCAGTTAAGCTTCATAACTCTTCGATGTGCCCCAAAGTGGACCAATGATTTCAAAACACATACTTTGGAGTGTGTAAAATCTTTTTAATAAGCCAGTACAAGTTTGCAGAAATTAGAGGTGTGCGTACAGTTCCAGGTGTGCTCATGTTACAGTACCATTGCATTTGCTGGTGAATATGTAGCATGACACCATTCATCGTAACCCAGTTTGTACACAAAATCAGATCGTCAACAAAAGAACGATCGTTCCCTCCTTAAATTTCACGGCAAATTGCAAAGGTATATTTACTTAACACAAACTTTCTTTAAAATGAAACTGTCTTGAAAGAAGTTTTTGAAAAACAAATTTTAACGTAGTGTATTTCACCAACCCTACCAAAGACACGTCTGATTATTCCCCCTAATCTGTGAAACAATAAATCATCTGACAGCCAATCACAGGACAGAAATTTCCAATTTCTTTTGACTTCCATTCTTGGGGATTAAGAGAAGTTTAAAGCAATCTTTAAGGATAGCGAATGAGTTAAGGAAATGTAGTCTGGAAAAAAAATCTGGAGCCACAAATTTATTTTCTGTAAACATATAGATGATGTGCTTTTCAAAAAAGCTCAAATTTGGTCTCATCTGTCTACAGGACATTCTCCCAGAAGGATTTTGGCTTATTCAGGTGTGTTTTGGAAAACTCCAGACAGGCTTTCTTAGCAGTGGGGTCCGCCTGGGTCTCCTAGGTCACGCCTGTGGCTGCCACAAATTCATATTTACATTTTTAAGGGACACTTGATTGTTCTTGAGGGATTTCCATGGATTGTTGGAAAGTAGTTTATAAAATGATATCCTAAGCTGCTTTAATCCAATCATGACTTCCCAGGTGGGTTTGGTTGAATCATGAGATAGTCTGCTTCACTGCATGGACATATTAATAATAAAACACAAACAAACTTAGAGGTGATTGAGGACCAACAAAATGTCGGCCAGCATGGCTGGTTTAGTTGCAAGGCCTACCAACCACTCATCAAGCTTATAGGTTAAAAGGCACAACCGTAGATTGGGTAATCCTATTCTCCAAGTGTTGGCAAAGGTCCTTGTCCTCCAAGAACTGCCAACGTAACATTTCATCACAAATAGTAAGTGGTTCCACATCCGTTGTTGTTCCCGGTTCCTCAAGGGTGACCAATGTGTTGAAGCATATGCCGTCCGACATTCCAGCGATGCCAGGCATGTGCTGCACACCCAAAGTGCCAAGAACTTTGATGAGATGAGACTCTTCATTCTTGTTGTGCAGACACGAACGCAGAAAGCTGCACAGCAGAAAAAGCGTTTGAGTACCCACAACAGGTAGACCACTGAAATTGTAGTTGTAGCTACTCTATGTAATATTTTGGATGAAGCCAGATTCAGATCCCACATACAGCGCCATTTTAAAATTAATCATTTCGCCAGCATAATCGTCATGTCGTACTAACATAAGCATTTTGGCGTCTGTCTGTCTGTGGTCGATGCTTTCGGTCGTTATTTATCTGATCACAACCAAACTTGGCAAGGGGACTATGGGTCAAACGACAAAGGTTGTAGATACCAAGTTTCCTGTCCTGTGGATTCCGAAAGTGGGGCGGACGCAAATCCTTTTCATAAATGTTTACTGCGTCGCACCGCTCCTGGTGGTGGTTGAAGAGGGTATTACAACTGAAGCTTCAGAATCCTTTAAAAATGTATCATGAGTGAGAGGCCTTCTTTGTGTTCTTTTGTCTTTTTTTCTTCTTTTTTTTTTACACATGGGCGAACGCTCATAATGGAGCTGACACACACACACACACACACACACACACACACACACACACACACACACACACACCTCGTTTTTTCATTTCTGTTCCTCACAATTCTGTCTCTCTCTTATTCACAGACACACACACATACACATACATCCACACATCCACAAACACAAATATATATGCACATATATACATATATACGACCGGTCAAAAGTTTTAGAACACCTCAATATTTACAGTTTTTATTGAAATTTACACAGTTTAATGTCTCAATGTACTCTGAAATTAAGCATAGAACAAATAAACAATTGGACATAAAAAAAAGAAATCAAAGAATCATTTTGTTTAACACAATTTCATTTAAATTTTTGACTCAGCAAAGTAGCCACCTTTTGCAGATATAACCGCCGAACACACTCGTGGCATTCTTTCTACAATGGAAATCAAATATTGTTCGGGAAGTTCTTCCCAACACTGTTGCAGAAGTTCCCACAAATGTGTTGCACCTGTCGGTTGCTTTGCTTTCACCCTTCTGTCCAGTTCATCCCAAACCAGCTCGATGGGGTTTAAGTCTGGAGACTGTGCTGGCCATTCCATGATTTGAAGCCTACAGTCTTGTTCTTTTCCTCGAAGGTAGTTTTGACATAGCCTGGAGGTGTGTTTGGGGTCATTATCTTGCTGTACGATGAACCCCTGACCAACTAGGCATATACCAGAGGGTATTGCATGGTGCTGCAAAATGCTGTGGTAGCCCTTTTGGTTGAGGGTGCCAATCACTCTGTGCAAGTCGCCGACTCTGGATCCAGCAAAAGAGCCCCAGACCATCACGCTTCCTCCTCCATGCTTGACAGTTGGTGTCACACACTGAGGAACCATCCTTTCACCTACTCGACGGTGTACAAAATCCCTGCGTGATGAACCAAAGATTTCAAATTTCGATTCATCGGTCCATAAGACCTTCTTCCATTCTTCAGTAGTCCACTGGCGGTGCTTCATGGCCCAGGCAAGCCTCTTTTTCTTATTTTGCCATCTTAACAATGGCTTTCTTACTGCCACTCGACCTGTCAAACCTGCAGCTCGAAGTCTTCTCTTCACAGTTGAAACTGAGACTTGCTTACTTCGACCAGTGTTAAGTTGTGCTTGAAGCTGTTGTCCTGTGAGCCGCCTATCACGCAAGCTGTTGACTCTCAGAAACTTGTCTTCTGATTCTGTTGTGGCTTTGGGTCTGCCAGACCTCTTCCTGTCAGAGTTTCCTCCAGTTTCCAATATACTACTTCCTGCAGTGCAATATTGTCCAAATAATGCTTCAGAGGGTGTAATAACAGTCTGTTCCAAAACTGCTTTTATACAGACAGGGGGTTTGTAATCGAGTAATCAGCAGAGGTTGCGACACCTGTAGGAATTGTTTGCATCAACTTTCAAGCCTTAATTTACTTACATTGCTGCAGAACAGCTGTAAGTTGTTAACCCATTACTTGTTCCCTGAAGAATTACATTATTTTCAAATACAAATACAATTTATATTACAACAATACAATACAATTTAATCAATTTATTTATATTACATTTATATTATACAATATATTTACAAATACAATTTTACATTATTTTCCCATTTTTGCTAACCTAAATTTTTTTTTAACCTCGAGCGGTTTACTGCTTACCTTTGTTCCATTTCAGGTTATTCTCTGGACAGTAAACTGCATAAATTTCAATAAAAACTGGAAAAATTGAGGCTTTCTAAAACTTTTGACCGGTAGTGTATACATATATACATCCACACACATCATATATACATCATCGTATACATATAATAATAATAATACATTTATTTTATATAGCGCTTTTCAAGTAGCCCTGGTGTTGGTCTAGCGGTTAGGGTGCCGGCTTAGGATCCTAGGATCCTGGGTTCGAATCCCAGTCGATCGCTGAAAACGCCAGGGGGGTTGACTCAGCCTGTCATCCTTCTGAGGTCGGCTAATTGAGTACCAGTTCACTGGTAATATTCCCTGTTTGTCGTTAAAGGCGGCAAAAAGGGTTGGCGTCAGGAAGGGCATCCGGCCGTAAAACATTGCTTCAAAAAGGGGACCGAAAAATAACAACAACCACGGTTCCCGAAAAAGGCCAACCCCCGCTTTGCGGGGAAAAATGGCCTCTCAAGGTGGTAAGAAGCCCAAAGGCGCTTTGACAGAGTACAAAAAAAAAAGTGCAAAAAGACAAAAATCAATAGGTAAATAATCAAAGCAAAAGGAAGGAGAAGGAGTAGAGATAGTCAGGGGTTAAATGCTGTGGGTTAAATGTTGAATGTGGGTTAAACATATATACATCAAATACACACACACATCTTGTTTCTCACAATTCTATCTCTTATGATTTTCAATTCTTATTTCTCTTTTTCAATTCTTCTTTTAAAATGCATTTAATTAATTGTACAGTCTCGGTTGTTCCTAAACTTAAATATAAATAATTTAAAGGATTGCTGTAAATGATGTTAATTTCACAACATCCCATAATCAACTTTATTTAAATTGTAAACCTCAAACATAGTTCCCTTACCGAAAGCAAGAACCTTAACCTGTAAGCAATTGACTCGTTTCCCGACTGCATGGATCATCAGCTGGGCACCGTTCCTCCTCGAGGTTTCGATCCTTTCAGCCCAGGACCTCTCTAAACGGCGGATCCACAACCTCGATCATGGATCCACATCAATACATGGTACATCAGTAGATCCACAACCTCAGTTGCGTCCAGGCAGTCAGCCAACCCATCAATGCAACATCACTTATTCCAACTTTACTCGCAATAGGATTTAATGTGTTATCATATATTTATAATTTTCCTTACACACTCCATAATAAGATATCAATAAGTCATGCACATCTTACCTTAAATACACCATATCTACCAACCAGCATGATCACACCACCTACCTCTGGATCAAACTGTATTTCGAATGTTCAAACTGTCACCTATAACGGTTTTTTGTACACACGTACACACACACGTACACACACACACACACACACACACACACACACACACACACACACACACGTACACACGTACACACACACACACACACACACACACACACACACACACACACACACACACACACACACACACACACAGAGCTTGGGGGAAGTGCTGTCACTTTCCACGATACTCTGGGTACCAGTGACATCACAGCCATGGCGCCACTTTTTTTTCACTGCACTCAGCGGGGCATTTCCTCGGAAGGAAGTTCCTCCTCCCCATGGATGCCAACTGATGGGGATTGTCTGTGCTCTATCCTTTTAAATGCTGAACGCCAAGTAAGGAAGCAGCACGTACCATTTTATAGTCTTTGGTATGACTTGAACTGGTCCAAACCGGATGGGTGTTTATTAGGAGACACCATTTCCTTACTGGGTGGCCATTGGCTCTCTTCGGTAGCTCATCTACCCTTTGCCCGGTGTTGTTTTTAGTCCTGGTAAGGTGTCACAGTCACCCTCCCCACTAGCAAGGCCAATGAGGCGTGCCAGTATAGTCGCTGACAAACCGGCCTTCGCCTTATTTTCGCAGTTTCTTACCTCATCTTGCTTTACATTTGACTGCTAAAAATCACCTTTAAACACTAATAAGACGATGTTAAGTCACAGTTTAAGAGATGGAAGCAACTCTAGGATTGATCACCACAGAACACAGCACCAATTGGCATCGTACATAGCCATATCGGCGGCCTCTTCTTCACCCCGATACTGTACTCTCTCACATGCCACGCCCTCACGTGCTATATATTGATATACAGCATGGTTCTTGGAAGTATTAAAGGCGATTTGTGTTCTACAGTCTTGAAGTATATAATTCAATTTGAATAAAGTTTTAAAAGGTTTAAAGGCATATAAATAAATTAATTCCCGGTTTTACAGCCATTGCACCCAGCGTCTATTACACCACCCTATCAAACACATTACATTAGTTCTTCGTGACTGTCGTACGTGTCCATTATGACGTCCTTAAAAACAGGACGTTTCCTGCTTGGAATGACTTTCAATTTTATTTGACCGCCAGACAGACAGAGTAAAAATATGATCTCATTCCTCTCTGCGCATGCGCGATCGGGCCAAATTCAGAGCCAAGGTATGGTAGGTAACACGAGAAACGTGTCTTCCCAATCATGGTCCGATTTGTGTTCAAAATATAACATTCAATGTAAATAAGTTGTTCCTCAATCATAAACTGATCAGACGGACGGACGGACGGACATGAACCAATTGCTTAACCCCGCTTTTCGCTTCAAGTGCATGGGGGTAATTGTGGGTAGGGTAATTATCATCAACATCATACAAGATAAGATTTTTCTTTGTTAAAATTAATAAATAAATAAACAGACAGCATTGGTGCTTTCTTGGGACGACAAAATGAAGTTATAATGTGGTTAATGGGTTAAAACAAAATAAATGCGTCGATTGAAACTTCCATGGGCATTAATTCAGCTTGTGAAGTCTGTACGTTGATTTCGATTTCAATACTCCATTTTGACTTTCCTTCAACAGTTTAACAATCGGTAAAAAAAAATAACCACGTTTGTTGCTACATTGGGTTCTCAGTCGGACTGATCTTCTGTATGATCACATAATGTGGTAATTGCAGGTTCAAATCCTGACTATGATGCAAAAGCAATGGAAAAAATCGCCTGGTCTGTTGCTTCAGTAGCTGTTAATAATAATGGTGCATTGAAGGAAAGTTGAGCTGATTTTAAAGTTTCTTTTTTCACAATTATCCAAGGCCCATAGTGGAGCTTGTCTCACATGCAGAACAAACACGTGAGTACAGACGTCAGTGTAGTAAGTTGAATGTGAATAGTTCCAAGGATATGCGTAGGCAGGCGAGTCAAAGCCGAAGCTCGAGGTCTGTCGCTCTCACATTGTAGGCAGGTCAGTGGTCTCTGTTTCCTATCGCCTATTATCCAACAGCGCCCAGCAACTCCAGGATGCACGCGTTCTTCCAGCTACCCCTTCCTGGTTTAAACTTCCAAAATCCAGGCTGACTGCACACCTCAACTCTTTTGGTCCTCACTTCTCCCATCTATGAAACCACCTTTCAGAGAATGGTTCGTTTCAGCCTTGCCTCCAGAGCTTCAAGGAGACAGTGTTTCTTCGGTCGTTATTTATAGATAATGACCAAATTATTTATAAATAACGGCCACTCCCAACCTGACCCATGATCTTTATTACCCCAATTAACCCTTCCTCACCCAACCATTTTACTTGCTGATTTCAGTGGGGGGTTTTCTTCTTCTTCTTCTTCTTCTTCTTCTTCCTTCTTCCTCCTGTCTCTATATATCTATATATATATATATATATATATATCTATATATATATATATATATATATATATATATATATATATATATATATATATATATATATATATATATATATATATATTTGGCCTTCCTGATCATTTGTCCCCTTACTACAGCTTCGCTCTTGTAGAGGAAAAAAGTCCCAATCACTTGTTATATGTGGAATCTGAACCTGGTTTCTGAGCCATGAGCCATTGGCTCAGAAGGGAACGTGAAACAGCCTAATCCGTGTCTATACTGCAGATCCAGCTTTGGTTTGTCAATCTGCGGCTCCTCAGGGGTTGCTGAAGGAATTTATAGGCAGCAGATACTATGTTGTTTAAGCCACTACCGTATTTTTATGTTGTAATACTTAAAGTTTACTGTACCGATGCGTTAAAAACCAGGGTAGTTTCTGGTACTGATGCAACCTGACACCACGCTGCTCATCCATTATAAATGTATAAATACTTATGGGTATGTGGGTGTCTTCTGATACCTCAGGGAGATGGATGCCCCGGCCTTGCATAACTCCAGGTCACCTATGGGCAAGGTGTAGTACCTGTCACTTGACCCTCAGAATCAGCTTCATTGCGGGAGATTCCAATGATTCTAAAGGCTTTGGTTTCAACAACGTGAAGCCGAGCTAGGTGTGAGGCAGGAGCACCAGCCCAGAGGGGAGAGCAGTACTCCATTGAGCTGCGGATGAAAGCCTTGTATGTGGTGAGGAGCTCAGGTGTGCCAAGGAAGGACTTCGCACGACGGAGGATGCCCAGTCGGCGACTGGCTTTGGAGGCCAGCTTGGAAATGTGGTTTTCCCAGGAAAGATCATGGCAGATAGTGAGACCCAAAAGCTTGAGTGACAGAACTTCTTGAAGAGGATTGTTCAGAAAGTAGATGGGAGGGTTGTCCAGTCGGTCTTTTCGGAGAGACAAAGTGAGAACGTGAGATTTGTCAGGATTGAAAGACATGTTGCAGTTGTTTGACCAAAAAACAAAGACTTCCGCTTTTATTTATAATAAAAAAAGTCACTCGTGTCTGAAGGAAGCGGTTTAGTTTGATATTTTTAATATGAAATAGGCAAAGCCTAGAAATGAATGAAACCCTTGAGAATTACCTTTTAGAATTACCCTTTAAATCCATTAGAATTACACTTTAGAACCCTTTAAAATTACCCTTTAGAATTAAACACGGTGGGTTAGAAAGGTTTTTCTTCTTCATTATTTTGGACGGATGGATGGAAGGACATAGCCAAATATTGAAGCGGCTTCACCGTGTAAAAATAATAATATAAGGAGAGAGAAGAGGATTAAATAAAATTAAAGGTGATAACTTCGAGTTAGCATGTAAGTTATGTTGGGACATTTCTCACATTGTGGATGTCACAATGCAATTATGGTAAATCAATAAACTGGTCGGTAGCTGGTTTATGACCAGCTTAACAACTACAGTATTAAAAAGATAGATGTATCTCTCTCCAAGAGCAAGGCTCATGAAAAAGAAAGGTTAGATCGGCTGTGGGGTAGGGGGCAACAATTGGGCACACCAGCAGGAGAATACACAAACAAGACAGGGAGACAGAGAGAGTGGGGGAGGGAGGAAGAGAGGGAGGGAGAGTCAGAGAGGGGGAGGGTGAGGGACATTGAGAGAGAGGGGGAGAGAGGAACATGGAGAGAGAAAGAGAGAGACAGAGAAAGAAGGATGAATTGATTCGATTTTGGTGAAGTTATGGATCCGGATATGAGAATTTTTTTTCAGTGATTCACAATTGAGAGATTGGACCAAAAATGATATATAGCAAATCTCAAAACGTTTTGGACAGGTTATGCCAAAACTTGGTGGATGAGTTGGTTAGGCGATAAGAAAAAGCCGATTAGGTTCTGGTTCACGTCCGGATGCAAATCCAGCCTATCTGGAATACAAAACATAAACTGTTCAGCCCGGCAGAGGTATGCGCTCTACCGAATGCTGTTCTAGCTATATAAGGGTTTAAACCCATGGAGGAGATTACTTACCTGCAAATTGGAGATATGAGGTTTTCATGGCTCTTGCATGGTATAACTGGTAGATAGCAGTCGCCAGGCTTATGGCACCGTGTCAGCACACAAAGCCTGCCACGTGCTGTGCACACAAATATCAACCTGTGGCAAATCAAAGTATTGGATATTGTCGTGGGAAGTGTGGGAGGGTGGTGAGGTGTTTCACGGTAAGCCAGGCCAGCTTGCACCAGTGGGAGGACATCCGGTGCACGCAGAGGCAACTTATTGCGATGATCCCACCAAGCAGCCTGCAGAGAGTCCTTGTCAGCCTCAGCAGGAGTCTTCATAATTCCACCTAAAACAGGAAATGAGTCATAATGGTAAATCTTCAACATTTTGACATGCACATGTCACTTAGAATGGTGCTTATAACCGTAACCGCATTGACATAAATTTCAAAGTGCAATTTCTTGTCCACTTTTGATTGCTGAAGGTTGTTTTGTGGAGTTACCGGTATGCTTTGCAATGAATGAGAAACGCAACCACTTTGGAGTCCGGCTCTCGACGCAGAGCAGGGTGATTGGTTGGCATTCAAGTCCAGTTTCCTCGAGGACCTCTCGGCGCAATCCATCTGTCAGCTGCTCTCCAGGTTCCAGATGTCCAGCTGGCAGATACCAAAGTCCACGACAATCTGGCTTGGCCTCTTGGATCATAAGCACTTCACCCTGTTGTCCAGGCAACCGAAATACTCTCTAAAAGTTGCCATTCACAGGAAGTGGCTCAAATAAATTCAAACAATTACCGTAAAACTTCGACTATAACGTGCCTCTGTGCATAACGCGCACCCCCAACTTGGACTTTTGTCACGATGTAAAAAATCTATAGACCTATATATAATACGCACCCCCATGTCAGCACTCAAATGAAAAAAATAATGACGTAAAACGTTATTACATCCGTCAAAAATGGTGATGTCCATCTCAACCACGACTGTCGGCCACAATTTCGTAATAGTTGAACAGAGCTGCGCTAATGAAAGAATATCACGGCAGGTCAAGGAACTAAATTTACGACAGTCGGTCGGTTGGAGGAGGTAGAGAAACATGTGAAAAGGAGAGTTGTTGATTTGAATAGAAAAGTTCGAATCAATAATCCAAAGGCAATTTTAAACAATCTAGAGACACGTGATTGCTTAAGGCAGCTTCAAACACAATATGTTATTGTTCCAATTGACAAAGCAAATAATAATATTGCATTTGTATGTAAAACATTCTACATTCAAACACTTTTGGAAGAATTGGGCTTAGACACTGGAATTTCAAAGACGTACAAAATAAGTAACGAGGACAAAACAGACTTGATACAACACCATACAAATCACTCAACGGTGAGAAGACTGCTAGTTCCGGATAAACACCATAAATTACCATTCATTTACTGGATCCCAAAAATGCACAAACACCCTTGTAAGATGAGGTTCATCATCGCAAGTAGAGAATGTAGTTCGAAACCTTTGTCGGGCAGTATAACAGCGGCAATGAAACTAATCTATAAATGCTTAAAAAACTACCATGAAAAAGTGAAGTTTTATTCTGGTATTAAGAAATTCTGGATCATTGACAATTCCAAACCGGTAATCGACAGTGTCCACAACATTAATAACAAGGGTAAAGCAAAATGTCTTTCAACCTTTGATTTTTCCACATTGTACACAAACATTCCACATAACAAGCTGGTAACCGCATTGGACAGAGCAGTAGATAAAGCATTTGCAGGAGGTAATAGAGTATACATTAATGTATATCAAAACAGAGCACACTGGTCTGTAAAGGATAATCAATATTCATGCAGTTTTTCAAAAAGTAAACTCAAAGAAAGAATTCGATTTCTGCTGAACAACAGTTTCTTTACATTTGGCAACAAGATACTCCAGCAGACAGTGGGCATACCCATGGGTTCAGATCCGGCCCCTTTCTTTGCAAATTTGTTTCTGCACATGTACGAATTTGATTGGGTCCAGAACATGTGCAGGAATAAATTAACAACTGCACGAAGATGCGGAAACGTCTTCAGGTTTATTGAAGATTTGTTGGCAATTAATGATGGATTTATATTTGATCAGCTTCATGATGATATATATCCAAAATAACTTGAATTAAAAAAGGAAAACCAAACTTCCACTTCAGTTTCCTTTTTAGAATTACAAATTGATATACATAATAATAAATTTCACACCAAATCATTTGATAAACGAGATGCATTTCCATTCCACATTGTCCGAATGCCTTTCTTAGACAGCAACATTCCCAAAAAGCTATTTTATGGTACGGTTGCAGGCGAAATAATTAGGACTGTGAGAGCAACCAGACACAGCTCTGAACTGGTCAATAAATTACAACAATACAACTAGTCAGACGTATGTTAGCACAGGGGGCTGCAGTTGGTAGATTAAAACAAGTTTTCTTTAATATCACAAAAAGACACCAAATCGAATTAGTGAAATACAATACGAATAGTAAAAATATTATTCATGAGATCTTTATGTAAATACAGTGCAATATAATAATTAAATATACTACAAATCAATGTTGCTAGGAATCAGTGGTTGCTAGGATACGACAGCATGCCAAAAACCGTTATAAATGACAGTTTGAACATTCGAAGTGTACAATATAATATTATTGTTGCGGAAAACGGAGTACCGCACTCCCCTTAGGGGGGGGGGTTAGTATATGGGGGAAGAGACAAGGGGAAATGACATATTCAATGGGGAAAAGACAAGGCCGAACGGATGTGAAGGAAAAAAGGCAAGGTAGGAAGAACAGGATTTATTACTAACTATTATGTACACAATCAAAGAAACCAAGGGAGATGGAAAGATACGAAAATAAAGACAGAAGGAGTAAGACACAGTGCAAATATTAACTTACCTAAACAGGCTTAACTTGTACCCCAGACAACATAAAGGACGGACGACAATCAGACTTACACGGGGAATGATGATAGGAATGAATGGCAGGAGGTGGATGGCTGGACGGACGAGGAGGTGGGATCACAAGGCGGGAAGGATGCGGGTGGTTGGTATGATCGCGCGGCTCGAGGTGAGCAGCCGCCGACCCTCCTCAATCGTCTCTGCACGGCAGCGTTACTTCGCGGCCACAACTGCCGTCAACGCTCAAAGCTGCCGTGGTCAAAGCTGCGGTGGATTCCGCTGCGGTGGGGTGAACTCGAGAAACGAGTCCGAGGTCACTTGGAGCTGGTGGGGGCTTCCTCGGTCATCTCCTTCCTCAATCGTCTCTGTGGTGGCGTCGTGCTGGGGGTTATATAGCCACGCCCTACCAAGCCATGACCACACCTTACCAAGCCGTGCCCACCGAGTCCTGGTTGGGCGCGAGGGCTTCCTGGCTCCACCTCCTGATGACGAGGTGCGGGCCACGCCCGTAATGTAGCTCCTCCCCCTTCTTCCCCGAGGCTTGACCACGTGCGTAATGGTGGCAAAGGCGCTGACAATGCGAATGGCAATGGAAGGTTTTGGGCAATTGACAGGGGATCTATCTTATTTCAATTCGATGCAATGCAGAGTCAACTAATGGGAGCCTTATACTAACAGCCTTATACTTATACTAACATATAATAAAGAAATAACTATTTAGAAGGGTATATGGTGGCCTACGTGCTTGCGATGGATTAACTAAGAGGAGGACCTTTGACCTTTACACTACGGAGGTATTTACAAGGAATCATTACACTTACACAGGGTGATATTTACAACAATTACACAGGATTCTCAAATCCACAACATTATATTACAGTACAATATAATACAAGTACAGTACAATATTGTTGCGAATATGGAATTTGGCCTCCATATCCGCTTGTAAATATTCCCCTATTTTCTCCAATACTCCCCAACTTTCCCCAGTCCCCCATTCCCTAGTCCCATTGCATGTAAATAACAATCAGTAGAGCCGACCTTCCCCTTATTCCCCCATTAAATGTCGTGCCCAGGTCCACCGCACCACACGTAGACAACTTTCGGACATCTTCCTAGTTATTCTTAATCTATGTCAGTTAAGGCCTCGTTTCCATTAATTATGACTCTTCGTTGCACCAGAATGTGATTATATGGCACCAGTAGTGAGTTTAGGACCTTTCCCATACCTCCTCCCATCTTCTTCCCCAAACAACAACAATAACAACAACTACAACAACAATTACAACAACAACAGAGGGGATGGCGGCGGAGCGGGGGAGGATGCGTCCTCACACCGGCTCGATTAGCTCCAGACCATGCGCTCCACGGGGTTACCCCGAAGGGGCTGGCTGTCAGCTCCTCGTCGGGGGCGGAGCCAGTAACCCCCCCCCGCACGCACCCAATGAGAAGCAACGTGCCGATTCCACGAGGCGGAGCTAACGAGCCGAGGGCGTGTCACTCCCCGCCGGATATACGCGGCCACGCGCCGGATGTGACGTCAGATTCGCCCCCAGCTGGAGAAAGACGGACCTGCGAGCGCTGAAACGGATGCGCCTGAGTTTGGAGAGGCCTGAGAAAGAACGTCACCTCTGAGCGCTGCGACGAGACCTCCCCGCATCTCTGGACCGAACCGTGTACCCTGCTTTGAGCCAAGAGTGCACCTTGAGCCATCGCTATCTGCCTTTCCTAGCCATCAAACCCCGTGTGAGCCAGCGTTGTCCCGTTTATCTGTCGTCTGTCTAGGGTTAATATAAGAGTGTGTCTAAGTGCCTGTCTTTCTATGCTGTCCCTCTTGTAGTTGTAATCTAACCTTCCGCCTTAATATAACCTCCTCCGGAGGTCTTGAGAACTGAACCCCTGGTGTCGTATTGTGTCATTATAACCCAGCCGGGTGTCTTCTTTTTCTTATTGAGCCAGCGTAGCGCGACTTCGTCAACGTCGAGTATAGTCGGGTAATTTGTGCGGACACGACGGCCATTCCGCTCGGCCCACCTTAACATCAAAGTCGTGTCTGTAACAATTGGTAGTCAGGAGATGGGATTCGAACCTGGGACTAAATTTATTTAGCCCAAATTTTGGACACCAATTGTGTTAGTACTGTAACAATTGGTGTCGAGGAGTGGAATTCGAACCCGGGACTAAATTTATTAGGCCCAAATTTTGGGAGGGAAAATCGATTCGGAGCGCGTACTGCGCTCGACGAAATTATAACGAAAAAAAAAAAAAATTGGATTTGTTTTACGAAACTCGAATTTTGCAAGTCGCGCTATGGCGGATCAAGACAGCTGGGGTCCGGTAAAGGAGAGTGAGGTAGGGTCGATCCAGGACCAAAATGAGGGACAGGAGGAGAGCGAAGCAGTGAGGGCGGCAGGTTCGCAAAATAGCGCCGTCACGCACGAAGAAGCGGGCGCACAAAATGGCGCCTCGCTGGTCACCGTGCCCGCGACCGAAGTAGCGCCGCTGGGAAGATTGGAACTTTTTTTTATACAAATGACGGCCCTTATGGAAAAGAATAGTGAGCGATTGGAAAACCAAATGGGGGTAATGGGGAACCGGATGGATGCTCAGAGTGAGCAATTGGGGGTAATGAGGGACGAAGCGAGGGCTCGGAGTGAGCAATTGGGGGTAATGAGGGACGAAGCGAGGGCTCGGAGTGAGCAATTGGGGGTAATGAGGGACGAAGCGAGGGGTACCAGTGAGGGGTTAGACAATAATTTTGAGGAGTTAGACAAGAAATTTGGGAAGATAGACAATAATTTTGAGGGGTTAGACAACGGGATAAAAGAAGTGAAAAATGGGTTAATGGGGGTAGAAAATAGAATGGCTGCCCAGGAGAATCAGATAGAGGGAGTGAAAAATGGGTTAGAGGGGTTAGAAAACAGTATGGAAGGCAAATTGAGGGACATGAGGGACCAAGCGGAAAGGGAAGTTAAACAAATGGAGCAGCAGATAGAGGGGGTCAGAATGGGGGTAGAAACCAAACTGGATGCTCACAGGGAGGAAATGGAGCAGATGAGGGTGGCATCTGGGCAGGAGATGCAAGTGATGGGAGAGGAGATCAGAAGAGGAGTGAGTGAGGAGGTCGGAGGAGTGCGCGAGGAGGTGAGGCACTGTGAGGAGCACATGGAGAAGGAGGTGAGAAAGGGGACTGTAAAGTTACAAGGGGGCATAGAGGACCTGACGCAGGAGGTGGAGCAGCTGACGGTGGGACAGACGGAGTTAGTGGAGCAGGTTCAAAGGAACACTGCGGTATTAGGAGGGTTGAAAGCGACACAAAACGACATAAAAAACGACTTGATAGCGACAAAGAGGGAATGTCAGATGGTACGTGAGGGACTGACAACGAGGTTGGACGAGGTGATAGAGGTAATGGAGACGAAGGACCGGCAGGTGAGGACGCACATGGAAACGGTCAAGGTAGCCTTGGAGGACGAGCTTGAGGAGACGTACCGGGGAATAAAAGAGGTGAGGCACAAATTAGAAGAAGTGGAAGAAGGGGTGAGCGAAATTAAGAAGCGACGGAGAGGAGATAACAAGGAGATAAAAGAGGAGATAAAAGAATTGGTCCAAAGTCTGTGTTTGGATCGTGATGTGCTCATTAACCGGATGAGGGATTCGCAGGTGATGGAGGAGAAGCGAAGAGGAAGAGGACCCGGTGTAAGTGGTGACCAATATGGTCGTGCGTATGATGCGCCAGGGGATTTAAGAAGCTTGGGGGTCGAGATGGACCCGGGTGTTCGTGAAAGGCCGTTGGTGAGGTGTGCGACAGGTCTGGTGTGCGAAAAAGGAGGTGTGCAAGAAAGTCCGACTCTGGGGTGTGTGAGGAAAAAGTGCGTGCCAAGGAGTGAGTGTGCTGGCGAGAGTGAGTCGGTCGTAGCGCGTGTGCGAGGGAGCACATGGAAGCGTGGTGTGGTGAGTGTTACAGAGGGTGTGACGGGAGAGTGTGCGCAAGAGTGTGCGCGAGAAAGGTGTGTGACGGACAGGTGCATGAGGAAAGAGTGCGCTGTCAGAAGTAAGGAAGAGTGTCCACCTGTGGTGAGTGTTACAGAGGGTGTAACGGGAGAGTGTGCGCGAGAAAGGTGTGTGACGGACAGGTGCATGGGGAAAGAGTGTGCTGTCAAGAGTAAGGGTGAGTGCGTTGTCACGAGTGGAGGTGAGAGTAGTGAGAGTGACAAGGAGCGTGAGTTGGTTGTGACAGGTGAGCGAGGATGTACACCTGGGATGGAAGGATGCACACCTGGAATGGTAGAGCGTGAGTGGGAATGCACGCTGGAGTTGGTGGTGAGGCACGTGGTTGGGTGTGCGAATGAGGGCACACCTGTGATTGTCACAGAGGAGGTGACAGAGGAGGGGGCGCGAAGCGGTGTATTGGTGAGGTGTGCGACCAACGAATGTGTGCCAAAGTGTTCGGTGGTCAGGTGTGTGACCAAGGCTGTGAGTGGAATGAGGGTACCTGGGTGTGTAAGGAAGGGTACGAGGAGCATGGGCACAGCTGGATGTGTGAGCAAGGAACGGGCTGCGGGGTGTAAGCATGCAGGTGAAGCATCGACATTAAACGGGTTAGAGGTTAGGTCGACTTTTAGCCGAATCGGGCCCTCGGTGCGTGCTGGGCCTCGCTTTGAACGGCCGCGTCCTTGCTCCACTAGGCGGAGCGGGCGGCCCGATAGAAAGGGTCGTCATGGCGACCACTTTTTGTTGAGGCATTCCGGCAGGTCGAGATCGGGACATTGGATGGCTCCACGCCGAGGTGATGCGTGGGATCTCGGCCCGGGTAAGCCCCCGTCCCTGCCCCGAATGCCGGACGCATCCAGCCGCAGGCACAAAACAACCAGCATCCATTGCTTGGCTTTACGAAGCCGGGCTTTGGACAGGAATTGGCGCACCGAGAGGCAGTAGTGAGTAGACTGGGTGATGAGGTTAGTGTTTTGGACCCAAAATTAGAGAAAAACAAAATTTGACGATTGGCAAGGGATTGGCAGTAGTGATTGGCAGATGATGGGCAGTGATTGGAAAATTTTTGAATTGTTGGATTTGGACGAGCGAAATTGGTAGTGAGAGACCCCCGATGTGGTGGGATGGCAAATCCACCATCCCTCACAGGTGGGGGGCAAAGGAGCAATAGCTTATGGGGTGTATGGCAGTGAAAACTAGCCCGGGTGGGTTAGGATATTGTGTGTAGGGATCTAGCGAAGATGACAGTAGGTAACGTTAAGTTTAGTTAGTGACTGATACCTGTAGTAGGGACGCAGGTAGTTTAGTGTGGATGATAATGACGTGGGAGCGCAATAGTTTAAAGGGACGACTGGGAAGCGCAAGTTTCAGAAGGGAGTAGTTAGCTGAGATGATGCCGTGTGTGTGAGGATTGTACAGGTGTGATTGCACAGGTGTGCAACTGGACAGGTGTGTGGAGCAGTGTGTGAGTAGTGGGTGTTGTGGATCAGCGCGAATGCGCTTGGGGAGAGAAGGGTGCAGGTGGCACCAGGTGCGAGAGCACAGGTGTGCAGGTACAGGTGTGTGGAGAGAGTTGGAGTAAGTGGTACGGAGAGGTGTGCATGGTGCGAAGGTGTGGATGGGGGAAGAGTGGACCCCTTTCACGAGTACCCGGGGCGGGTAGTGTAAGTGTTAGGTAGAGGGTACAGGTAAATTGTGGTTGGATATTGGCATTTGTGGTGCGGTTGCAGAATGGTGTTGTGAATGGGTGCATTAGTGTTGTGGAAATGGCTGGGCGTGTAGCCTGTTAGTGTGTGTAGTTGGTTGGGCACTCCACCACTGTGAGGATGTCGGCCAGGTGAGGCCGCAGGTGGGCTCTGGGAGCCGGTAGAGTTGTGGATGGGGCCCGAGGATCCGGAGGATGGACCCGGGTAGCCCAGTGCCAGAGAGGGCACCGAGTGGGGAGAGTGCCAGAGGGCCTTCCCCAGGTAGTTAGGTTAGGGCAAGGAGCAGGTAAGCTCGGAGGCAACTGCAGTGGTGGAGGTGTGCAGGTGGGTAGACCCACTGGGAGAGGTACACGCCGCAGCCCAGAAATTGTGCGAGGGCACCGGGAGATGAATCGGGGGAGTGAGACCCCAAATTGAAGAGCACCACAGTTTGGCCAATGGGAATTGGTTTTTAGAACCCATAGTGTAAGAGGGCCAATGGTTTGGCCGGAGAAAGACCCCGGGTAGTGTAAAGTTGTTAAAGTCATTTAGGAAATAGTTAGGATTAATGAACCTGTCGCACCATACGCAGCCACTTACCTGTGGTGATGATGATGACTCCACACCTGTGTTTTCTTTGTTTTGTGCAGGAAATGAGATTGCTGTGGATTTGTGAGACGCATCACGACGTGGATGAGACATTGGGGTGATTCCATCTCTCCCTCCCTAGGAGGGACTGATGATGAATTGGTAATGGCAAATTTTGATGTTGAGTTGAAAATGGCAAATTTTGATGAGAGTTGAAAATGGCAAATTTGATTGGTTAGGAGGGAGAGAAGACGAATTTGGTATATGGGAGGAACGGGGAAGACAGTAGGGATGTTTGTCGATTTGTAAAGTAGATGTTTATGGGTAGTGTTGTGTTTTGTGGATGCAGTAAGGGGTAAGGGAGGGGCCATGTAGGTTACCTGGTGGGGGGGGGCGTACGATAGGAACGTACCTGTCTCACCTGGTTCCCATGTGCCCCCAGTGTGCATCACCTTACATTGCGTGCACTTTTGCGCCCTTACCACCTTACTCACTTGTTTCTTCTTTTGTCTCCCACCTCCGAGGATCTGGCTTTGGGGTAGAGAGAGAGGAGAGAGAGGTGCTGGCTGCGCAGTTGTGGGCCTGCACTTTCGCTGTTTGCTGCCGGGATCGATACACCATATGGACCGCAATGTTTGTGGCCACCCACAATGGACCGCAGTTCGTTTGCGGCCAAGCACCACCCGGGGATGGACCTATGGGTCAACGTGGCACCTATGCCATAAAGGTGAACCACTGTTAATTAACACCAAGTGCACCACAAGAAGAGCAAGAGACACCTGCAGGGTTAGGGGTTGTCGAATTTATTTTTATTCCAATGAACAATGGTGACTGCACCGATTGGTGGTGGGGTGGTGCTGTTGATGCTCGGGAAGGGTGCTCTGCACGTTATTAAAGGCCGTCGGCCACAGAGCACTCGTGGGTTGGTGTATCGATGTTGGCAAGCGCGCTCTCTCTCTATGCATAACATCTGCATGTGTCCCTCCAAAAACAGGTCCTGGATCGTAGTGTAAATAGCAGCGTAGTCTTGTAAATAATGCTCCCTACCGGCTGTATGTTTAGTTTGAGAATTCTTTCCGGATTCGGTTATCCTGTGGGTGTGTTTCTGTGAGGAGAAGGGTGCAACGTCGCAGGGGGACATATTTACTCATTTGTGAATATCTGTAAAACTGTCGCACTCAGGGTAGAGTTAATAGTAGAGGGAACTACATTGCGTGCCACACTAAAGTAGGTAAAAATTTATCGGGTCGGGACGCCCCGAGGGTAGAGAAGGGTGCAATGTTGCGAATATGGAATTTGGCCTCCATATCCGCTTGTAAATATTCCCCTATTTTCTCCAATACTCCCCAACTTTCCCCAGTCCCCCATTCCCTAGTCCCATTGCATGTAAATAACAATCAGTAGAGCCGACCTTCCCCTTATTCCCCCATTAAATGTCGTGCCCAGGTCCACCGCACCACACGTAGACAACTTTCGGACATCTTCCTAGTTATTCTTAATCTATGTCAGTTAAGGCCTCGTTTCCATTAATTATGACTCTTCGTTGCACCAGAATGTGATTATATGGCACCAGTAGTGAGTTTAGGACCTTTCCCATACCTCCTCCCATCTTCTTCCCCAAACAACAACAATAACAACAACTACAACAACAATTACAACAACAACAGAGGGGATGGCGGCGGAGCGGGGGAGGATGCGTCCTCACACCGGCTCGATTAGCTCCAGACCATGCGCTCCACGGGGTTACCCCGAAGGGGCTGGCTGTCAGCTCCTCGTCGGGGGCGGAGCCAGTAACCCCCCCCGCACGCACCCAATGAGAAGCAACGTGCCGATTCCACGAGGCGGAGCTAACGAGCCGAGGGCGTGTCACTCCCCGCCGGATATACGCGGCCACGCGCCGGATGTGACGTCAGATTCGCCCCCAGCTGGAGAAAGACGGACCTGCGAGCGCTGAAACGGATGCGCCTGAGTTTGGAGAGGCCTGAGAAAGAACGTCACCTCTGAGCGCTGCGACGAGACCTCCCCGCATCTCTGGACCGAACCGTGTACCCTGCTTTGAGCCAAGAGTGCACCTTGAGCCATCGCTATCTGCCTTTCCTAGCCATCAAACCCCGTGTGAGCCAGCGTTGTCCCGTTTATCTGTCGTCTGTCTAGGGTTAATATAAGAGTGTGTCTAAGTGCCTGTCTTTCTATGCTGTCCCTCTTGTAGTTGTAATCTAACCTTCCGCCTTAATATAACCTCCTCCGGAGGTCTTGAGAACTGAACCCCTGGTGTCGTATTGTGTCATTATAACCCAGCCGGGTGTCTTCTTTTTCTTATTGAGCCAGCGTAGCGCGACTTCGTCAACGTCGAGTATAGTCGGGTAATTTGTGCGGACACGACGGCCATTCCGCTCGGCCCACCTTAACATCAAAGTCGTGTCTGTAACAATATAATATTATTCATGAGATCTTTATGTAAATACAGTACAATATAATAATTAAATATACTACAAATTAATGTTGCTAGGAATCAGTGGTTGCTAGGATACAGCAGCATGCCAAAAACCGTTATAAATGACAGTTTGAACATTCGAAATAGAGTTTGATATAAAGGTAGGTGGTGTGGTCATGCTGTTTGGTCGATTGATGTGTTTAATGGTAAGATATGAATGATTTAATGATATTATCTTATTATGGAGTATGTAAGGAAAGTTATAAATATATGATAACACATTAAATCCTATTGCAAGTAAAGTTGGAATAAGTGATGTTGCATTGATGGGTTGACTGACTGCCTGGACGCAACTGAGGTTGTGGATCCACTGATTTACCATCAATTGATGTGGATCCATGATCGAGTTTGTGGATCCGCCGTTTGGAGAGGTCCTGGGCTGAAAGAATTGAAACCTCGAGGAAGAACGGTGCCCAGCTGATGATCCGTGCAGTCGGGAAACTAGTCAGTTGGTTACAGGTTAAGGTTCTTGCTTTAGGTGGAGGAACTATGTTTGAGGTTTAAAATTTAAATAAAGTTGAATATGGGATGTTGTAAAATTAACATCATTTACAACAATCCTTTAAATTATTTAAGTTTAGGAACAACCGATGCTGTACAATTAATTAAGTGTGTGTGTGTGTGTGTGTGTGTGTGTGTGTGTGTGTGTGTGTGTGTGTGTGTGTGTGTGTGTGTGTGTGTGTGTGTGTGTGTGTAAGAGAGGGATATAATTGTGAGGAACAGAAATGAAAAAACGAGCGACAAAAACTTCTTCTTCTTCTTCAAATAAAATTAACACCTTACGTTAAGACTGCTGAGACCCCTCAGACCTTTGACGACCCTTTAATTCCCCCAAGACCCTTCAGACCACCAAGACCCCTGAAGACTCAAAATACCCTGAAGACTCAAAATACCCTGAAGACCCCAAAGACCCAAAACACCTCAAAGACCAAAAATACCCTTCAAGGCCCTGGGGCTCAAAAAGACCCTGAATAACCAAAAACCCAAAAGACCCCGAAGACCCAAAACACCTTGAAGACCCAAAATACCTCGAAGACCCAAAACACCTCGAAGACCCAAAACACCTCGAAGACCCAAAACACCTCGAAGACCCAAAACACCTCCAAGACACAAAACACCTCGAAGACCCAAA
This sequence comes from Myxine glutinosa, assembly GCF_964187855.1. Classification (NCBI taxonomy): domain Eukaryota; kingdom Metazoa; phylum Chordata; class Myxini; order Myxiniformes; family Myxinidae; genus Myxine; species Myxine glutinosa. Next base: position 10,024,235 of record NC_136272.1, on the reverse strand, counting down.
ACACTCCAAAGATCCAAAACACTCCAAAGACCCAAAACACTCCAAAGACCCAAAACACTCCAAAGACCCAAAACACCCCAAAGACCCAAAACACTCCAAAGACTCAAAACACTCCAAAGACTCAAAACACTCCAAAGACCCAAAACACTCCAAAGACCCAAAACACTCCAAAGACCCAAAACACTCCAAAGACCCAAAACACTCCAAAGACCCAAAACACTCCAAAGACCCAAAACACTCCAAAGACACAAAACACCCCAAAGACACAAAACACCCCAAAGACACAAAACACCCCAAAGACACAAAACACCCCAAAGACACAAAACACCCCAAAGACACAAAACACCCCAAAGACACAAAACACCCCAAAGACACAAAACACCCCAAAGACACAAAACACCCAAAACACCCCAAAGACCCAAAACACCCCAAAGACTCAAAACACCCCAAAGACCCAAAACACTCCAAAGACCCAAAACACCCCAAAGACCCAAAATACCCTTAAAGGCCCAGAGGATCCAAAAGACCCTGAAGACCCAAATGGTGCCGAAGACCTAGAAGACCCAACATACCCAAAATACCTCAAAGACCCAAAAGACCCAAAGGAACCAAAAACTCTGAAAACCCAAAAGACACCAAAGACCCAAAGACACAAATAACCTCAAAGACCCAAATCACCCCGAAGACCCCAAAAATCCAAAAGACCCAAAAGACTCAAAAGAACCAAAATACCCAAAATATCCCAAAGACCCTTAAAGACCATTTAGACCCAAAATAACCTTAAATACCCCCAAAGAACCAAAATACCCCAAAGACTCTTAAAGACCCAGAGGAAACAAAAGACCCTGAAGACCCAAATGGCCCTGAAGACCCAAAGCACCATGAAGCCACAAAAGACCCAAAACACCATGAAGACACAAAAGACCCAAAGACACTGAAATGGTCAAAGATGCCTAGCCTCGATATTGTATACAAAAAAAAAAAAAAAAAAAAAAAAAAAAAAAAAAAAAAAAATCCCTCTGAAACGACGTGTGGTGAGGCGCACGGAGCGCCCCGAGTCACGCTAGTATATATATAATAAATATACATATATACACACTTTGTACATATATACACACTATAGGAGGAACCAAGTAATGCTCTAGAAAAGTTCATATAAAGGGACGCCCTACATCTGGCAACTAAAATACATTAACTTCATGCAGCTGTATGAATCAAATTGGCGCTCCTTTATATGAACTTTTTTAGAGCATTACTTGGTTCCTCCTTAGAACGCATGGGTAGTTCAGCATGCACACAAGATTTTTTGAATGTCCCCTATTTTCTGTTATTTGACATTTTCTGTAAGCTACGGAATGTCCCTTCTTTTCTATCCTTTGCCACATGGCACATACCCTTATATAAAGGGGCCTTTTCTATGCCCCTGGCAGTTTACCCAAGAATTACTTTGGCAATGCACTGGACACACTGGGCCATGACCACAACCCCTTAGAGTCGGTGAATCGGTAGTGTCGACCTTCCAGGACGTACGTCCAAGTACCTGATTATTGTGTCAATATCCAGTTAGATCCAGTAAAACATGCCGAGCTACCTTTCTAACACATGATTTACGGCTGGCGAAACATACACCGCCCAGATTCATATACACCACCCAGATTGTTATACACCGCCCAAATTCATATACACCACCCAGATTGTTATACACCGCCCAGACTCTTATACACCACCCAGATAGTTATACACCGCCCAGATTCATATACACCACCCAGATTTTTATACACCGCCTCGACCGAGGAGCACATGGTCTCACCTTTTCGTTAAATATAAGAGTGTGGCGGACACAAAAGCCCACTGGCGTGGTGACATCATTCCACGCACCAAGTGGGCGGTGGCCACGCCCGAGGGGTAGGCGTGGCCTCATGATATACACCGGGCGACCAGCCCGGAGCATTTTGAGTGTTACAGTGTAGTCTTACAATAAAGACGTTTATATGTTACCGCTTGTCCGCTTCCTCCTTGCTCACAAGCAGCGCGCGTAACGCCGCGCTTTACTGGTGACCCTCGACGTTGGATCTGCCGTAGCGATCCTTCTGAACACGACGCCATTGCAATGGCCAACGACAAGGCAATGGCGATTAAACTTCCCGAATTTTGGGAGGCCCAGGCCGAAGTCTGGTTCGTTCAAGCCGAAGCCCAATTTCAGCTTCGGTGCCTCACCAACGACGACCTGCGCTACTGCCATGTCGTCGCCTCCCTCGGGCCCGGCACGGCCGCTTGAGTTGTGTCCGTCCTTCGCCACCCACCGGACGGCCACAAGTACAAGGCACTCAAGCGGCTACTCCTAGCCACGTTCGGCCTCACGGACGACGCACGGGCCGACCGCCTCCTGGATCTCCCCGAGCTCGGTGAGACGCGCCCGTCGGTCTGAATGGACCATATGCTGTCACTGTTGGGCGACGAAGCCCCCGGTTCGCTATTCCGGGCGCTTTTCCGGCGCCAACTTCCAGCGCAGGTTCGCCTCGCGTTGGCCGGGACCGAGCTAACGGAACCCCGAGCATTGGCCGCCAAGGCGGACAGGTACTTCGCCGCTTCGGACACGCGGGCGAGCGTCGGCGTGGCCGTCACGGCCCTCGACGCTGATGTTCAGCAGCATGTTCCACAGCATCAGCTTCTACAGCGCGCTGATGTTCAGCAGCACGTTCCACAGCATCAGCTTCTACAGCGCGCTGATGTTCAGCAGCATGCTGATACGCACCTCGTGAACGCCGCCACGCCCCGCCCACCGCCGCGGCGAAAACCGCCACCGCGGGGAAACCCGCCAACTCCACCGGCCTGGCGGAGCCAGCCGCGCTCCTCCAGCTCCACCACCTGGTGCTGGTTCCACGCCAAGTTCGGCCACGAAGCTCGGCGGTGTCATCCGCCGTGCTCCTTCAACGGGTCGGGAAACGCCCGGGCCGGCGCTCAATAGTGGCGATGAGCGCCGGCCGTTCGAGCAGCCTGCTGTTCATAACGGACACCTTCTCCGGGCGCCGTTACCTGTGCGCCGACACGCCGACACGGGAGCGCAGGTGAGTGTCATTCCCGCCGGCACGTCAGACAAGCACGCCGCGGGTGGGGGCCCCGCGCTGCTTGCCGCGAACGGGACGCCCATCCGTACGTACGGAAAACGCTGCCTCTCTCTGCGGTTTGGAGGGCAGGTTTTCCGATGGACGTTCGTCACCGCCGACGTGCCCATGGCACTGCTTGGCGCGGACTTCCTGTGCGCTAATGGGCTCCTGGTCGACGTCAAGCGCAGACGGCTTGTCCAGGCCGAGACGTTCAGCTCGCTCGCTTGTGCGTTGCCCAGCTCAACGAGCGGCTTGCCAAGCGGCTTGCCGAACGATTCGGTTCCGGCCACGTTGGTCTGTACGCTTCCGGCAGCGGACGCATTCACCCGCCTCCTCGCCGGCTTCCCGGCCCTCACGCGGCCCACCTTCTCGGCGGGGGCCGTCAAGCACGGGGTGGCCCATCACATCCCCACCGTCGGGCCACCGGTCTACGCCCGGGCACGCCGCCTCGAGCCGACGAAGCTGGCGGTGGCAAAAGCGGCGTTCGCTACCCTGGAGCGACTCGGCATCGTTCGGCGCTCAGAGAGCGCTTGGGCGTCGCCGCTGCACATCGTGCCGAAGCCCGGCGGGGGATGGCGACCGTGCGGGGACTATCGCCGTCTCAATGACGCCACGACTCCCGACCGCTACCCCGTCCCCCACATTCAGGACTTTTCCGCCCGTTTGGCGGGCAGGTCCTTCTTCTCGAAGGTGGACCTCATACGCGGCTACCATCAGGTCCCCGTCAGGCCGGAGGACGTCCCGAAGACGGCGGTCATCACGCCATTCGGACTCTTCGAGTTCCTGCGCATGCCCTTCGGTCTGAAGAATGCGGCTCAGGCGTTCCAGCGACTGAAGGACAGCGTCCTGCGCGACTTGGATTTTGTCTACGTCTACCTGGACGATATCCTCGTCGCCAGCGCGTCCCGCGAAGAGCACCTACACCACCTCCGCACGCTCTTCGAACGCCTGGGCCAGCATGGCCTGATTGTGAACCCCGCAAAGTGCCGGTTCGGCGCCGCCACAATCGATTTTCTGGGGCACCGTGTCACCAGGCACGGAGCCGTCCCCCTGCCGGCCAAGGTGGAGGCGGTGAAGGGGTTTCCGCGCCCCCGCACGACCAGAGGGCTGCAGGAGTTCCTGGGCATGGTGAACTTTTACCATCGGTTCCTGCCCCGTATCGCCCAGCTCCTGCGCCCCCTGCACGAAGCTCTCCGAGGAAAGCCGGGCAAAGGCGACGTTACCTGGACCGAGCAGATGGACACGGCGTTCACGGGCGCGAAGCTCGCCTTGGCTAACGCCACCATGCTCGCGCACCCGGCGCCCGATGCACCGATCGCCCTCACCACCGATGCCTCGGACTACGCGGTGCACGAGCAATGGGTGCGTGGAGCTTGGCAACCGCTGGCGTTCTTTAGCCGGCAGCTTCGCCCGCACGAACGCCGTTACAGTACCTTCGACCGCGAGTTGCTCGGACTTCACTTGGCGGTCAGGCACTTCCGCCATCTGCTCGAGGGCCGGGCGTTCACTGCCTTCGTCGACCACAAGCCGCTGATCTTCGCGATGGGCAAGGTCACCGAGCCATGGTCGGCCCGGCAGCAGCGTCACCTCTCGGCCGTGTCCGAGTACACGACGGACATCCAGCACGTCGCGGGGAAGGACAACCCGGTGGTGGATTGCCTTTCCCGGGCCGTCGCCCACGCAGTCCACCTCGGCATCGACTATGCCCGGATGGCAGCGGACCAGGCCGCTGACCCCGACGTCCAGGCCTTGCGGACCGCTGTCACGGGCCTCCGCGTCACCGAGGTGCCGTTCGACGGCGCGGGCGTGGCCCTCTTGTGCGACGTCTCTCTCGGGCGTCCTCGCCCCATCGTGCCCGCGGGCTGGCAGCGCCAGGTGTTTGACGCCATCCACGGCCTGTCCCACCCGGGCGCGAGGGCCTCCCAAAGGCTGATCGCCGACAAGTTCGTCTGGCATGGCCTCCGGAAGGCCGTCTGCGGCTGGGCCAGGACGTGCCTCGCGTGCCAGCACGCCAAGGTGCACCGGCACACCCAGGCCCCGTTGGCCCCGTTCACGGTGCTGGAACGCCGGTTTGACCACGTCCACGTGGACCTGGTGGGACCTCTGCCCCCCTCGCGGGGTTTCACCTACGTCCTCACCATGGTGGACCGCACCACCCGGTGGCCGGAGGCCGTGCCCTTGGCGTCGACAACGGCGGCCGATGTCGCGCAGGCTTTCATCGCCACCTGGGTCGCCCGGTTCGGCGCCCCCTCAGACATCTCATCCGACCGCGGCCCCCATTTCACCTCGGAGCTCTGGGGGGCGGTTGCGCAGGGGCTCGGGGTCCGGCTGCACCGAACCACGGCCTACCACCCCCAGGCTAACGGCCTGTGTGAGCGATTTCACCGCTCATTGAAGGCCGCGCTCCGGGCCACCCTCCGCGACGGCGGCTGGGTCGACAGGCTCCCCTGGGTCCTGCTGGGCCTCCGGACGGCGCCCAAGGAGGACCTGCGCGCATCCGCGGCGGAGTTGGTCTTCGGGCAACCGCTGCGGGTGCCGGGCGAGTTCCTCCCCGACTCCACAGCACCATGGTCCGCGGCACAGCAGCGCTCCGCTCTGCAAGAGACCGCCCAGAGGTTCGGCCCGGTGCCAACGGCATGCCACGGGCACCCACCGACGCACGTCGCCCCGGAGCTTCGCACGGCGGAGTACGTCTTCGTCCGCCACGATGCCCATCGGACACCACTGCGGCCCCCGTACGACGGGCCTTTCCGCGTGCTGGAGACCGGGGCGAAGCACTTCACCCTGGACATCGGCGGTACTCCTGACCGCGTTTCGGTAGACCGCCTCAAGCCGGCCCACCTCGATGTGGACCATCCACCGCCAGTGGCCCGACCCCCACGTCGGGGCCGCCCTCCTGCGGGCGGACCCCCGGCACCGCCCAGCCCCGCCGCCACGCCGCCCCCCGGTCCTGCACCCATCCCAGGGGCAGCCAGGGGCATCCCACCTGGCATCCCTGCACCCCGGACGCCGCCGATCGCCAGGGGGCGCTTCGGCCGGGTCATTCGTCTGCCCCGCAAACTGGCCCTCCAGGTGCGCGGGAATTCTGGGGGGGCGCGTGTGGCGGACACAAAAGCCCACTGGCGTGGTGACATCATTCCACGCACCAAGTGGGCGGTGGCCACGCCCGAGGGGTAGGCGTGGCCTCATGATATACACCGGGCGACCAGCCCGGAGCATTTTGAGTGTTACAGTGTAGTCTTACAATAAAGACGTTTATATGTTACCGCTTGTCCGCTTCCTCCTTGCTCACAAGCAGCGCGCGTAACGCCGCGCTTTCGCGCGTAACGCTGTAACGCGCGTAACGCTGTTGTACACCGCCCAGATTCATATACACCACGCAGATTTTTATACACCGCCTCGACCGAGGAGCACATGGTCTCACCTTTTCGTTAAATATAAGAGCAGCAACGATGTAGCAAACTGTTTTACGGAGGATTGGCAGGAAGGGTTGGATGCGTTCTTGGCTTTTACTTTTAGTTGTATGGACGGTCCAATCGTGCACGACCAGCCCGTTCCCGCTCAGCACCGCGGTGAGCGCCATCTCCAGCACCTCGGCTTCGTTCGTTCGTTGTACCTCTTCCTCACACTGTCGCTCCATCTCGGTCTCTTCCTTGCTCGGTACCTCTTCCTTGATGTGGATGACATCACAGCTCACCGCTGATGACGCAATGATCGCGGTCTTTGTCTGCAACTAATGGAGTTACCAGAGCGAAAAGACAAGGCGCGGCCGTGCCGAGCTTGTGCGACGTTAAGCCGGCTGTTCCGTGTGCTTGCATTCGATGGTGGATGTTAAAGATCGCACGGGGTCTTCGACAGAGTGAGGCCGTTGTGTTCTGGTGGGTCATGTGATCAAATTCCGGCCTTGATTATCACTGGGATAAGCAATGGCAAACCACCCAATGTTTACAGTGCCGATGACGCTGCAATCAAAGAGCCCGGGCTTACGTGACTGAACTGATTGAACAGAGTCCACTGATTAAAGCAAAAATAAATCCATTTGGATAATAAAAACAATCGTAAACGTTTTCACAAAGAGAAGATAACATGTATTTATCGAAGGGAAAGGAGGGATTTAGTTGGAGAAAAACAAACTTCCGGGAAGCGCGCTCTCGCACTGCGCATGCGCAGATTTGAAAGTTGGTGCGTTTTGTACGTTATACGTCACATGATGATGACGTTTGTTGTTGTGGTTGTTGTTGTTTAAAAGCGGCATACGATAATTTAGCAAACACATTTAATTTGATTTACCAGACTCTTTACAAAGCACAGGATGGGTTATAGCCTATACTGGGTGGTTTGCCATTGCCTTCGCATCGTTGTTTGTCCGTGCTCCATCCTGTTTTTTTTACAATTTTTAGTCATTGGTGTGGCCTGACTCGGCCGAGGTTCGAAGTACCGACGTCACAGATGCAGCGGACGCTCGAACCATTGCGTCTAATCAAACGCATATCGTGTCTCTTTAAACGGGCCACGCCCACTGCGCTCTGACACGCCACGCCCAAAGAGGCGGGACACGTGCGTGGTGCTGGTAAAGCGAGTCAGCGACGTCTCGCCGGTGCAGTGGTGCTGCAGGAGTGCGTGCAGGTGTTATCGGGCCTAGCGAGCCGAGGGAGGGAGCGGCCTTCACACGACATGGTGTCATGGATGATATCTCGGCTCATGGTGTACGTACCGTAGAAATGGCGGAGGCTTGTGACGTGCGGCCGTTATATCGTGGGAATATTATCCGCAAGTTAAAACCGGTTTACCTGTTTTGATTATGGCACCGTCTCCTCATGGCGCGGCTCTCGGTGGTTAATGAATAATGATCGGCGTCATAACGACGGTTTATATTGCATTCACCATTCATTTCTGGTTGATGATTGGTCGTGCCTGGGTTACCTGTTTGCTTGTCTTGAGCCGTGTCCGTTTCTATGGGATGTACGTGATCTGGATGTTAAAACTACTCGTTTAGTTTTACTTGTTGGATGTCTTACCCTAGGCCTAACTAACCGAATGGAGGTTGAGAGTCCTTCTCCCATTCCCCACTCACTCCCACATCCATGTTTCCCCTCCTCCCACCCTCTCCCCATTTGTTTTCTAATTTTCCTCCCCAGACCTGTACCAACTCTGCCCCTACATCCCCCACTTACCTCCTCCGACGCTTCTTCAACGCCCCTCCTCCACCCCAATCTGCCAGGACATACCTGGCACCACCACACCTCCACACCTCCACATATCCCAAACATGACCCATGTTGATGTTTCTATTTTCTTTTTTAACAACTAATCCTACCTTTCCTTAAAAGTCACTTCATTCGTCGTTGCCCTCTTTTCAGAATATTTGCAAATACTGACGAAGAGAACTCTGATAAAGGGTTTGTCAATGTCCTTATCTGAACCTCTGGCTCAAGATGTGGGAAAGTCAAGTTCATATCCCATGTACTGTACTTTTTGTACATTGTCTGCTAGTGTACTTGTGATTCCTGTGAAATGTCCTTGTCTTGCATGTGATGGGATGCCATTGATGTCTGTTCATGCCCTTGTCCTTGCCCTTGTCCTTGTCTTGCATGTAACAGGATGCCACTGATGTCTCCTAATGTCCCTGTCTTGCATGTGGTGGGATGCCACTGATGTCTGTTCATGCCCTTGTCTTGCATGTGACGGGATGCCACTGATGTCTGTTCATGTCCTTGTCCTTGTCCTTGTCTTGCATGTGATGGGATGCCACTGATGTCTGTTCATGCCCTTGTCTTGCATGTGATGGGATGCCACTGATGTCTGTTCATGTCCTTGTCTTGCATGTAACAGGATGCCACTGATGTCTCCTGATGTCCTTGTCTTGCATGTGACGGGATGCCACTGAGGTCTGTTCATGTCCTTGTCTTGCATGTGACGGGATGCCACTGAGGTCTGTTCATGTCCTTGTCTTGCATGTGACGGGATGCCACTGATGTCTGTTCATGTCCTTGTCTTGCATGTGACGGGATGCCACTGATGTCTGTTCATGTCCTTGTCTTGCATGTGACGGGATGTCACTGATGTCTGTTCATGTCCTTGTCTTGCATGTGACGGGATGCCACTGATGTCTCCTAATGTCCCTGTCTTGCATGTGATGGGATGCCACTGATGTCTGTTCATGTCCTTGTCTTGCATGTGACGGGATGTCACTGATGTCTGTTCATGTCCTTGTCTTGCATGTGACGAGATGTCACTGATGTCTGACGTCTGTTTATGTCCTTGTCTTGCATGTGACGGGATGTCACTGACGTCTGTTCATGTCCTTGTCTTGCATGTGACGGGATGTCACTGATGTCTGTTCATGTCCTTGTCTTGCATGTGACGAGATGTCACTGATGTCTGACGTCTGTTTATGTCCTTGTCTTGCATGTGACGGGATGTCACTGACGTCTGTTCATGTCCTTGTCTTGCATGTGACGGGATGTCACTGATGTCTGTTCATGTCCTTGTCTTGCATGTGACGAGATGTCACTGATGTCTGACGTCTGTTCATGGCCTTGTCTTGCATGTGGCAGGTAAACGCTCTTCAATGACCCTTCGATCGCAGTTTTAAACAAAAACCAATAAAATGACCTTTACACTGACTGCATTCTAAGGGATGTGTTTTTACAATCATATTGTCCAATCAGGTCTCCTACAGGGATGCAGCCAACATATGAACCATCACAAGAATAGACCGAGCAACACCCGTAAGGCTTGTTCGAGTCTGGGAGTGGTCAGGTTACTCTGACCACATTATGGACACGTTCAGCTGCCTGGCATTAATATTTACTGACCTGCCATATGTCCGAGGCATCTCCATGTCTCGATGCTTTTAAAATCTCTGCCCCAAGGGGTTTTCGCTGTGTCCTAATTCCAGTGAAAATTTCATGTTCGGCCCTTGTATCTCCAGTCATGGATGAGGGATATGAAAGTTTGTAGGATGACAGTAATTAAATAGGCTTTGTCTGCTCATATACTGTATTGCTTATAATGTTTCGACCGTATGGGACTGTCTAACGCAAACCAACCTTCGGCTGTTCCGTTGGATTCTTTGGCTTTAATTTCAGGAAAACATTGGTCGTCCAGGCTCTACATATCCATTTATTTAGCAATAATGCTCGATTTGCAATACGTTACAAGGATGGGATCGTATCTGTATTAAAAACATTTAACAAGGTAAAAACTTGATAGTAACTACCTGGCTGGACTGTGCTGAGGTAGCGCACTTACCTTTGAGCCGTCTTGTCTGGAGTTTGATTCCTATCGACTATAAACTGCAGTATTGGTGTTTCACAGACCGTCCCTTTGTTGGATATTAAGCTGGCTGATCCTTCTGCTGGCATTAACAGGTCGACGTTAAATATCCCACGGCGTCACTCGTAAAGAGTAGGTGAGGTATCACCAGTACCCTGAACAAATTAGAATTTCCTGCCACTTTCAGTCGAACTTCATGCCTGACAGGCGGCCAGGTGATATCTCCACCTGACCCCATGATGTGCGATCTATTGCCGAGGTGCTCAATGGTAAGTTTTTGGGGTGCGTTCTGATTTTTTTAAAGACTACCCAAATTCGAAATGGTTTTCAGTACGAAAGGATTTCTCTATCAAAAGAGCAACTGTGGATGATCAATTAGTGATTTTTATCTCGCTTCATCAATGGTTACCTCTGCCACCAAAGGTGGATGGACGTTATGTTTTCACCCCTGTCTGTCTGTTTGTCCGTTTGTGAACAAGATATCTCAAAAAGTTGTGGAGGAATTCGGACGAAATTTGGCAGAGATGTGGCGTATGTCAAAAGGTAGAAATGATGAGATTTTGTGAAGATCCGGATCCGGCTACTATAATTTTTTAAAGTGATTCTTCCCCATTGGGAGATAGGGCCAAAAACTATACATAGCAGGATATCTCAAAAAGTTGTGGACGGATTTGGGCGAAACTTGATGGAACAGTTGGGTGTCTGACAAGGACGATTCGATTCGATTTTGGTGAAGATCTGAATATGGATTCGGATATGAGAATTATTTAATTTTTAAAGTGATTCTTCACCATTGGGAGATAGGGCCAAAAACTATATATAGCATGATATCTCAAAAAGTTTTCGATGGATTTGGACAATACTGGTTTGACAGGTTGTGTGTGTGAGACAAGGAAGAATCGATTCAATTTTGGTGAAGATCCAGATCCGGATCCAGCCAGTGGAATTTTTTAAATGATTCTTCACCATTGGGACATCGGGCCAAAACTATTATATAGCAGGATATCTCAAAAAGTTATGGATGGATTTGGACGAAACTTGTTGGACAGCTTGTGTGTGTGACAAGGAAGAATCGATTCAATTTTGGTGAAGATCCAGATCCGGATCCAGCCAGTGGAATTTTTAAAATGATTCTTCACCATTGGGAGATAGGGCCAAAACTATTATATAGCAGGATATCTCAAAAAGTTATGGATGGATTTGGACGAAACTTGTTGGACAGCTTGTGTGTGTGACAAGGAAGAATCGATTCAATTTTGGTGAACATCCAGATCCGGATCCGGCTAGTAGAATATTTTAAGTGATTCTTAACCATTTTGTGATATGGCCAAAAACGAGGGGTAGTTCAGGGTATGAAAGACTGGACCTCTGGTGGGTGATTCGTGTGATTGATTTTGATTAAATGTGATTCTGTATTGTGATTTTCTGGTCTACTCTGAGATACAAAGCGTAAACTGTTCACCAGGTGGAGGTATGCTCTCTACTGAGTGCTGTTCTAGTTTAATCCTGCAATGGTGTCAGGGAAAAAAAAATTATATGGGGTCAAAGCGACAGCTTTTCTGGCTAACCCCCACTCTAGCGGGGAAAATGGCCTTAAAACGATCATTCATTCATTCATTCATTCATTCAAAGCGACAGATCCTTGCAATTTATTTGGACCAAGACTGACTGATTTTAACTTTTTGTTAAGAAATCGATTATTATTAAAGGACAATGATCTGGTTCCTGTATTGCGATGGGTTACTGGAAACGTTCTTTGAGTTACTGGGAGAAAAAAAAAAAAAAAAAACCTTTTCAAACCAAACTCAGTGGTTAGAGTGTGGATGATCTGAGATTCTGAGTCTCTGAGATTGGGTGTTCGGCTGTTCAAACCCCGGCCGAGTCTTACATGCCAAAGCCTTTTTTAAATGGTACATGCTGCTTCCTCACTTCATGCTTAGCAAAAGGAATCTCCCTCATAATTTATCACCTGCCTACACATCCGCTTTGCTGGGAAGATTGCTTTCAGTTGGTACAGCATTTTATTATCACTTGTGGGCCCGTTCGTCCATTGGACCAAATTTCCACTGGTCTTCATGGCTTCGTAGCATACCCGCAGCGAGGCAAGCAGGCAAGAGCACCTCCCTCGGTCTGCACGATCTTTCCACGTTCCACCAAAGCTCCAAACTCACTCCACCAGCGGACACGGCACGAAGTGCAGCCGTTCTCTAGCACGACCAAGAGAAAGAGCGAGCGAAGCGACCGTCCCTCATGCGAAGTCAGGACCAGGACAAGAGCAAAAGGCAAACACAGCCATTCTCTTCTAAAGCCAGCATAAAAGAGAAAATGCGACTGCCTCCAACGAACGCCAGGACCAGAAGCGAGAGAAAATGTTGTCTCCTCTTGCTTTTTCTCGGAGCGTCCCGATGACGTCATCCTATTGACCAATCGCCCAGCGCCGTCGAATCCGCTCAACCAATCGTCCTTCGGGGCGTGGCCTCACGGCCATCCTTGACACCCATTGACGAAGCTCAGGTGTGGCCTGTCAATTCCGGTCCTCCAAGGCATAGCCTATCCATCCTTTGGGGATGTTCAGCTGGGTGTCAGGGTTCCTTTGCCGATCGGGTCCTGGCAGCATGGTGGCTAATGGAGCCCATTGCCTGGTCAGCTGAGTTTTATAAAAAACAAAGGGAAAAATCACAGGGGGCCAATTACACACTGGGGTTTATTAATCTTACGCCCTAGAACTAGTTGACACAAAAGCCACGCCCCTTACGGCGACATGCAAATGGTCTTACCTGCACAGTCGACCTACTTAATACAGGGATTCTGCCTCTTCGCAGCTTATGGTCCATTCTAAGCTATACATTCCTAACTTTCCTGAGGTATTTCTTCACCTACCCCCACAAACGTAACAATATGTACAGTATTGGGAAGTTATGGTAAATTGGAAAAGGGATAAGAGAAATCTGGCAGCAAAGATTTGGTTGATGAAAGAAAAGGGGAGGGTTTAAAAAAAACAAAAAAACCACCGTTTAGAGGCCATTTTTCCCCGCAAAGCGGGGGTTGGCCTTTTCGGGGACCGTGGTAGTTGTTGTTTTTTTGGTCCCCTTTTTGAAGCAATGTTTTACGGCCGGATGCCCTTCCTGACGCCAACCCTTTTTTCCGCCTTCAACGACAAACAGGGAATTACCAGTGAACTGGTACTCAATTAGCCGACCTCGGAAGGATGACAGGCTGAGTCAACCCCCCTGGCATTAATTCGGCGATCGACCGAGATTCGAACCCAGGATCCTAGGATCCTAAGCTGGCACCCTAGCCGCTAGCCCAACACCAGGGATCAACCAGGGTTTAAAAAAAACAAAAGAACAAACTTATTCTGTTTTGTGTACATAATATGTAGATCCCTCAAGTTGATCATGACTATCTATTCTTCCTATTTGGGAAGGACATGTTATAACGCATAAATGTCTAATTTCATTTAGCGAACTGTACCTATTCAAATCGCATACCACCGACCGATAATGCAGGGATGCCAGTTACTTTAATAACAATTCTACAAGCTTTGACTTTATAATTGATTGATCTATCTACCTCCCACACCACTGTACAGAGTATTCTATAATCCTCGTCTCTTGCAGCTAGAGTGGAGAGCTGGTTGGATGTAGATTGATGGTTCTTGCTTGAACAAAAGATGGAACAGAATGATTTGGGGGATAATTAATGGAAGGGATAATTAGTAAGGGAGATGCTCTAATTGTGCACACAGTTGACGTGTGGGTTTTAAAATGTTTCCGTTGTTATTGCAGGCTGGTGTTTGGGACTCTTTATCCAGCATATTCCTCTTACAAAGCCGTCAAAACCAAGAATGTTCGTGAGTATGTGAGTACACTCGTGTGCGTCTGCTTTTGGTTGTCCGTGTGAACAGATTTGATAGTGTACCTAAATTCTCAAAGTTGGCTTCCATGTTATGAATTTTTTTTTTTTTTTCGTATCGAGGCTCATGTAAGAGCTAACATTAATCATAAAAAGACAAACTGACACATAAAACATAAGACAAAGGGAGTGGGAGACGAGATGGGGAGAGAGAGGGAAGCGCACAAGTACAACAGTAGAGAACAAGGACATCGGGAGATCTGTTGGAGGGAGGAGGCACGGGAAGGGGGGAGGGGAGGTGGGAAAGGTATAAAACACATGGACACTGTAAGGACTTCCTGGAAAGAAGTCGGAATTTCAAAAAAGTGGATCTAGGGTGAATTAACGGGGGTAGAAAAGATCAAGGTTTTGGATGGGGGAAGATAAGAGATGGTGGTGAACAGCTGTTTTAAAGACCTGAAGGGAGGAGTGGGATTGAAGGGAGTGGGGGAGTTTGTTCCAGAGGTGGGAGAAAAGAGGAGTGAAGGTGTGCAGAGAGTCTTGATTTTGGCAGTTTAACCATAAGAGGGTTGCTGGCAGATCTTGTGTGACCTGTAGGAATATTTGGGGGACAGAGCACAGACAAAGCTGGGGGAGCTAGGCCGGAGAGGAGTCGGTAGAAGACAGAAAGACCACCAAGTGAGTGAAAACAAGCTTACCTGCCTGTGGTGAGTGAGTGAAAGTCCCTCAGATTCAGCTTCATCGCGGGAGATTCCATAAGTAGGGGAAAAGCGATAAAATGATCGACGTCATCTGATGGGCTTGTTTTTCTTTTGTCCCCTTGTAATCTTGTGTTTAACATTTAATACATGCATAATGCACATGTATGTCATTTGAGATATTCCAACATGGAGAAAGCCATTGAGATCCATCCAGAATAGGTAGCGGGAAGCGGGAGGAGTGATCTGCGGGCCCCGGTGTGTGTTCAGATAGAGATAGAAATGGCCGACGCACTTTGAGTTTCAAGATACAAGGTTTACAATATGCAGATTAGTTTGGGTGAGAATAAACCAAGCTTGGAATTTAGAAATCTTGGCTAACAATGATGAGCAATACTTGAAGGTAACATCCTTATAAAAAAAAAATAACCACCTTTAGAGGCCATTTTTCCCTGCAAAGCGGAGGTTGGCCTTTTTCTGGAACCGTGGTTGTTGTTGTTTTTCGGTCCTCTTTTTGAAGCAATGTTTTACGGCCGGATGCCCTTCCTGACGCCAACCCTTTTTGCCGCCTTTAACGACAAACAGGGAATTACCAGTGAACTGGTACTCAATTAGCCGACCTCGGAAGGATGACAGGCTGAGTCAACATCCTGAAGGTAACATCCTTAATGTATTGAAAGTTGGCATTCCTTGAACTGGTGGAAGGACCAGGTGTCATTGTCCATCCATCAACAGTACGAAGGTCACTTTTGAAATCTTGACTTGAAGGATATGTTGCACTGAAGAAAACCTCTTTAAAAAGGGGAACAAGACTAAATGGCTAAAATATTCACAAGAACAGAAAATTGACTATGGAACAATAGTCGAAGGTGCTTTGGACCGACGAGTCAGTTTGTTTTTGGATCCAATTGAAGACCGTATGCGAGCCGACCAAAAACCGAAACTTACAGCGAACGTTGCTTGAAGCCAACAATTAAGCATGGGGGAGGTTCAGTTGAAGTTTAGGGGTGTGCATCCTCAAGTGCTGGTGTAAAATTGATGGTATATTCACTGAAGCAAGGTACCATGCAAACAAATGTTCATCCATCATACACAGTGGTGCAAGACGTATTGGTCCAAACTTCCTCAGACTTGTAGTACGAGTGGGGGAGTTGATCTTTCCGTGAGGATGGGCTCTTTTCTAGTACGGTACCATATGTTTACGGTACCATATGTTTACGGTACCATATGTTTCGGCCTATTTGTCGAGTTGGATAATTTCCCCATTTTTCTTTCCTCCATTCATAGACACGTTGATTTGGATTATACGACGCCGCGAGATCACCTATGGTAGTTAGCAAGACTGTCCGTCAAAACAATAGAGGTGTTGGTTAATGCCTCCCTGACACTTACTGGGCCTCG
Organism: Myxine glutinosa; assembly: GCF_964187855.1. Taxonomy (NCBI): domain Eukaryota; kingdom Metazoa; phylum Chordata; class Myxini; order Myxiniformes; family Myxinidae; genus Myxine; species Myxine glutinosa. Next base: position 10,007,897 of record NC_136272.1, on the reverse strand, counting down.
CTACATATGGTACTTCCAGGATCATCAATATTAATGAGCTATTTTGTGCTTAAAAAAAACAACTACTACTACTTTAAAAAACTACTTTTCAGGTAAATTAGGAATGTAAACAGTTTTTCAACTATTTGTTATCGTGTGGAGGTCCAGTATTTAAAACAAGCTACAGAATAATTTATACAACCATAGATGAGTCGATCATGGGTACATGTCAAGGCCCAGACTTCTGAGGAAAAACAAGAAGAGTATCGACTTGTACGCCAGAAATATGGGTGTATGTACAGTGTGTCCACATTAAAATGAAACACCTTTGAAGCCTTATAAATATTTATTGAATGCTCACAGAGGAATGTGCACACTGCTCAGAGTCGGTATGCTTAAGTTTAATTTGGTAATGGGTACATATCATTCGGGTACATTAGGTACGTTCGAGTACACATTCAACATGTGCACCATTCCTAGCACGGACTATGTCACAAAGGTACTCATTTTCCATCCACACAATTTCTCACATCTGGGAGGTTACAGAGGCCACTGCCGCTGCGACAAGTGCTCTTTCATATGAACAATGTCCTGCACCTTTGTGTAGTACACTTTGAACTTCACATAACCCCACAGAAAAAATAATGGAGCGCAGTAAGATCAGGCGATCTATGTGGCCAGGAAATGGGTCCGTCTCTACCCAGCCAGCGGTCTACATCCAGTCATCATTGAAGGAGCGGACATCATGGGACCAGTGCGGAGGAGCCCCATCCTGCTGGAATATCAAGTTCTGTTGGCCGTCCTCTATTTACGGTGCCACGAACAATTGAAGCATGGCTAAGTACACATGGCCTATCAGACTTTTTTTCTGCAAAGGAAAATGGGCCGACAATTCTGTTTTGCATAAGACCGCATCAAACGTTAACTTTTGACTGTCTCTTTTGACCTCGTGGATTATATGTGGGTTCTCCGCTCCCCAGATGTGGCAATTGTGTTTATTAACATGCCACGTGTGAAATGTTGTTTCTTCAGAGAACATGGCCCTGTTCAGGTACTTAGTCAGGGTTGTTGTCCAGATTGTGGAGGACATGCGTAGCATAATTTCTCCTTTCAATATGATCGATATGATTTCGATATGACTCAGGTGAAGCTTGTATCGCTAGAGCTGCAGTCGTGTGCGCACGATTTTATGCACAGTTGAACATGGAATGTGCAGTTCATTACTAGCACGACGGAATTACTTCCTTAGGCATCTGTGGAAGGCAGCACGTATGTGTGCAACATCCTCCTCCATTGTTCTGGGCTTTCATCCACCATGTTATTTTAGAACACTGCCAGTCTCCTCAAATATTCATTCATTCATATTTATTCCAGTCTCCTCAAATGTCTTCATCCATGCGTACAAGTCTCTCTGGTTCCTTGACAAACGTTGTGCAGCATCCTCGTTGCACCAGGATAGGTGACTTCAATTCGGCCATCCATAGCACTCATTTCGCCTTTTCTTGTGGGGTCATCATAATTCAATCTGAAACACAAAATAAACTTTAAGCTCAACAACTTTTATATATGATGTGGTAACTGTTCAACATTCTCAAATTTATACATAAAAAGGTTATAAGTCTTCAAAGTTGTTTTTTTATTTTTTTATTTTTTTTTGTATACAAGATCGAGGCTCGTGAAAGAGCTAACATTAATCACACAAAAAGACAAACCGACACACAAAACACAAAAAACAAGGGGAGCGGCAGACAAGATGGGGAGAGAGGGGGAAGGACACAAACACAACATTTGAGAGCAGGGACATCGGGAGGACTTGGGGGGAGGTGGGAGAGGAATAAAACATATGAACACTGCAAGGACTCTGGGGTGATTACCGGGGGTAGAAAAGATCAAGGTTTTCGATGGGGGAAGATAAGAGATGGTGGTGAACAGCTGTTTTAAAGACCTGGAGGGAGGAGTGGGATTGAAGGGAGTGGGGGAGTTTGTTCCAGAGGCGGGAGAAAAGGGGAATGAAAGAGTGAAGGTGAGCAGAGAGTCTAGACTTTGGCAGTTTAACCATAAGAGGGTTTCAGGCAGATCTTGTGCGACCTGAAGGAATATTGGGGGGACAGAGCACAGAGAGAGCTGGGGGAGCAAGGCCGGAGAGGCAGACAATGCCTCTGCATTTCAATGCAGACACCCTGTATAGTATTAGTAAGCATTTGTCGCCAAAATTTGGTGGAGATGTTGGGTGTATGACGAGAAAGAATTGATTTAATTTGGTGAAGATCCGAATATGGATTTGGATACAAGAATTATTTAATTATTTAAGTGATCACCATTGAGAGATCTGGTGAAAAGCGATATATAACATATTGTCACGTAACCGTGATTAACACCACAGTTACGGATGGCCGATTTGCGAGACTTTAACTCCCGAGGCGAAAACTCAATGGCGGATTCAAGCTCAACACAAAGTTAAGCGCGCGGAATGGCGCACGGCGAAGCTCCCCCCCCCCGCCGCCTTATCTATTACAATCAAACACCCAGGAAACTGCGTTCAGATATATATATAAAATAATACAAGGATTTATTATGGAAAAGTAAAGCCAGTGAAAAAGCCCGCCGGTAAATCTAATAAATCGAATAAGCCTAAATTGGGATCCCAGACACAACAGATATCAAACACGATACGAGGGAGGTGAATACGAAAATAACACGTCTCGTCGTTCAAAATGTACGCGGATGCGGCTTATCTTGTCTGTCTTTCGTCGCCTTTGTGGCGGCCGCCCAACACCGCTCCTTTCGGCCCGATCGCACACCACGAGGTCCCTCGCTCCAAGTTCCACAAGGCCTCCTCCAAGCACCACGCGTCCGACGCAGGCCAGCGGCTCCACACGAGGCCGATCTCCACAAGGTCCGTGCACCAAAGGTTCGACGTAAGCTGCACAAAGCAAGCGAACTCCACTTGGCTCGACTCTCTTTTGGGAGTGCTGGCAGCCAAGTGCCAACTGCCAACGAACTGCGACCAACGAACCTCGAACTGCTCACGAACTGTTGCGAACTCCCGTGTGCTCTGTGTGCTACCGAACTCTCTCTCTGCGAACTGCCACTGTTCCACGAACTGCCTCAACTCCCAACTGCCCGAAATGGCGTCCGACCGTCGCTAATATTGGTGGCCGATGACGTCACATTGGCGCACTCCTCAGCCAATCACAGCCTCCCAACTCGCCGGCTCGCCCCGGCCACGCCCTCTGCGGCATGCTCCACTCTCGCTCACCGACCCCCGCGGTCCTTGTGTAACACGTGCCAGGCGAGGTTTGTAGGCCTTGGAGGTGTAAACGGTGGCGGTGTTTTTGGCCTGGTGGTGTCCATTTATTACGAAGTCATTGTCAGGGAAAGGAATTATTTAATGTTGCGCTAAGGACCTAACTAATGTTTATGTGGTTTGCAGTGCCATAATGGACAAAGGTTTGACTACTAGGTGAGACTCACAGGGGCGTTACCTTTAACCCCTCACTATTTAACACTCCAATCTCCAGGTAGATCCACAATCATACATCTTACCCCGACAAACGCCTAAACATCAATAACTTATTACATGTAGAGTCCCTGTCACGACAGCCGAATACCTACCTATTCAGATCTACCCAGCTCTAGATGTTGCTCTACCAAATTCATAACACAGCCCCCCCCCCCTGGAACCGTAGCTCCTGCAAGGTTCACCGCAGGGCTACCATTCCAGCCTTAACACTTACTGTCACACACTTAATTAACCTATGAAATAAATCAGGAAGGGCCGTGGGAAGTGAGTCGGACTACCTACCTACACTTCCTTAACATGCTGAACCCCTTAACCATCATGCAAGTATGTACATTGTCTTCGTTGTTCCTGTGGAGGGAGGAAACAAACAACACACAACACTAACTTAACCACAAAACTTAACCATCTTTCCAAAACTCAAAACTCTAACCTTTGTACATACCCCGGTCTACAGACCGCGTCCCCCGGTGGATGCCACAAGACACAACCTTACCTGCGGGGCCATCCCCAATGCATCCCCCTAAATTTCCACGGGCCCTGTCCAGATGTTACAGGTGAGTGACACGGCTCGGTGGATTTCGCCCACATTCATGCAACACAGACCCCTTAACCACTCATTCTCATTCCATAGGTCATCAAGGCATTTCAAAAATCAACAAAGCACTTATTTCAATACACCCCCTGCAGGACCATGGCATTGATGTCATTCACGTGTGTGTGCATTCCTCAACTAGGCAGCGGGGAGGTACCGCACAAAAAGATGGTGGGGGCGCATCAGGCTGTGGTGCCCGCAGTCCCAAAAACAAGTCAACCGACTTACAAGTTCATTGCCCCCCCCCCCCTTTACCTCTTGGCCCCGTGACGGCCCAACAGCCCCTTTCCGCCGTTACCTCGCCGGTGAGGGTCTCCACACACACCAGGCTCCTTTGCCTCCTGCTTCCGCGCAGCAACACGGGTCACCGGGGGACTTCCTCACCCCGCGGCGCCCAACCAGACCCTCCACCGACGAGCTCCAATTTCCAGTTACCACCGGCTGCCAGGGGTAATTGCCGCAGAGGGGGGGCCCGCAGGCATCGCTCCTCAGAGCTTGCTCTGTACCTGCGGACACACACACCTTCCCCACCCACAAGACCCCAAAACACACTTCCTCCCCCGCTGCCATTCAATTCTCCACACAACTCAGCACAATTCAGTACAATTCCATAGATGGTGTAAAAGGTGTTACAAGGCTTGCCATGGCCTGCCACATGTGAAATCCCCCAGTTCACATTTAAACCATCACACATTTCCAAAAGCACATTTCCAAAAGCACAAGTATCGCCCCTCATTATCTCCAATAACCATCACTCACTCTCCAGGTTCCACTCTCACGACCACATCAAAACACCTAACCACAATACAAAAACATACGCCACCCACAAGACACTGTGGCTCCCATTCCATCCCCTCACCGGCCATGTCATCACTCTCACCCGCCTCCCAACTCCAAATTACATGTCCCCAATTTCCCAAAGCAAATCCTGAAGCCTGGGACAGTCCTCCTCAAAACACTCACCTCAAGTGCAGGTAGTTGCAGGTTGGTCAGGTTCAAGAGTGTCATCCACCACACCTAATTTCCCCCTCACCCTTCCAATCCACTCCGGAGCCTCCCGACCCATGTAGGAGCTCAATCTATCCCCGTGAACTATCTGTGGAAGGGTATGCGGGCCCATCTGAATTTTGAACACCACATCAGTCACCTGCCGAAGCACCACCCCAGGGCCCTTCCAAGGTGAAGTGAGTTTTGGGCACACCCCCTTCCTTCTCCGGGGCCAGTAGAGCCAAACAAGGTCTCCGGGAAGGAAACGAGGTGTGTGAGCCCGAGCGTCATACCGCGTTTTCATCTGCGAAGAAGCCACCCCAATTTGCTTCCTCGCAAACTCATGAGCCTTTTCCATGCTCGCTTTCAAATTGGTTGCATAGCTCTCCACAGTTGGCTCACCCGGTTCCCCTTGTGACGGTCCCATCAACAAATCTGTGGGGACTCGCATCTCCCTACCGAACATCAACAAGGCGGGGGTGCACCGAGTGGTCGCATGCTGGGCGGTCCGGTATGCCATCAATATAAAGGGAAGGTGCTCGTCCCAATCCTGTTGGTTTTCAGATGTAAAGAGGGCCAATTGTGTCAACAGTGTCCGGTTGAACCTCTCTACCATCCCATCCGATTGAGGCCTAAGGGGAGTCGTCCGGGTCTTATGAATTTGGAGGAGCTCGCACACCGACCGCAGGAGGGCAGATTCAAAGTTCTGGCCCTGGTCAGTGTGTAGCTCCCTTGGGACGCCAAATCGGGAGAAGAATCCCTCAACTAGAACTTGAGCTACCAGCCGGGCTTCCTGGTTGGGCAATGGGTAGGCCTCTGGCCACTTGGTGAAGTAATCCATTGCCACCATAATGTACCGATTCCCTCGGCGGGTGGCTGGCAGGGGCCCCACCACATCTACTGCCACCCGCTCGAGCGGTGCCCCGACATTGTACACCTGGAGCGGGGCCTTGTGCGCACGTGGGGGTCCCTTCTTACCGCGGCAGAGGTCGCAGGATCTCACCCAGTAGAACCTCTGCCGTAATTTGGACAAAGTCTTGGCCACGCCCAAATGTCCCATTGTCCTAGTCCCATGCACGTGCCCCATAACCACTTCCTTCAATTTGTTGGGTACAATTATCAACCAGGAAGCTACATCACCCATTGGTGTCACCCACTTTCTGAACAAATAGCCCTCTTTCAACCCCAACATCTGCCACTGTGCCCAATAGGCCTTTACCTGGGCTCCGTGTGGAGCAATCTCCTCCCAAGAGGGTCTTTTGTTCTCCTCTAGCCAATGAAAAAGGGGCCCCAAAACAGGATCCTCCCTTTGACTCTCTTGCCAATTCACATCGCCCAATTCCTGTGGGGGTTGTGGCAAAGTTCGCCTGGTCACTTTTGCTGCATATAGGCATGCATCAATTTGGCCCTGCCCAATTGGATCCTTGGCTTCTTGTCTATCACAAAATTTACACTGTGCCTCCCAACAGGGGCGCCGAGAGAGAGCGTCTGCATTGGCATGTGCTTTGCCAGGCTGATGTTGCACAGTGAAATTATACTGCTGCAGCCTCTCAAGCCACCTTGCAATTTGTCCCTCCGGCTCTTTGAACCGAAGGAGCCATTGCAAGGAGGCATGATCCACTCGGATCACAAACTCCCTCCCATAAAGGTAAGGGTGAAAGTGTCCAACTGCAGACAGCAAGGCCAATAGTTCTTTGCGGGTAACGCAATAATTTCGTTCGGGCCTCGAAAGTGCCCGACTGTAATACGCAATAGCCCTCTCGACTCCCTGTTGCATTTGTGACAACACAGCTCCCAATCCCTCCTGGCTCGCATCTGTGTCCAGGATGTAATTGCCATCATCCGTCGGGTATGCCAAAACTGGGGCCTCCACCAGACGTTGTTTTAAGTGACTGAATGCCTCGATGCAGCTCTCTGACCATACAAATTTGGCTCCTTTCTCTGTCAATTTGTGCAAAGGTCTTGCAATTTCCGCGAAATTTGCCACAAATCTCCTGTAGTATGAGCAGAGGCCCAAAAATCCTCGGACCTCCCTTACATTTTTAGGGGCGGGCCACTCTTTTACAGATTTTACCTTTCCAGGGTCAGTGGCCACGCCGCTCTCACTGATCACGTGACCCAGGTAAGTCACTTCCCTCCTGAAAATTTCACACTTGCTCGGATTTAATTTCAACCCGGCACCCCTTAATCTCCCAAATACGTCTGACAAATTTTCGACAGCCTGTTCAAATGTGGGAGCGTGGACCAATACATCATCCAAATAGACGAGGCAAGTCTGCCACGGTAAGCCAATTAAAACACGTTCCATCAGACGCTCAAACGTGGCAGGGGCATTGCACAATCCAAAGGGCATGACGACAAACTGCCAGAGACCCTTTCCTGTGGTGAACGCCGTTTTCTCCCTCGCCTCTTTATCCATTTCCACCTGCCAATAACCACTCTTTAAATCCAACGTGGAGAACCATGTTGAGCCTGAAACGGCATCGAGGGTGTCATCGATCCTTGGCAGGGGATACGAGTCCTTGAGTGTCACATGATTGAGCTGGCGGTAGTCCACACAGAACCGAGTGGTCCCGTCCTTCTTCTTCACCAGCACAATGGGTGACACCCAAGGACTCACCAAGGGCTCGATAAATCCGGCTCTTTCCATTTTGCTCACCTGTTCCTCTGCCTCCTCTTTCTTAGCGAAAGGGAGCCGCCTCGGCGGTTGGCGAACAGACCGAGCCGAGCCAGTACTAATTTTGTGCCTGACGAGACTCATGCGTCCAACATCCTCGGGGGAGAGAGAAAAAACACCCAAGTTCTTACCAACCAAATTGTGCAACGTCTCTACCTGCTCCGATGTTAGGCCCTCTTCAGAGCGTGTCATCATGTCCCGCACTCCCTCTGACCAATCACATTTCCCCAAATTTTGCCCTTCTTCCGGCTGTACTGGCAAGCATGTGGATCCACCTCCTCCGGTGACCTCTACTACACTACTGCATTTGGCTACGATGGCTCCGCCCCTTATAGTGCGGGGGCTGTCGGACAAGTTGAGCAGCCTGACTGCCAGCATAGGCCCACGGGTGTCTACGAGGGTGCGACCCACCATTAATTCCTCCGTCCCCTGCGAGGACCACGACTCCACTAGCCCCAGCTGGCCAATGGGTTGAGCACCTGCTGCTAACTCTGCCATCACGACTCTCTCGGACCTGGGAGGCACGGTCACAGTGCGCGGCACCTCCAGCCACGTCCCCTGCACCTCCTCGTCATCCCCCAGTCCCATTAACTGCAGCCTCTCGGTGCCCAACCACATATGACCACGCCCAAGGTCTAATTGGCAGTCATGTTCCACCAGGAAACTCAGTCCCAACAGACACTGATCGCACACCCCCGCCACCCACACAACCACGCTGACCTCCAGGCCACCCAACTCCATCCTCACCACTCCGCGTCCCAATATTGGTGCCGTTGCCCCCGTAGCCAGTTGAAGGCTGTGTCCTTCTACCCTATCAATTTTGTCCCAGCCTCCAACACTCTGGTCTAGCACACCCGGATTGATAATGGTGTCACTGGCTCCAGTGTCCACCACAGCCTCACAAAATTCTCCCTCAATTTTGCATCTAACCCTTAGATTACCTGTGCCAATTTGTCCGCAATTCACTACCTCCACCAAAGGAGGGCGCTTCTCCACACACTTGCCAGCCGAGCATGGCCCCGTATGCTCGGCTCGTTCTAGTTTCCCGCACACTCTACCGCTATTGGCCCAGGCGGAGGTGGTGGTCCTCTGTCTGGCACCTGTGGACCTACTGGGGGCCCCCTCCTTTCTGGACTGCGAAGCCTGTCAGGAGGTGGGGGCCCATATGGTTGCCGACAATTCCTCTGACTGTGCCCTCTTCTCCCACATCTAAAACAAGTCCCCAAGAACGGACCCCTCTGGTAGCCAGGCGGAGCCCCCCTTTCTCCCGGCCCAGCCCGATAAAAATCAGGCCGTCCTGATGGCCAACCTGGACCACCCTGTCGTGACTCGCTCCCTGCAATTTGTCCCCCCATCAAATTTGTCAGCTGGCGGCTGATTCCCCTTAACATTCGCCCAATGTCATCCTCTGGTTTTTCCCGATCCCGCACCTCGGCCTGCCGTACCGTCACAGGTGCCCTCTCCGATGCGCGGTTCGACCTTCTCAAAAAGGTCAGTCTCGCCGCGCATTCCGCTGCCCGGTGCACCGTGGGGCGTGGGTGGGTCCTGTAACTCCACCAACGTCCGGACCTCAGGATCAGGGAGAGCCGCCATAAATTTTTCTATCGCCAGCTTGTCCCACGCCTGTGCTGGTAGGTCCCTGTATGCTATCCTCACAGATTGGTATATATCCTGGGCCAGCTCCTGCAACGTCTCATTAGGCTTTTGCCTGCGATGCAGCAGCTGTGCCCTGACCAGGTCGCACCTTGCGCCTGTCCCGTACCTGTTATTCAAGGCCTCACAAATGGCCTTGCTGGTCAATATTCCCTCTGGGACTACGTTTAACACGTCGGCGGCTGACCCCCGCAGTGTCGCCACCAGATTCCCCATGCGCTCCCGCTCTCCCCAACCATTGAGCTGAGACACGCACTCAAATTGTGTCAGGAAAGCCTCGAGGCTCCCTGATCCGTCAAAATGTACGAGGGGGATTGTTTTTCCAGAGACTCTATTCCCCGATTCCTCTCTGTCCAAATCCAGTCCGGGGCCAAAACACCCCCCCAACTGGGTATTCCGTTTCGGAGCCTCTGGTGTCCAAATGTGGCTCGTGGTGAGGGTCTCCTGGGTCACCTTAATCTGGTCCTGAAGATGTTTAACCGACTTACTCACCTCTTCCTTCAGGCTCTCTTGAACCCGACCAACCTCCTTCTTGATGGTATTGTCCCAGATCTCCAGTCGCTCCTGCATAAAATCACTCACCCTTTCATTATCCATTAGTGGCCCCCACAGGCCTTTCTCAATTAACCCTTGCTCCTGCTCTTTTATGCGGGTTTCCAACCCCCTCACCTCCTCGGCCAATTTGCCCCCCTGTCGGTTGAGCAGTCCCCATTCCTCACTCTGCTGTAGCATTCTGGCATCCACCCGGCCCCGATAGCCTTCCAGGTCCCCATTTGCTTTATCAATTCGAGCATTTGTGGCACCAATCTGACCCTCCAACTTTTCCCCCATTTGGACAGCCTGCGTCACGCCCTCCTCTATTTTTGACATTAATTCTTCCCGTTTCAATTCAATTTCCACCCCTATGGCTTTTTCCATCTCCCCCATTTGAGTTTCTACTTTACCCTCAAATTTCCCCAGTCTGTCCGTAATTTGGTTTTGCACTCTCCCTTCTATGCCATCAATTCGTTCCCCCAGCTGCTGTGCCATTTCCCCAATTTTTCCTTCCAATTGTTCATTCCTTTCCTTTATTTCATTCCTCCATTCCTTCCCCTGCGACTCCATTTTATTTTCCATCCCTTCAATTTGTTCCTCCAATCGATCACTCATTATTCCCTTCATTCCTTCCCTACATTCCTTCCCCTGGGACTCCATTTTTCTTTCCATTCCTTCAATTTTGTCATTCAATTCCCGACTGGCTCGCTCACTCTGTGCGTTCATGTCTCCCATCTCTTTTTTTATGTTATTTTCCATCCCTTCCATTTTTCGAAGCAATTGACCCAACATCTGGTCGGTTGTCGGGGCCGTTCCTACTGCTCCCGACTCCCCGGTGGGGGAGGGGGATAAGTTGGTGCTCGGGACGAGGGAGGTTCCAAGGCTCACCTCTGCATCTAATTCCCCTATTTCCGGCTCACTCCCGACGCTGACGGAGGCCTCGCTGCGTACTTCCATCTCATCAATTTCCGACATCCGCTTTCCGGAAGATTGTTTCCCGCGCGCGTATTTATTTTAATAATTCCTGAAACAATTTAAATTTGACGAAGACGCGATATCGCGCTCCGTTTGCCCGATTGATTATTAAATTTCTCCGCCTCGACTATAAAAATCTTGCGTTCGAACGTCGGGCGCAATGTACGCCCGACCGTGTCGATGTCTCGCCGCGGACAAAAAAAAATTTGTCCGACGGGTTCAAATCCCACTCCTGACACCACTTGTCACGTAACCGTGATTAACACCACAGTTACGGATGGCCGATTTGCGAGACTTTAACTCCCGAGGCGAAAACTCAATGGCGGATTCAAGCTCAACACAAAGTTAAGCGCGCGGAATGGCGCACGGCGAAGCTCCCCCCCCCCGCCGCCTTATCTATTACAATCAAACACCCAGGAAACTGCGTTCAGATATATATATAAAATAATACAAGGATTTATTATGGAAAAGTAAAGCCAGTGAAAAAGCCCGCCGGTAAATCTAATAAATCGAATAAGCCTAAATTGGGATCCCAGACACAACAGATATCAAACACGATACGAGGGAGGTGAATACGAAAATAACACGTCTCGTCGTTCAAAATGTACGCGGATGCGGCTTATCTTGTCTGTCTTTCGTCGCCTTTGTGGCGGCCGCCCAACACCGCTCCTTTCGGCCCGATCGCACACCACGAGGTCCCTCGCTCCAAGTTCCACAAGGCCTCCTCCAAGCACCACGCGTCCGACGCAGGCCAGCGGCTCCACACGAGGCCGATCTCCACAAGGTCCGTGCACCAAAGGTTCGACGTAAGCTGCACAAAGCAAGCGAACTCCACTTGGCTCGACTCTCTTTTGGGAGTGCTGGCAGCCAAGTGCCAACTGCCAACGAACTGCGACCAACGAACCTCGAACTGCTCACGAACTGTTGCGAACTCCCGTGTGCTCTGTGTGCTACCGAACTCTCTCTCTGCGAACTGCCACTGTTCCACGAACTGCCTCAACTCCCAACTGCCCGAAATGGCGTCCGACCTTCGCTAATATTGGTGGCCGATGACGTCACATTGGCGCACTCCTCAGCCAATCACAGCCTCCCAACTCGCCGGCTCGCCCCGGCCACGCCCTCTGCGGCATGCTCCACTCTCGCTCACCGACCCCCGCGGTCCTTGTGTAACACGTGCCAGGCGAGGTTTGTAGGCCTTGGAGGTGTAAACGGTGGCGGTGTTTTTGGCCTGGTGGTGTCCATTTATTACGAAGTCATTGTCAGGGAAAGGAATTATTTAATGTTGCGCTAAGGACCTAACTAATGTTTATGTGGTTTGCAGTGCCATAATGGACAAAGGTTTGACTACTAGGTGAGACTCACAGGGGCGTTACCTTTAACCCCTCACTATTTAACACTCAAATCTCCAGGTAGATCCACAATCATACATCTTACCCCGACAAACGCCTAAACATCAATAACTTATTACATGTAGAGTCCCTGTCACGACAGCCGAATACCTACCTATTCAGATCTACCTAGCTCTAGATGTTGCTCTACCAAATTCATAACAATATTTTAAAAAGTTATGGACGAGTTGTGACTAAACTTGGTGGACGAGTTGGTTCGGTGACGAACAAGCTGATTCGATTTTGGTTCAGGTCCGCATCCAGATCCTGCCTATCAGTGGGATACAAAATATAAACTGTTCAGCCTGGCGGAGGTATGCGCTCTACAGTGTGCCGTTCTAGTTTACGATGTTCTTCATAACAGGGAAGCCAACTTGCTGGTCATGACTTGCTTGCAAAACCAGTTCCAAATCTATACACACCTATGAAATGCTTCCTTCATTTATTTTTGTTGGTTTAAGTTCAGGTGGAATATTTTGATGTTTTTTATTTATTTATTTATTATTTTTAATTGTATTGGGGTGTGGGTGTATCTCTGACCTTTGATCAGGTGAAATGGATGATGTATTGGATCGTCTTTGCAATATTTACTGCAGTGGAAACATTTACGGATCTGCTCCTGGCATGGTAAGGTGGGGCAGGAAATGTGCATATTGTACCTTTTGATACCTGCCCTTTCAGGGAATGTACTAATGTTTTTTGCACAATGTGTTGAAATGCTTTGTTTGCTTTCACAACACAAAACCATTTTTACATTATATCAAATTGTAGTCAGCATGGCAGGCTTGTGGTAGATTGGAAGGTATTTTTTTCAGATTTTCTGTGCAGTTGAGTGTTGAGTTTTAGGCTGGATATGTGCAGGTATCGTGGACATAACAATGGTAGAGATTAGCTGGTTTGACAATGAAAAAGGTGGAATACAGCAAAGCCACGTGGCAACTGGTGGCGGCTTGGATAATGTGGACAGTTAAAAGAAAAATAAAAGAAGATGTTTGGTTGATTAATTTCACTTGATGCTATTGGTGCACTGCTACATGGCTCCTCCAGAGCTTGGCAGGCAATGCAGACGTAGGTGGCAATGACGTCATGACGTTCGCTCATTCAGTTGGAGCACCAAATTACAGATACTAATTAGTTACTCCCAACCGCATCCAGGTAGACTCCGTATAGTGAGTGGAGACCAGAGATAATGTTACCGTGTGGCAGGCGGTGCTTATCGCTTCCAGTAAGGTGCAGCAGCTGTATGGGACACCTTACTGGCGGTTCCCCACTGATGGTATGAAGTCGCATAATGACTGATATATATATATATACAGTCACCTGAGAAAGTAAGTACACCCCATGAAATGTTTTTTAAAATCTTTTTAACATATGTGGACATATCAATATTTGATCTTCATTTAAACAGTATCTATAGATAAAGGTGATTTAATTCAACAAAAAACAATGAAAAATTGACTTTGCAATAATTTATTCAACAAAAAATTAACAGAGATGCCATTTCCTTCTGTGGAAAAAGTAAGTACACCCTTGGCTCTAATAGGTGGTATTGCCCCCTTTGGCAGAAACAACCTCAAGTAGGCGTTTCTTATGACTGTCGACCAGTCTCTGACATCGACTGGGAGAAATTTTTGCCCACTCCTCCATGCAGAATTCTTTCAGCTGTGCGATGTTTGAGGGGTTTCTTGCATGCACCGCTCATTTCAAATCCCCCCAAAACATCTCGATGGGATTTAGATCCGGGCTTTGACTTGGCCATTCCAGAACCCTCCATTTCTTTCTTTTCAGCCATTCCTTGGTGGATTTACTGGTATGTTTAGGGTCATTGTCATGTTGCAAGGTCCACCTTCGGTTGAGCTTCAACTTTCCGACAGATGGCCTCACATTATCCTCAAGCACCCTCTGGTACAATGAAGAATTCATAGTGGACTCTATGATGGTGAGCTGCCCGGGCCCTGATGCAGCAAACCTGCCCCAAACCATAATATTTCCACTACCATGCTTTACAGTTGGTATCAGGTTCTTGTGGTCTAATGCTGTCTTTGGTTTTCGCCAAACATGTCTTCTGGTACTGTGGCCAAATAGCTCTACCTTTGACTCATCTGTCCAGAGCACATTGTTCCAGAAGTGCTGGAGTTTGTCTCGGTGTTCATTGGCAAACTTTAGTCTTGCCCTGATGTTCTTTCTGGACAGCAAAGGTTTCCTCTGAGCACACCTCCCATGTAGATCAAATTTGTGCAGCCTCTTTCTAATGGTAGACTCGTGCACTTTGACTTCAACAGTGGCAAGAGCTACCTGTAGGTCCCGTGATGACATTCTGGGGTTCTTAGAGATTTCTTTCAGCATCTTGCGGTCTGCTCTCGGGCTGAACTTGCTGGGGCGTCCTGGCCTGAACAAGTTGGCAGTTGTCTGGAATCTTCTCCACTTGTAGATGATCTTCCGGACAGTCGAATGATCGATTTCAAATTGTTTGGAGATATTTAAAAATCCCTTCCCAGACTCATAGGCATCTATAACCTTCTTTCTGAAGGCCTCAGAGAGCTCTTTTGATCTAGGCATGGTGATGCCACACACTTCAACAACAAAGAGCAAACCAAACTAAATGTCTGAGGTTTAAATAAGATAGGTTCCTCCAAGATCCTCTCTAACGATGTTCTAATCATTTGCACCTGAGCTGGTGCACCTGATTCTAATTTTAGGTATTTGAAGTAGTGATAAATGTAGGGGTGTACTTACTTTTTCCACATGCGAAATTTGCATTTATGTTCATTTAAATTATACAATGGACGATAAAATGTAAATGTTTCACGATATTTGTTTATTATATCACCTTTATGTATCAATATTGTTGAAATGAAGATCAAATAGCTGTATGTTGAAATGTGTTGAAAAAGTCAAAACTTTACGTGGGGTGTACTTACTTTTTCATGTGACTGTATGTATATATATATATATAATTATATATCTATATACAGTGGAACCTTGACTTACGAGTTTAATTCGTTCTGTGACCTATTTTATTGTGGTTTATTTTGTGGTTTATTTTTGTTGTGACCGAGCTCGTAACTCAAATTGCTCGTTTCTCAAATCAAATTTCCCCATTAAAATGCATTGAAATGCTATTAATCCGTTCCAGCCCGCCAAAAACCACACCAATTTTTTAAAAAATATACAGTATATGTATATATAAATATCTCGCGCTTTATATTTCACCTGTATGCAGCATACAAGTTGGCAGGATGGCCTGGACTGGAGGTACGCACACTTGACTCTAAAGTCTAAACTGTCCAGCCTGGGTTTGAATCCCGACCCAGCTATAACCTGTCATGGGTGAATCACAGGCAGGGTGATTCATCAATGTGTGTACCGCTAAACTGGGCGCCCCGTTTGCGTCCCATTAGTTGTTGGATGTTAAGGATCTCACCGTGTTTTCCACAAAGAGAAGGCGAGCTATCGCCGGCACTCTGAACAAGTTGTGGCCTGGCATGGCATGAACATGAAAACATGAACATGAACATGAAATGTTCGACATGAACATGAAATTTTCCAAAATAAACAAAATGCGAAAACAAAAATGCAGCGCTATACGACAGAGATACTGTACGTGCACGGCAAGATAACCACGTGACCGGAACCCACCTGGCGGCAAAACTCAAAATAACCAACATGCGAAAACAAAAATGCAGCGCTATACGACAGAGATACTGTACTTGCACGGCAAGATAACCGCGTGACCGGGTGGCGAAAGCTCGTAACTCAGATCTCGGCTCGCATCTCAAAGCAATAAACCGCCCGAGCGACGGCTCGTATCTCGAAAAACTCGTAAGTTGGGGCACTCGTAAGTCAAGGTTCCACTGTATATATATATATAGATATATATAGATATATATAGATATATATAGATATATATATATAGATATATATATATATATATATATATATATAGATATATATAAAATTGTAGGAGTATTAAGATACCTGTAGGATGCTTTTATAGTGAGGGAAAAGCAAGTTTGAGTTCAAGAAGAATTTAGAAAGGCATATTATCGGGTTTTTTTTTGGTTTTGTTTGTTTTGCCTGGGTTAGGTTATGCCCAGGAACAGGAAAGGGGCAGAGCAGAGCAGATCTAGTCCAGGATTGATATTCAATCAGTTTGTTAAGCCCACAAGGGGAGAGGGGGTGATGAAACTGCATTGGAAACTAAATTGGTGATAGGAATCAGAGTAGTTGGGAGTGGCAGTATGTAAGTAGTGGCGTAATCCAAGGAACAGTTGTAAGACTATTATTATTCATAATTTACATGAATTATTTGGATTGTGTGATTAAGAGTAGGCTTTCTAAATTTGCATATGATACAAAGCTTGGAGGTAAAGCAGATCTCAGGGAGGGGGGTGATCAGATTCAGGAAAGTCGAGATACTTTCATAGATTGGGCAAAAGATTGGTAGATGTAGTTTAACCAGAATAAATGTAAGGTGCTGGAGATGTGTACAAATAATAATGAAAATAGAAATCTCACTACTTAATTACTGTACAAGGGGCAAACTTAGAGCGTGTAACACAGGAGAAGGATCTGGGGGTGGTGCTATATATGGGGGTGGAGAGGTGGGTGTGGGGGGCGAGTGGTGCCAGGTATAGCTACAAGAAAAGCAAATGGTTTTTTAGGTTTTATTTGTCGGGGGATAAATTATAAATCAAGAGGTAATGTTTACACTGTATAGGAATTTAGTGAGGCCTCATTTGGAATAGTGTTCAGTTTTAGTTCCCACATCTAAAGGAGGATGTAGCTACCATAGAGGTGGTTCACCATAGAGGAACTCCATTGATTCGGTGCCGAGCTAGACTAAACTATGAAGAGCGGCTGAAGGAGGCACGACAAAGGAAAGGACCACAGAAAATTTAGGTATGCATTTGACACTTCACTTCTTGATAATTGTAATTACCTTCTTATTCATCTGAAATCTCTTTCTGAAAACCCAATCCTGTCATCCTTGTCCTTAAGAAGCTACACTAGCTCTGCATTCGTCAAATATTTGAACACAACATACTCCTATTAACATTTAATCCCTTGAATGATACGGGATACGGTACCCTCCTACGTCACTGATCTCTCACGTCCCAACTCCTGCAAGAATCCTCCTGTAATTAAATAAATGGCTATAAACACCAATATCTATACGTACGAACAAACACGTACAATGAGCATTTCTGTATGTAGCTCCGATGCTCTTACCGTATCCATTCCATCAATTCAAACTCTTGATAGGTTTGGGTATCAAGTTGAGACTGCGTACTGACGAGCAATCTTTGATATCTTGTAATCCTTCATATTCGATTGTATTGTCATATTT
This sequence comes from Myxine glutinosa, assembly GCF_964187855.1. Taxonomy (NCBI): domain Eukaryota; kingdom Metazoa; phylum Chordata; class Myxini; order Myxiniformes; family Myxinidae; genus Myxine; species Myxine glutinosa. The sequence continues at coordinate 9,990,239 of NC_136272.1, read as the reverse complement.
ATGATTGTTTTGCCATTTTATTTCTGTTTGGTTACACTAAATGTTTATATCTTAATTGTTTGAATTGTTAAATTTCAATCTTTTGATCACATGTACCGGTTTGTGTAATTTCCCATTATTTACATCAACATAGTTTATTCATTAGTTATTGTTTTGTTGTTTGATTGCAAATCATTATTCATATTGTCTCGTTCTGGGGTATTATAGTTAAGTGTAAATAACGTCATTTTATTGTCATTATGTAATTTTAAAACAGTCTTTGTGAATGTAACTTTTGTTGTAAAGCACATTGAGATTTTATTGAAATGTAATGCACTATAAAGGAATTCCACATGCAGCAACTACACCTGGATGCGTACATACCCCCACCCCCCAGCCAGTGCATATATATATATATACATATATATATATATATATATATATATATATATATATATATATATATATATATATATATATATATATATATTGTTGCGGATATGAGGATTGTATTTTTTTATTGTGTGTTTATTAATATTGCTTGATTCTGGACCCTCCTGCCTCCAGTGTTGTGTAAAGGTCAAAGGGCGTCCCATAATTAGTCCATAAAGCATACACGTCAGCCAATCATAGATTTCCCCCTGGTTGATAATTATATCTTTATTATGTGTATTAGGGTAAGGCCTTGTCTCCCATTAAGATGACACTCCATTGCACCAAGTGAAATAGAGTAGATTCCTTTCACTTTCCCCTTTCATCATTGCCAAGCCTCGATTGCCAATTACATCCCCTCCAAAACCACCATTGAACATGTGCTCGGGTCGGGGAAGACGGGCGTGCCCGCCCGTCGTCATCAAGGGCTGAGCCAGAGGGTCGCGCGACCAACCAGGGCCGAGGTGAGCACACCGATGGGCGTGTCTTGAAGGCCGGCGGCTTGATCGCCGGAGGCGTTATAAAGGCGCGCGCGCAAGAAGCAAGGGGTGGTCAGTGGTGAGGAGTGATTGGACCAAGAGAGAGAAAGAGTGGTTGGACCAAGAAAGAGGAGATCCAGAAAGAACATCCAAAGAGAGGACATCCCGGAAAGCACAAAGCCTGCTATTCGTCGCCTTGCTCGCCAAAGTTGGACTGAGCAGTAGTTAACAGCAAGAAGCCTGTTGTAGTCCTGGCAAAGCGCGCGACGTCCACCGCAGCAGCAGCAGACAACAGCAGCAACAACAGCCGCTTGGGGCCTGGACGGCGGTTTTGAGCAGGGCCGCGAAGGAACGGCGGCTGCTAAACGCGCCGATCATGCTGCAGGACCCCCTTGGACCTTCCTCTCCCTCCAGCCATCCACCTCCTGCCTTTCCATCCTTTTGTGTACGTGAGTTTGTTCTGTTTGTTTTGTCCCTGGGGATTTAATTAAGCTTGTATAAGGAATTTGCACTGTGTCTCTAATTCTTCTGTATATTATTTTATTATCTTTCCTTCTTCCTTGGTTATTTTGAGCCTGTATATAGTAGGAATAAATGTAGTAGTATTTTCAACCTTTTTTTCGTCTTCTTCTTCTTCTTCACATCCGTGTCACTTTTGTCTTTTCCATATTGAATATCTGTGGCGCGATCCGGCCAACGTTCGGGAATCGGGTTAGTCGGGGTAACTGTTAGGCCGCGGTGCCATCCGCTCGGCAAACCAACATCCTTATCCGCGGGCCGTAACAATATATATATATATATATATATATGTATGTATGTATGTATATATATGTATGTATGTATGTATATATATGTATGTATATATGTATGTATATATATATGTATGTATGTATATATGTATGTATGTATATATGTATGTATATATGTATGTATATATGTATGTATATATGTATGTATATATGTATGTATATATGTATGTATATATGTATATATGTATATGTATGTATGTATGTATGTATGTATGTATGTATATATGTATGTATATATGTATGTATATATGTATGTATGTATGTATATATGTATGTATATATGTATGTATATATGTATGTATGTGTATATATGTATGTATGTATATATATATATGTGTATGTATGTATATATATATATGTGTATGTATGTATATATATATATGTATATGTATGTATATATGTATGTATATATGTATGTATGTATATATGTATATATGTATATATATATATGTATGTATGTATGTATATATGTATGTATGTATGTATGTATGTATATATATATATATATGTATATATATATGTATTTATATATATATATATATATATTGTTGTGGTTTTGGAACGCACACTTTTGTAAATAATAATCACTTGTAAATATGACGGTAAAGGTTAAAGGTAGCACCCTTACTTAGTCCACAAGCAACATGTAGGCCACCATAGGAACTCAGTTATTTCCTTATTATGTGTTTTAGATAAGGCCGTGTTTCCAATAGTTGAATCTGCGTTGCATCAATCAAATAAGGAGTAGGCCCTTTTGTTCATTTTGCGACCTCTCTTCAAATTCTGTTACGCGCCTTGGTTAGCGTTCACACAGGCGCCGCCATTGACCATGCGGTCGGCTCGAGGAAGAAGGGGGCGGAGCGCCAAAGACAAGGTGTGGCCACGTCAACTAGTCATAAAAGGCATGGCCGGTAAGCCCCCACCAGCCAACCAGGGCTGATGAAATATTACTAACGGGCGTGGCTTGATGAAGGGCGGAGTGATCTTGAAGCGCGATATATAAGCGCGAGCGCAAAGCCCTTTGACGGACTTCTTTCCAAGGACTGCGTGGAGACGGCTGATTTGTAAAGGACTTGTCGGAGGCGCGCCTATTGTGAGGGACTGCTTTTGATACGGAGCGCACATTGGAAAAGGAGGATTCACTCGCTGGCGCTGAATGAGAACCTGAGAGAGAGAGAGAGGGAGCGTTTAGCACGACTGTCCATCTGTTACATACGCTAAAGGACACGAGCCTTCCCCCCCCCCCCCCCCCCCCCCCGCTATATGTAAGGTCCGCTCGTGGGTGAACGATACGCGCGAAGCTGCCTGCCGGGTTTTCGCCCACGGAACTTGAGCCACACCTGGAGCCAGACCTCACCACCGGACCCTCTATCTGGACCTTCCACCCTACCAGCTACAATCCCGTGTGAGTGTGTATGTTTGTCCGGGGTCGTAAGTTAAGACTGTGTAGTTAAGCCTGCCCTGTGTCCTGCTTCTTCTTCTTCTTCTTGTACATTCTTTCCTTTCCTCTTCTTTTTGGCTTGTAATAAATTTACCTTGTTCTTTCTTGGTTTTTCCCTAATCCGATCGCATCCGTCCTTTCTTTCCATTGAGTACCTGTGGCACGATTTCGGAACCGCTAGAATCGGGTGTCGTCATTGTTAATAGCTCGGACCGCGGATTGCTAACCGCTCGGTATTATCCATCATATCCGTGGTTCGAGCGGGAGTTATTCCCTCGTTTCTGGCGGGCGTTAGTACTTAGGTAGCAGCGAACCCATAAGCCTAGCAAACCCTACCTAACGCCGCGCCGGGAAGGACGTTATAGCTTCCCAGGATTCGGGACGGCCAGCTTAAAGGACAAGGGGATTAACCCACCCCCTCCCCCCCTTGATAAGGGGAGCGTCGACCCCCGAGATCCATAACAATATATATATATATATATATATATATATATATATATATATATATATCTGCTCAACAAAGATTTTAATGCTTTGGCTGAGGAAGAGCAAGGGCAAACATTTGATACACGATTGATGTAAGGATGGTTGTTGGATGTGTTTGCTAAAATTGAGAGGATGGTGGTGACCTGTTCTTTTTTTATTAAAAAAATTTTTTTACTCAAATCAAAGTTGCTTCTTCCGTTAAGTTTTGTATTTTCGGCACATGTGCTTGCAGGTTTCCTTTTTATTACGAGATGAAGATAATGTTCGTAGTATGGCTTCTGTCACCGTACACAAAGGGCTCGAGTGTTCTTTACCGGAAGTTTGTCCACCCTACACTCTCGTCTAAAGAGAAGGTGTGTATGGGTATTAATGACTGAAAGCAAAGGTGCGTGCGTGCGTGTGTGCCAACACACATTGGTTCCATCCTATAAATTGTTGTTTGTTTGTTTATTTTTAATTGTTATATTGGATCACGTTCACATCTGCTACCTCATAGGAGATAGACGAGTACATTGTACAAGCACGGGAACGTGGCTACGAGACAGTGATGCAGTTTGGTAGGCGGGGTTTCAACATCGCTGCAACAGCTGCTGCCAGTGCTGCCGCTAAGGTACCTCCTTCACAGCACTACAATAGCTCTGTGTCTGGTAATCTGACCAACCCTATATTTCTCATCGACCGAGTTTTTATTTGTGTAGTTTCTGTACGTTTCCAACCTTTTTAAAAGCTTCCAATTTAGAGTTTTTGGCCATTTCCATTGGCTTCGGAAGTCTCCCAATACATTTTGGGGGAAAATGCCTGGTCATCTTGAAGGACCACAAATCGACCTTCAGATACTTTGGTGAGGGAGGAAGAAGACTGTGTATGGTTGGGTGAAGGATGCGTGTATCCCACGATGAACCCATATATGCGTTGACTGGTTTGTTGTAAGGATACTAGTCCTGATTTGGTGGTTACTGCTTTGTCGGTGTCTGGTAGTTTATTCCACTCGACCACCACTCTATGGCTCTAGAAGTATTTCTTAACATCGAGCCGAGCAGGTTGCTATCTTAGTTTAGGTGAATGACCCCTAAAATAAATTATTGTGCTCTTTCAAAGAGCAACTCTTCAAAAACTTTTCATAACTGAAGGTGGCACAGGAATGTGGAATTTATTGGTTCATCGTTTACTATTCGCTCTTATTTTTTTACCCAAGTCATTCACGAACCGGGTGTCCATGTAGTACCACCTTTAGAGGCCATTTTTTCCCACAGAGCGGGGGTTGGCCTTTTTGGGCACCTTGGTCCCCTTTTTGAAGCAATGTTTTTCGGCCGGATGCCCTTCCTGCCGCCAACCCTGTTGGTCGCCTCTTGCGACGCACAGGGAATTACCAGTGAACTGGTACTCGATTTGTCGACCTCGGAAGGATGACAGGCTGAGTCAACCCACCTGGCATTAATTCAGCGAACGACCTGGATTTGAACCCAGGATCCAAGATTCCCAAGCCAGCACCCTAACTGTTAAGCCAACACCAGGCTATATAGATATGAGAATAGAGATATCGAGATATCGAGATATGAGAATGTCCATGCCTGATGTAAAAAAAATATAATAATAATAATAATAATACGTACATTATTTACTAACTGGTATCTCGTATCCCCACCTCGATCATTCTATCCGCTTCAACTGGAATATCAAACAAGCCCAGCTACGCCGTTGTTAGACTATCGGGCGTGTTGTACACCGCTCCTTTCCTATGCCCTCTCCAGGCACTGCATAACGTCATTGCTGGGCACAGAAGGGGGCTCGGCAATGACGCACGCCGAAAGGGAGTACTCAGTTTTCATTCTGGTTGTGTGTTTGCTTTCTTGCTTTCTTGTTTGGCCAGGCGATTATCTCAGCCATCATTTGAGCTGGGAAGCTGAAATTTGGGCACAATTGTGAGTACGTACTTTGTCAAAAACGGTATTTTTTGTTTTTTGATGAATCGATTAATTGATTAGTTACTTAATTATTATATCGATTAATTATTATCGATATATTTCCTTTCTCTTCTGGGCATTGTCTCAGGCACCTTTTGAGTTAGGAAGCTGATATTTGGACATACCAATGACCAAGTGATTTGGCTGCAAAGGCTATTTTTGATTCATTGATTAATCGATTAATTATTTGATTAATGACTTTAAAAAAAAATTTCAGTTAGATTCGGATGAAATGGTGGTGGTTTATGTGTTCTATTAGCCAATTGATTAATTATTTAAAGATTTTTATTTATTTATTTATTTTCTTTCTCATCTGGGCAATATCTCAGGCACCTTTTGAGCGAGGAAGCTAATATTTGGACAGGATAGTGACCAAGTGATGTGGCTATAAAGGATATTTTTGATTTACTGATTAATTTATTCAGTAAATTCAGTCAATAAATAAATTATTAAAATTCAGTACTCACCACAGGCAGGTTGGTGGT